>NC_051079.1:15200684-15514934 GCF_004664715.2 Peromyscus leucopus
ATACAGCTACCTCTTCCAGGATTTGAAAATTAACCCAAATTTGTCTTTTCAGGATCCCCTAAAGATGTCGTCACCCCCAGACAGCAGGAAGTAAATTTAAGAACACCATGCCCACATTCCCAAGAGGTGGGGTGGGTGGTTTTTCATTGTTCAATGGGTTATGGATATCTGTCATTGTTTAGGATGGTTGGTTACAAGTTCCTATTGGCAATGATCAGGAAAAAAGCTAAACAAAGCAGTTTAGATTTAGGGCTCTTGTTTTGAAATGAAAAAGGGGGATACAGATATGATAGGATAAAAGGGTAGATTATTGAACCTACTCTGCAAAAAAAAAGGGAGGATATAGATATGATAAGATTAAAAAGGTAGATCATTGAATCTACTTTTAAAAAGCAACTACTAGTTTTAAATATTTTACATTGGATTGGATTTTTGTATACAAGTTTTGTATATTGATACAAAATTGAGATTAATTTTGTTAGAACATATTGTACATACATTTTTAATCTTGCTCAAGGTATTGTATCTATTCAACTCATTTAACAATGTAATGGAAATTTCTAGTCCTTGAAAGTTATTAGTACAAGCTAAGTAGGATATAAAGAAATGCAAGTTAGTAGTTAGTCATTACAATCAAATTTGTAGTCATGTTAGGTATATTTTCAAGGTCAAACAGAGATATATTTTAGATAGACTAGTCATCTTAAAACACTTCAGAGATCTATGGAATATGGCATTTAAGATGTTTTAATAACATAGGTTCCTTTTTTTTAATGACCATGAGACCTGTGTGCTCCTGGCAGCACCAATCTACTTCAGAAAAGATGATAGGCATCAAAGAAACAACATATGGAGTTTACTTCCTTTGTGGCAAACATTAGCCACTGGGCAAGAAAATGCCCTTGCCTTGACTGCTGACAGTATGCTGTCAAAAATGGACAAGCAGGACAGAAAAGAAAGGACTGCTGAATCTTGCCAAGACAAGGTAGGACAGCCCTTCAAAATATCCTGCTTCACACAAAAGTCTTTCAGATATTCTAGGCCAGTAGGCCAAAGATGGATGGATGTCCCTGTGTTACACAGGAACCTTGGATGGCTGTCATTTTTCACAATTTTTGGAAGTTGCTTCCTTGCACTTTCTGCTCAGTCAGGTAATATTTCCTTCTTTGGTCTCTGGTGGAGTTGAAGACTAGATAATTATAGTTTTCCTTGTTAACAAATTCAGAAAAGAAACTCACTAAAGGGATGTAAAGTGTATAAGTTTGAGAGACATTAAAAGATAGTTTTGGTTGGTAACATAAGTTAGAATAGAAAGTGAATTATGTACAACACTTTGGACTTATCAAAATAGGATAAATAATGGAGTATTTTATCTGAATTTGTCAAATGTTAATGGACTAGACGTTATTGTTATAATTATATATCATTATTGCTCATTTATATTGTATATAAGTACCGTATTTATTGTATTTTTCTTATATTAGATATAACCTTTTTATTTTAGCCATAAAACGGGAAATATGGTGATATTTTTGTGTATGCTCTAACAAATAAAGCTTGCCTGAAGATTGGAGGACAAAGCCAGCCACTAGTTAGCCTTAGAGGTCAGGCAGTGGTGGCACACACCTTTAATCTCAGCACTTGGGATCTCGTGCCTTTGCTCCAAGTACTTGGGAGGCACACATGCCTTTAAGGCCAGCACTAGGGAGGTTGAGACAGGAAGTGATATGGCTAGGCAGAGAAAGGAATATAAGGCTGGAGGAGACAGAGCTCAGTCCTTTTGGCTGAGGAGTTGGTAACGTGAGAGGTGGCTGTGGCTTGTTTGTTTGCCTCTCTGATCTTTCAGCGTTTACCCTGATATCTGGCTCCAGGTTTTTATTAAGACCAGTTTAGGAGCCGGTGGTGGTGGTGGTGGTGGTGGTGGTGGTGGTGGTGGTGGTGGTGGTGCACGCCTTTAATCCCAGCACTTGGGAAACAGGGGCAGACAGATCTCTGTGAGTTTGATGCTAGCCTGGTCTACAGAGTGAGTTCCAGGACAGGCTTCAAAGCTACACAGAAAAACTCTGTCTCTAAAAAACCAAAAATAAACAAACAAACAAATAAATAAATAAATAAATAAATAGTAGAAACAGACTAGTCTTTTAAGGGTTTTTCCATTTCTTCCATGTTTTCAAATTTATAGGTATAAAGTTGTAGTAGTACAGCTTTTGGGGGATTAAATAGATTTTTTTATTACATTAATTTTAACTAACTTATAATAAATTCACATTTTTTTCTTCCCCTTCAAAATATGCTTCCAAAAGGATTGTTTGAAAATAGTTGTGTCCTCCTTACGAAGGAGTTGCTCACTTTTGTTCTTGACTGGATTAAGAGACAGAGTTGTTTTTAAGATACTAAAATTATTTGGTTTTACTTATTTTAGCAACTTATAACTATCTGAAACTCATATAATTATTTTTATAGCTAAATTGGCTATGTATTACAAACTAACTCGGGAGACTGTATATCAGTGACTATATTTACCTGAAATTGAGAGGCAGAATTACAGTTGTATGAACCCATAACATGTATTAATACTTGTTTATAAACAAACATTGTTAATTGTAATGAGATATGTAAATTGAGCCATTCCCCATTATGTAATATATATAACTTTATTGAGATGACTGTTGTGGTAACTTCTATTCTTCCTTCTAAGTAATTGTTTGCCTTCTCAAGTCTGCAAATTTTGGGATTGGTGCTAGTGAAATGTTTTAGTTATTACTTTATTATTACTGTTGCCCTTTTCATTCTTAACCCCCTGGAAACTCTTGAGTAGAAATTTTTTAGATTCTTCTTTTCAATTCTTGCTGTCATTTCATTTTTCATGATATTATCTGTTTCTCCACGCTTTTTCTGTCTTCCTCAGATCCCATACATAGGTACCATTTCTATCTTTATTCCTTTGTCTTTTTAAAATTAATTTTATTAAATATATTTTGTGACAGAGAATTCCAAAACATATATATAGCCCTTGTGTGTCTGTAGTTTTGATAATTTTTTTTCATGGTACATTGTTTCCTATGTATTTGCTGAATTTTTTATTAAGTTGTTTATTTTATTGATGATGTTGATGCAAAGTAATATATAGTTTATTCTAGAGCCAAATTTGAATGATGATGGCTCAGGAACACAGATTAGGTTAATCCAAATTCTGTTTTCCAAGGTAGAAATGACTGTTTTAAGCTTCATGAAGTTTTATAGTTTTACAGAAGTAAAAGTATCATAAATTAAGACAGTTTAGAAACACATTGATTTGTACATCAGAGAGGCAATTACTACTGCAAGATAGACTTTGGATGTTATCTGAAAGTATTCTTAGCTCTTAGGTTTGTGGAAGCTAGTGATCTGCTAAGTTGATATATTCCATAAGATTTTTGTCTATTTGTCACAGGATGTTAGGTCAGACACAGATGTAGCTGGAGTTATCTCCAGTCCCACCCAGGCCCGCCAGCTGCTTAGACCCAAGTAACACACAGAGACTTGTATTACTTATAAATTGTATGGCTGTGGCAGGCTCCTTGCTATCCAGTTCTTATATCTTAAATTTACCCATTTCTATCAGTCTATAAGTTGCCACATGGCTCGTGGCTTACCAGTACTTTACATCTTACTGCTCATGGCGATGGTGGCTGGCAGCGTCTCCTCACTCAGCCTTTCCTTTCCCAGTATTCTCCTCTCTGCTTATCCTGCCTATACTGTACTTCCTGCCTGGCTACTGGTCAGTCAGCATTTTATTTATCAATCAGTCAGAGCAACACATTCACAGCACACAGAAAGACATCCCACAGCACATAGTGGTGGGCAAGGATGCCTATTCAGGCAGGTAAGGCTAGCAAGAGATCAGAAAATTAGCTACTGGACCTGCAACATTCTTACTGCAGTCTGAATACAGGGCCCAGCAACACATTGACCAGAGTTTTAGAGAAGGCAGATTATATGCTTCAAGCTTGTGCTTTTGTAGCTAAGAGTAGTGAAGGGAGAAAGTGGAGGAGTGGGCGTCCTTTATTCACTTCTAATCTGATACAAAAACCAACTCCAAATAGCAGCAGTTTAAAAACTTTTAGGTAAGATCTGAAACTTAGAAGATAAAGTAGGGCAATCACTTTAAGATATTAGCAAATTCAAGAACTTTATGTAAAGGACTGTAATCATTCTAGGAATAACGCTAACTGGATTGAAAACTGGAATTTCTTAAAACAACAAAGCAAAAAATAAAACAACAAAAGCATCATAGCAAAGTAAACTACAAATCTTGTAAAGACACTGCCTACACAATGGGAGAAAAATCTTCTTCAGCTTCATATCTGACAGAGGATTAATATATAGAATATAGAAAGAACTCAAAAACCTAAGCAAGATATCAGTAAAACCTAGTCAATAAGTGGGCTAATAAAATGAGTTCACAAAAAAGTGAAATAAGAATAGCTAATAGACATATTAAAAAAGTTCAACCTCAATACCTATCAGAAAAATGCAAATTAAAACTTTATACAGTTCCACCTCACCCTAGATAGACTGGCAGTCATTAAGAACACTTAATAAATAATGCTGGTAAGGATAGAGAGAGAGAGAGAGAGAGAGAGAGAGAGAGAGAGAGAGAGAGAGAGAGAGAGAGAGATAGGAGAGAGAACCCTTATACACTGTATGTCAGAATGAAACTTAGTTGAGCCAGTATAGAAATTCCTGTAGAGGGGCCTCAAAAATATAAAAACTAGAACTAACCATATGATTGAACTATATTACTTATAGATGTGTTGCTCAAAGACTCTTGTCAACATAGCAGAGATAGTTGCACACCAGCTTTTCTTGCAACACTGTTTACAACAGCTAAATTACGGTACTAGCCCAGGTGTCTGTTACAGAGTAATGGATAAAGACAATGTGGCATGGAATTTGATACCAACATAAGTAAGAATGAAGTTAGGCTGTTTTCCAGAAAACTAATGTCACTGGATGTTATAATTAAATGCATTAAGTTAATCTCAGAAAGACAAATAGCACATGTGTATTGGTTAGTTTTAACTGTGATTTCATATAACCCAGAATCACCTGAGAAGAGAGTCTTAGAAGGAACCATTGAGATCAGGTTGGCCTGTGGACATGTCCATGGAGGATTGTCTTGATTGTCAATTGATATGGTAAGGCCATGTTCATTGTGGAAAACCCCATTTCCTGGACAGGGAGTCTTGAGAGAAAAGTAATTAAAAGCAATCAAGGAGCTATATGTTTACTCTATCTGTTCTTGACTGTGGATATGATGCTTTACATTCCTGCTTTGACTTGCCTGCAATAATGGGCTTATTATAACCTGGAAGTGTAAGGCAATTATACTTTTCCCTATGTTGCTTTTTGCCAGACTATTTAATCACAGCTACAGAAAGGAAACAACAGTAATGTATTTTCTCTCATTTCTGGATTGTAGATTTTATAGTTACATAAAATCATATATGTATATATAATAAGAAAGATGAATTGACTATGGGAAGACAGGGTACTATTGAGAGAAGGGAGGAGGGCAAAAGGAAGGGTATTGGGTTATGGCAGCTGTGATGGTCTGTCTGAATGAGAATAGCTCCCATAGGCTCACATATTTACATGTTTGTTTTCCAGTTGGTGGACTGCTTGGGAAGGATTAGCAAGTGTGGCCTTGTTGGAAGAATGTGTTACTGGGGGTAGACTTTAAGGTTTCAAAGCCCATGCTAGGCCCACTCACTCTCTCTGCCTGCTGTCTGCAGATCAGGATGTAAGCTCTCAGCTGCTTCTCATGCACTATGCCTGCCTGCCTGCTGCCATGCTTCCTGCCATGATGATCATGGACTCACCCTGTTGTAGTTAGGATGTTATTGCTGTGAAGAGACACCATGACCACAACTCTTATAAAGGAAAATATTTAAATGGGGCTGGCTTACAGTTTCAGAGGTTTAGTCAATTATTGTCATGGTGTCAAACAAGGTGGCATACAAGCAGACATGGTGCTGGAGAAGGAGCTAAGTGTTCTGCATCTTGATCCATAGACTGCAGGAGACTGTGAACCACACTGGGCATAGCTAGAGCCCCCCCAGTGACACACTTCCTCCAACAAGGCCACGCCTACTCCAATAAGACCATACCTCCTAATAGTGCCACTCCCTGTGGGCCAAGTATTCAAACACATGAGTCTATGGGGCCATACCTATTCAAACCACCACATTCCACTAGTCCTCATAGGCTTGTATCCATAACAATGCAAAATGCATTTAGACCAACTTCAGAAGTCCCCATAGTCTATCACAGTCTCCACAATGTTTAAAAGTCTGAAGTTCAAAGTCTCTTCTGATTCATGCAGTCTCTTAGCTGTAATCCGCTATAAAAATCAAATAAAAAAACAGACTACATACTTCCAGCATATAATAACACAGGATATACATTACCATTCCAAAATGGAGAAAAGGGAGCATAGTGAGAAAATACTGGACCAAAGCAAAACCAAAAAACTCCAAACTCTGCATCTCCATGTCTGATGTCAAAATGCTCCTCAGATCTCCAACACCTTTCAGCTTTGTTTTCTTTGACTGATTTCACTCACTGTTAGCAGCTTTCCTTAACAGGTATCCCATGTCTCTGGAATCTCCAACATTTTGATATCGCCAAGGCAAACCAGGCTTCAACTTCACAGTTTCACAGAATAGCCTCCCTAGGCCTCCACAGAAGGACACCCTTGCCACACGTCTGGCCTCCGCAGCTTTCCTTAATCAAGGAGGGAGATTTCATAACCCCTTTCTTCTCTCCTTGATTCTAAAGCCAGAACCATGTGGCAGAAGCTGCTGAGTTTTGCTACAAATTGCTGGGGCTGAAACATGACCCCCCTCATTCAGTTGCATCTTCATCAGCTTTTTGTTTTTGACGGTTTCCTTCACTGCCTAAACTTGACTGTCTTGGAACTTGCTCTGTAGACCAGGCTGCCCAGAACTTAGAGATCCACCTGCGTCTGTCTCTTAAATGTATGCCCCGACACACCCAGCTCTAAGCTTTTCTTTAGTTCCTATTCCTATTTTCTTTAGTTCCTTGCTGGCTGGGATCTTGCCCTGAAGTTATCACTCCATTTATTCTGTTTAGTATCCAGCTCTTTACTCTATTTATCTCCTTGAACATAGGACTTAGTTCCATTTCACTTCTGGTGCCCCTTTTCTCCTCTGTCTGTACATTATGTATTTATTACTTGCTCAGCTTTCACCTTTTCATTATAAATCTTACTAAGAGTGAACATTAGTAACCACACAAGAAAGTCTATTTTTGAGATTTCCTTTGCCAATGCAATTAACCCAAAGCTCTTCACTTTAGCCTCAGGCAGACTTTTAGGACATGGGCAAAAAGCAGCCACATTCTTAGCTAAAATATCACAAGAATGATCTCTAGGCAAGATACTAAAATTCTTCACTGAAACCTCTTGTTTGGTGGTATTGTATTCCCCAGAATATTGTGCACCCTAATAAACTTATCTGGGGTCAGAGAACAGAACAGCCACTAGATACAGAGGCTAGAAAATGGTGGCACTCATGCCTTTAATCCTAGCATTCCAGAGGCAGAAATCCATCTGGGATTTCTGTGAGTTCAAGGCCACATTGGAAAGAGCCAGGCATGGTGACACATACCTTTAATCCCAGAAAGTGAGCATTTAATTTCAGGAAATGAGGGCAGAAAACAGAAAGGTATATAAGGCATGAAAACCAGGAACTAGGCTGGTTAAGCTTTCAGGCTGTAAGCAGCACAGTTCAGCTGAGATCCATTCTGAATGAGGACTGAGAAGCTTCCAGTCTGAGGAAACCGGATCAGCTGAGGAACTGGCAAGGTGAGGTGGCTGTGGCTTGTTCTGGCTCTCTGATCTTCCAGCATTCACCCCAATAACTGGCCTCAGGTTTGTTTTTATTAATAAGACCTTTTAAGATTCGTGCTGCACTCTTGAGTCATGTTCCCACAGTTAAAATCACCCTTAGCACCATCTTCAATGTTCCTTCTCTGGCCCATTAAGCCCCACTTAAAGGGATCATCTGCTTTTCTAATCCAAACTCCCAATGTCCCCGTTCTTCCAAACAAAAACTTGAGCCGGGCGGTGGTGGCGCACGCCTTTAATCCCAGCACTCGGGAGGCAGAGCCTGGCGGATCTCTTTGAGTTTGAGGCCAGCCTGGGCTACCAAGTGAGCTCCAGGAAAGGCGCAAAGCTACGCAGAGAAACCCTGTCTCGAAAACCAAAAACAAACAAACAAACAAACAAAAACTTGATCAGGCCTATCACAGCAATATACCAGTCCCTGGTACCAACTTTTGTTATAGTTAAGATTTTATTGCTGTGAAGATACACCATGACCACAGAAACTCTTACCAAGGAAAACATTTTATTGGAGCCATCTTATAGTTTGGGGGTTTAGTCCATTATCATCATGGCGGGAAACATGGCAGCATGCAGGCAGACATGGTGCTGGAGAAGCTGAGAGTTCTGTATCTTGATCCACAAGCAGCAGGAGACTGTGAACCACACTGGCTTAGCTTGAGGATATGAGACCTCAAAGCCTGCCTCCACAGTCTCAAAATTCCTCCAACAAGGCGATACCGATACCTCCTAATAGTGCTATTCCTATGGGCCAAGCATTCAAACTCTTGAGTTTATGGAGGCTATACCTGTTCAAACCACCACACCCTCTGAAACTGTAAGCAAGGCCTCAATTAAATGTTTCCTTTTATAAGTTGCCTTGATTATAGTGTTTCATCTGAGCAATAGAATAGTAACTAAGAACACAATGTATCAATAAAAATAAAGGGAAAATTTTAAAATAGAACCAGGGCTGGGTATGTAGTCTCAGTAGTAAAATACTTGCTTAGTACACACAAGCTGTGGGTTCAATTTGCTGTACTATAAAAAGATTTTTAATGAAATTAAAAAGTACAATTTACAATATCACCTTTCCAAGTAAAATAAATATGAAGTTTGATAACACGTTTTACTTTGTAGTCTTTCTTCTGGGCAGAATTCCATGTTCTTTCATTATTGAGCATAGTTATAATGATGATTTAAATTTTCTCTTGTTTAAGTCCCAGTGTTATTTATTAACACTGTTTACCATGCAAGAAAAGCCATGAGGTACAACAAAGCCCACTATAAGAGTTTATTAAGGGGAGGAGATAGAAGAGGGTACATAGGCCTATGGAATGACCATACAGGAAGAAGTGAGCGGGATAAGTGCCGCCTGTTTCTGTAGATTCCCTCTCCACGTGCATATATAGGCTTAGGTAGCTATGTCGCGCATTCACATAGGCTGTGTGACCATGCTCTGCACAAATTATGTGATCACACAGTGCAGGGGTTGTGTAGGATGCAAAGCCCTGGGATGACTAAGCATCTTGCCAGCGCTCAAGCGGTCATGTAGCTGGAGGAGTGGCTAGGAATTCTAATACCTAGCATCTAGGTTATTTGGGGGTTGTCCTCTGTTGATTGCCATCGTGGGCCACATTTTCTTAGAATTTTACATCTCTCTTCCATATTATGAATGATGCATTGTACACAGTGTTGCTCTGAAGAGTTTTGAATTTATTTTCTCTCACCTAAACTCAGACACTAATCTCTGTTTTCTGTGACTAGGTCATAGCCAGAATTGATAATCAATTCATTCCATTCTGATGGGCTACTGGAGGCTTCTCTGTGTGTGTGTGTGTAATTCAAGTCAGCCAGAGATTTAGACAATTTCATATATGGGTTTTGTGTACTACCTTTTCTTCCCTGTACTATTACTCCTCAGTTTCCACCTGCTGTTGTTATCCTTCTGTTTGTTTTTTTTTTCTTTTTTAATAACAGGTACAACATTCTATCTGAGCTTTGTTTTGTTCAGGAGTAAGTTAGGTGTACATTCAGATCAAAGCTGTAGAAAATGGAAATTCACTCAGGTTTTTTCCTAATATTGTTGGCAGCTCTTCTCTCTTATTTTACACACACACACACACACACACACACACACACACACACACACACACACACACACAGAGTCTTAGTTATGGTTTCTGTTGCTGCAACGAAACACCATGACCAAAAGGCAAGTTGGGGAAGAAAGGATTTATTTGGCTTACACTTGAGCATTGCTGTTCATCACTGAAGGAAGTCAGGACAGGAACTCACACAGGGCAGGAACCTGGAGGCAGGAGCTGATGCAGAGGCCATGGAGGAATGCTGCTTATTCTCTTATTTCTCCTGGGCCACTCAGTCCACCTTCTTAGAGAACCCAGGAACAGCAGCCCAGGGCTGGGCCCTCCCCCATTGATCACTAATTAAGAAAATGACTTACAGCTGGATCTCATGGAGGCATTTCCTCAACTGAGGCTCCTTCCTCTGATGACTCTAGCTTGTGTCAAGTTGACATACAAACCTACCAGTACACACACACACACACACACATACACACACACACACACACACACACACACACACACACACACACACACACACACGGGGGGGGGGGGAGATACCATAGCTTTTAAAGTTGTCATCTATTCTAAAGTTGGTTCAATACAAGCTACTTGACTTTTGCAGGAAGTTGGACTCCCCCTTTTGCTTCTGTTTGTGCCCACTGTAATATCTTCGTTCATACCTGTACCTTTTCCCTTTTTTTCATCATTTTTTTAGGGTTTATTCATTTTAGTTATCTGTTAAAAGCTGTCTTTGGCAGTCTTCATTTTCCTTCTTGTTTGCTGTAATTAATTTTCATGATTTTTACTATTATTTCTTTCCTTCCTTTCACTTAATTGGAACTTAGTTTGTCCTACTGTTTCTAAAACCATGAGATTCAAACAGGCCATTTCCCCCTAGCTTTTCATCATTTCTTACAAACACCTAAAACTGTAAATGGTCATATAAGTTGTATGTTGACTGTGTCCCAAAAACTTTATCATAGTGCATTTAAAGATATTTTCATTTCTTTCATATATTATTTTAAAACGTAGTTTTTCCTTTTTGTTAATTTTACTTATTTGTATTTTATGTATGAGTTGTCTGCATGTATACCTGCATGCCAGAAGAGGCCATCAGATCCTATTATAGATGATGGGAGCCACCATGTGGTTGCTGGGAATTAACTCAGGACCTCTGGAAGAGCAGTCAGTGCTCTTAACTACTGAGCCACCTCTCCAGTGTCTTGTTTCTTTTTAAAAAGGATTTATTATTGATTCATTTATATGTGTAGGTATATATACAGGAGTATAGTGCCTGTGGAGGACAGAGACAGTGTCAGACCATCTGAAGTTGGAGTTAGAAGAGCAGTGAGTGGCCATGTGAGTGCTGGGAACTGAACCTGGGTCCTCTGGAAGAATAGCCAGTGTTCCTAACTACCAAGCCATCTCTCCAGCTGTGTCTTTTAATTGTGGATTTCTAATCTGTTATCGACAGAGTTAAGTTTAGGCCTTCTGTCGTTCTGCTGGTTTATTATTTACATCATTTCTATTTTCCCATGATGTCCTTTAACTGCGTCCTTAGGGTAACAAATGTGTAGTGTGTTGGTTTTTGTTTGTCTTTTTTTAATGTAGCTATTGAAATTTTAGCTTTACTTCTTTAAAATTTTTTTTTGTTTTTTGTTTGTTTTTCGAGACAGGGTTTCTCTGTATAGCTTTGCGCCTTTCCTGGGACTCACTTGGTAGCCCAGGCTGGCCTCAAACTCACAGAGATCTGCCTGGCTCTGCCTCCCCAGTGCTGGGATTAAAGGTAAGCACCACCACCGCCCGGCACTTCTTTACATATTCAATAGCTGCTCTTTCGATTATAAAAATGTGCTTTGAGCCGGGCGGTGGTGGCGCACGCCTTTAATCCCAGCACTCAGGAGGCAGAGGCAGGCGGATCTCTGTGAGTTCGAGGCCAGCCTGGGCTACCAAGGGAGTTCCAGGAAAGGCGCAAAGCTACACAGAGAAACCCTGTCTCGAAAAACCAAAAAAAAAAAAAAAATGTGCTTTGAGTTAATGCTGTCCTACTTCTTGCTAATGGAACCTTGGAAAAGTAGAATAGTATTTACCTTTTACCTTATGAACCTTAATTGTTTTTACTTTCTGTGAATTACAACAGAGTGTTAGTCTTTGTTCAAGGTCAAGACTTCAGATAGGGGGTAGCCTTTCTCACCAGTCTTTGGTTCTTCTGTGTATCCATACCACTCCTATTATTGGCTGTGTCTATATTGTTCATGTACCTCTATATCATTCTTCATTAGATCAGGTCTGGTTTCTGTTCCATCCTCTTTCTGAAAGATGTGATACTTTACTTTTATTCAAACCCATTGACCCACCTCTATAATAACTTGATCTGTTTCTTTAGTGGTGATGGAAGTCGCAAGAGCACATTGGAAGGCAGTGGCGCTGAGGGTTAGCCAAACCCAAAGTCACTGAGTGTCTTCAGCAGCAAAGACATGAAGACTGACCTGTGAAATATCAGTTGGGGGAATGGGGGGCGGGTTGGTTTTTACTCTTGAAGGTAGATAATGATCTGATTTGTGTTTTAAAGAGTCTTTCTGGCACCCTTTTGAAGATAGATGAAAAGAGTGAAATAAATTTATGGAACCTCAACCCTAGACAAAGTACTATAGGCAACCAAGGAATACTAAGAGCAGGAAACACCTCTCAATTGATCTCATACCAAGTGGTCAACTCTGAAATCATAAACATTACAAATAACCATAGAGACTGTGCAAGTTGTTTTATATATTTAAGAGTGTTTGTGTGTGACAACAAAGAAAAAAGATCATGAATTTGAGAGCACGGTGACATGGGAGGGCATGGAGGGAGGAAAAGGGATAGGAAAACTATGTAATTATATTTGAGTTTCAAAATATAAAAATAAATGAATGAACTTAGTGTTCAAGAACTCATTGTCTAGTGCATCATTCATCTTCATAAGGGAGATACCAAAGAGTGAGACAAATCAGAGGTAGTAAAGATACGAAGGAAGGGACTACTTACTAGCTAGGGGTAGGTAGAATAGGCAGGTAGAGCCTGTTACAAGAGCTAACAGAATTCCAATGACTAGTTTAGAGATGAAATAAGACATTTAGGGGTCTGGAAAATTTAAAAAGAAGAAAAATTATAATTTTAATTTTGGCCAAATTATCTTGAGGATAGACCCAGTTATGACTGAATCATCAGAATATAGATAGCTTAATTTTAAAACTTTTAAGTTTTGAGGTGGGTGTGGTTACTCATACATATAATTCAAGCACTGGGAAGGCTGAAGCTGGATAATTCTGAGTTCAAAGTCAGCCTGGGCTGCATAGTGAGATGTCTCAGAAAAACGTACTTTTGAGTTTTTCATGAGATTTCCCAGTAAGAACATGTAAAGAAATAAAAACCAAAGATAAACCCCAGTGTTTATTTGGTATTGAGAGTTAACTTCATAGGATGATAAGCTGAAAGGGTCACTGGAGAAAAAGAGTGGTACCAGAAAAAGCCTAAAGACAACAACAATTCTAGGAGGGCTACTAACTGAGGAAATTATGTAAGCATACATTCCATGCATTGAGCAGAAGTCCCCTTGGGTCCTTAGAAACTGCAGAGTGCTGACTTGCCAAGCTAATTTAGCCCTTCAGGCTGGGGTTGCTGTGTAAAGAGTGTAAGAGCTGCTGTGCTCTTGAGAAATGTAAGTCATCTTTTTATCTACACCATAATACACCACAGTGCTTTGTTATTGTGAAGATTTAGTGAAAATGGTATAAAAAGTATTTTGTAAACTGACTTTTTTGAAATTTATATAATTGCCATTCCTTTTAGGTGGTAATCTGTAATTTAAGTTAGAAAATGAAGAGATTTTAGATAAAGACAGAATAAATGAAGACATACCATAGTAAATACTGGAAAGCCCTTTGGAATTGTGTGGAGATAGGACTCAAGAAAGAAGGACTAAGCTGGACGTGGAAGAGAAATAGAATAGTGCTTTGTAGGCAATTGAGTACTGTCCTAGGCCAACAGATAGATCATGGACTTAAAAGTTTGGAACATTCCCTTTTTTGTATAGTACAAATAGATTAATATTGTTTAAATGCATAGTGGGTCTTTATGTGGCTAGCTCTCTAATAATGACACAGAAACTGTTTATTAATTATGAAATCTTAGCCGTAGCCTAGGCTTGTTCCCACCTAGCTTTTAAAACTTAAATTAACCTGTTTATATTGATCCCAATTCTGCTCTGTGGCTTGTTACCTCTCCTCAGTACTGCACATTCTACTTCCTCCACGTGTGACTGGCAAATCTCCCATCTCAGATTCTTTCCCAGAGTTCCTATCTCTGCCTGGAAGTCTCTCCTGTCCTCTCCTTTTCAGCTATTGGTCATCCAAGTCTTTAATAAACCAATCAGAAGCTGGCTTTGGCAGATGAGGTTAAACAGAGACACACCTTCACACGGTGTACAAAAAGATTATCCCAACATAAATTTATTCAAACTAATCAGTTATCTTCAGTCATAGAAAAATGATTCTTATATATTTCTTACAATTTCCTTGAAATGACTAGTTTTCTTCCCTTTTTAAAAAATTACCATAAGCATAGGAAATGCCTTTTTTTCGTCAGACTTAATAACAACATGGCAATAGAAGATACTTTGTTGTGAGAAACTAGTTGAGGGTGGAGGTAAAACAAACAACTCCTTTGGCTCCCTGATACTCACAAAGGAAAACAATTATGGCACCAAGACTTCAAATTTCTGCCTTAATTCTTAGAAGAGAACAGGAACATATGAAGCAGGCAATTCACTTATAAGACGGAAAATGGATGGCTTTGCAATGGTCATTTCATCAGCTTTTTTCTCTGTTTTCCTTCTCTCTCCCCTCCTTTGCCCCTTTGACCTTTTCTAGAAGTCCTCTAATTGTTTTTTAATTATTGATGTTTTCTGATATCTCCAGCTTTTATAGTTTTCAGTTGTAAGTCTGTTCTCCTTCATATGTAGATCTTCACCATATATATATATACATATATATATAATTATAAATATATATATGTGTGGGAATGGTATTAACATGTAAAAGGAGAACAAGAAAAAGACAAGATTTATTCTACTGAGTTTGCATATGTAGTGTGCTTGGTATAAGTTCTTTGAAAATAAGTCCCTACAA
This sequence comes from Peromyscus leucopus, assembly GCF_004664715.2. Taxonomy (NCBI): domain Eukaryota; kingdom Metazoa; phylum Chordata; class Mammalia; order Rodentia; family Cricetidae; genus Peromyscus; species Peromyscus leucopus. Next base: position 15,215,828 of record NC_051079.1, read on the forward strand.
GGGCAGCATCCATTTGTGATTCCATGAGGGGCTGCTACCTTCCTGGGAGATGTGAATTTTAAATTACAGTTTTCATTGTGTGAATACTCCTATCTGCAGTAGTTCTTTGTGGGCACTGTTACACTGAGTACATTTCATTCTTTAAGCATGAATGTTAACTGTCCAAATGATAGTCTGAAGACTGTCTAGAAGTATGTTTAAAATATTCACAATTTTGAAATCTCTGAGCAGTCCTGGGAATGCTGATCTTCTGGATCTCAAAGAATGATATGCCAGTAGTTTGAAAACACTGGGAACCCCCGCCCCCAGCCCCAACTGTATGCAATAATTCTAAAATGTATCATCAAATTTTTTTCAAGTACAGGTTCTTCTGAGTGTAGGGTTTCCTTGCCATTCTCCCTTTTTGTTTCTAATGAGGCAAGATCCATTCAGAATGGTTCCATTTCTTGTGTACTGAGATGAAAGAAATTATCTGGGAAGATCATTGTAGTCAAACCAAGAATACATTGTACTTCTCCTTTCCTCATACATGACTATCTTTCCATTGTTACTCTCCAGTGTTATGGTTTCTGACAGCAGGTGGCAGCACTGAGCAGCCTTGTGCTATGGGAAACGAACTGCTCAGTTTATCATTCTCTTCCTTTCCTTCCTCCCATCTGAAATGCCCTTCACTCCAACGGGAGCATGTGCAGCTGTGGATGCTTCATTGAAACCAAGCTCTGCTGAAGACTCCTCCACTCAAAGCATACCTTTGAATTATCCTTGCTTCTCTTCCAAGGTCAACTTGGTATATGTGTGCCACCAAAATTGTTCTTCAATTCTGACACATGAAATTTTGTTTTGTTTTCAAAAATTTGGGGCTAAAAAGTGGGGTAGTGATTGTTCCTTGGTTTTGTTTGGCAGACAAAATCCCAACCAAAAACATTTGCTTTATCTGAACCCTTATACAATAACAAAAATTATTAATTAGTAAAATGAGACAAAAAAGGAAACCTTTTTAGAAGATTCAGGGGAGCAGAGTTTCACTGTGTTAGCGAGACTGGTCTGGAACTCATGGATCCTCCTTCCCTAGCCTCCCCGGAGCTGGGAATATAGACTGAGAGATAGCTCTTTGTCATGGAAGAGTATCAAACAGTCTATGTAATCCACCCCTCTCCCCCGCCTTGGGTGCTGAAGCTTACTTTCCATGTTCTACTTTTGAGAATATGACTGATTTAGTTCTTTATCTGAAGATTAGTGTGTAGAATGGGAGAAGGATAAGCTCATGACCAGAACTTTGTCAGAAGTACTTAAAGCACTCGGGGGAGCTGAGTGCTAGCAGCACTTCGTGGGTGTGCCCTGACATGTGATAAGAAGGGCCATCACTGTTCTACCATGAGAAAAGCATCAAGTCAACTCAAATCAAGAAGCATTTTACAATTATGTGTCTAGTACTTCTAAAACTACTAAAATGGCAAAGAACAAGGAAACTAGAAAGCTGTGTCAGAGTTGATAATAAGATGTGACAGCTGGATGCTAGATGGTACCCTGGATTAATTTCTGAAGCAGAAAAGAGAAAGGGATGAATAAAGTGGTGAAGGCATCCGATGGGTCCATTTATTAGCAACTGAGCAGTGTCATCTTGGACAAATATCCTCAGGAAATGTAAGTTTAGTGGGAGTAAAAGACAAAGGAAAAATTTTCAGTAGTTTTGCCATTTTTAAAAATAAAAATCTAAAGTTATCCTAAAATGAAATGCTTATTAAAATAAATCTATTACTTAGAGCACTGTGGTGACGTTGTTGCTCAGAGAATGAGTCTCCTGTGCACAGAAACAGTTTGGCAGTAGTAGTCCCTTGTTCCTGATAGGACGGTTCTCACCGTACTTGTAAAGAGGAAAGGAAGAACTCCTTCTCAACAGGGGCACAGATAATACAGATGGTAGAGCCAGAGCCCAAACCTCCTGTTGCCTAAAGTGTTCTTGTGTTTGGGGAAAGCTGTGGAAACTGTGCTAACACTTAGTGCCAACTTAGTAGTGATGTAGGAAATTGCTGTCCCTCTTTTAGTAAGATTGCCATTTTAGACAGGACAGGTACATGTGCTAGGGTGGCAGTGTTCTGGCTCTTGCTGTTTATGGGGCTCCAGTCGGGAGGAGGTAGCATACCCAATAGAGATGGTCTAGTGGTTAAGGGTGTGTTGTCCTGGGGTTATGCAGCTGGGATCTAAATCCTGTCCCACAGAACACCACTGTATCTGTTTCTAGGCTGTGAGTTGAAATACTTACCTCAGAGCATTTTAGACACTTAAGAGTGACATGGAGTGAGTATTCAACAAGTACAATCCAACTGCAGCTTATATATAGTAACTCCCACTGCTGTGGAATGCTGTTGCTATTGTTACATTGATTTCTTTGTTTTTGTTTTAACTTACAAAGATGTATGTGTATGAATAGGTGTTTTGCCTGCATATATGTCTGTGCATCTTGCTGTACAAAACTAGAGTTGTAGATCATTTTGAACCACCGAATGGGTGCTGCAAACTAAACCTGGGTCTTCTGGGAAAGCAACCAGTACTCTTTACCACAGAACCATCTCTCCAGAGCCCCCAGCCCTACCCTGTACATTTTTTCAATAATTAATTTTTATGCATCCAATATTTTTCTGACATCCTGACTGTGATATATGTGTTTAAAAGGACTGTGTGTATCTGTCACAATGTGCCTATGTGCTCACTGGAGACTTTTTTTTATTCTTCTTACTACAGTTTCCTTTTGCTGAAATTCTCTATCTATTCATGCATTTATACTTAATCTTTGTAAAAAAAAATACTTAAATTTCTGCTAATTCTAGCAGCATTGCCATCTTTAAATTTAGTTATGTTGACCACTTTCTCTTGAAAACTGGTAGGACTCCTCATGTACTTCTTCTCCCTCCCCATCCTCTATTTCCCCTTTTCCTCCTATTTATTTTCTCTGTTTAATGCTAGGTATATAGTAACAATTGAGGTGGATCACATCTGTGCTGGAAACAGTCTCTCCTTCTCCTTCTAACAGGTGTTTAGTATGAAATTGAATCATCTCAGAGTCTTTTTGTGGCCTCCTGGTTCTGTTGGTGTACCAAACCTTTAACTAGCCGTGGGTGTCTTAGTATGGGTCCTTCAGTCATGATAGGTTTTCCTTAGTGTTTCTGGTCTCTCACAAATCTTATGGACTGAAAGTCTATGTTCCTTTAAACAGTTGTATTTTGAAACACTAGCCCCAGCATCTTATAGGAGCTGAGAAGAAGGAATGGAGATGTTACTTAGGGGTAGAGTGCTTATAAATGGACTAGTGGGTTTATAAAGGAGGCCTCCCAAAGCAACTTGGGAAGATGCAGGGAGAGGTGGACAGTCTTCAGCTTAGAAGAGGGCCCTGCCCGAGGCACCTCTGTTCTCAGACATCCAGCTGCCAGAGGTGTGAGGAATCAGTGCTTCTTTCTGAGCCTCTCTGTCCTTAGGAGTCTGCACTAAGACAGATGGAGTGTTTCCTAGCACTGTTAGCAGCTTCCAGTGGGTACCAATGGAAGGACTCCCTCAGGTCGCTTGCTCTGGGAGTCTCTATTAGAGAATTAGGAAGAAGATCTAGCGAGTGAGTACATATGCTTCTTCTCCGAAGTGCCTACTTACCATGTTCATGCTAAGCTTTAAAAATTGTTACAAATTTCAGTTGTTTTCATACCTGCCTTTTATGGACAAATCTTTTAACTTCAGTCTCTCCTGAGAGGGCTTGCTCCCCACTGAAAATAATTCAGCTCATTAGCTATGACCTCAACTTTACAACAGGCCCCTAAAACCAGAGATAGTCTGGCTCTTTGTCATGTTTGGTGAGGAAGGACTAGTCTCCTGAGACTCCTGACATTTCCAACAGAGTGAACCCCCCTCATCCTTCTAGTGACATGTATTCTATAGACAAGCCAAAGAGGGGAGAAATGCTTTATATGCAGAACTGCCCTTTAAAGTTTGAGTATAGTAATAGAGGCTTTAAAATCATTTTTAAAACAAGGATATTAATATATAAGTGGATGGGAGCATATTCTTTAATAGTCAGTGCAAAAGCATTAAAAAGAGTGCATCACAATGCTTTGATTTTTTAGTGTTCAGAAAAATGGGCTTTTTACCATGCTCATTTATCCAGTTTCAAGATCTACTTTGTGACCCTACCCTTGATTGAGTTAGGTACAAGCAGTAGCCTCTCATCTTTTGCCTTAATTAATCTTCTGTTTAAGTTCATGAAGAGTATAGCATTCACACCAAATCTGAATATATTGCATAGTATTGCTGCTATAACAATTCCATAGCAGTAGACAATGATTATATTAAGGGCTGGGATTGTCGCTCAGCGGCAGAGTGCCTGCCTAACATGGATGAAACACTGGGTCTATCCCTAGTACAATTAGGAAAAAAAGTCTTTGTGAGCTTAGGAACCTATATAGTTGTCAGCTTCTCTTGAGCCATTTATCATGTTCCTCCATTGATAATGCACATTCCAAGACGATGGTAGTCACTAGGACTCTTCCTGTTGCTGTCTTCTGCCTTTATCCAGCACCAGTTAATGGAAAGGAAACAAGTGGGCAACTGCTGTTCCCAACAAAACAGAAGTCTTTGGGCTAGAATTTGTCCTTTATTGATTGTGTTGCAGTGCTAATGACAAGTTCTCCAGCACTGAGCTCCACCCTGACCTTAGGGTTTGAATTTGTAGACAGTCCTGGTCCCGCTGATTTCTTGTGTTAATGAGAACACATATGGCTCTTGTTGGCCCTCCTCTACGGTCACTTACTACAATATTTGAAGACATCTTTCTCTTCTTTTTAGATATGTATAAATTAATCTTCTCTGCAGCTTCTGTTTTATACCAGAAATAAAAGTGCCCTGTAATATATCATTTTACAGTGACTTTGTGCTTTATAAGGAATGTATGTTGAGATATGAATTTTTTAAACTACTAAGCTTAACAATTAAAATTTTTTTTTTTTTTTTGCTTTCAAACTGTATGGCCGTGGCAGGCTTCTTATTAACTATTCTTATATCTTAAATTAACGCATTTCTATAAATCTATATCTTAAAGTAATCCATTTCTACAAATCTATACCTCGCCACATGGCTGGTGGCATACAGGCATCTTCACATGCTTCTTGTCATGGCGGCGGCTGCAGCATCTCCTTCTGCCTTTCTGTCCTTTTATTTCTCCTCTCTGTTAGTCCCGCCTATCTTTCCTGCCTAGCCACAGCCGATCAGGTTTTATTTATTAACCAATCAGAACAACTTGACATACAGACCATCCCCCAGCACAGCCAAGTGCAGACCATCTCAAACACCTGCACTCAGGCCCATGGTCCTAATCATCCTCTATACGGACCTGCTGGGTAACGCCACAAAGAACCCAAGAAGGGCTCCCACAGGACATACATTAACATCCCACAGCACTTCCCCTTTTCTTTTTTTTTTTAAAAGGAAGGTTTTAACTTTTACACATCTCCAAAGCCAGCTTGGTATATTTGGGAATTTGGGCGTAGCTTCTCTTAACTACTTCCTGCTGGAGGGGGGCGCTGTATCTTATGGGGACGCAAAGAATATTTAAGGATCATGGAGTAGTCCGTGAGGCTGTATCGTCTGAGCCAGTTGCCTTGAAACAATTCTGGATGTTGAATCATATGGGCCATGGTGTCATCAGAGACCTTCAGGGGGTCTTGGCTGGTCAAACCTGATGTGTCTTAATCTGGAACAAATCCATAGCCTCTGGCTTTCTGTGGAAACAAAAGCAGAGTCTCCTTTCCAAAGTAACACATCCTTATATCCAAATTTTAAAGTCAAAGTATCTTTAATATATACATATTGGTTTAACTCAACATCTTTTACGATCAAATGTTTTTCTGCAGTTAAAAATCCCAAAGACAATATAATCCAAACTCTCTGTGTGATATCCATCTTTACATGGCTTATTTTTTATATTACTTTTACTTTCTCTTTAAAGACTTTATTTTTTTAAACTTTCTATTTCTTTATATAACTGTCTATGTTCCTTTTCCTCTCTTCCAAGCCTATGTACATTTTTACACACATTGTAAAGCATTTTAAGTCTTGTTCCATCTGAATCTGTCTTATTGCAAACTTATTGCTTTAAACTGTAGCCTTCTAAGCCTGAAACAGCTCTGTGGCTGCTGGCTCCGCCCCCTTCAGCTTCCCAACATGGCGGTGGTACGTTTTCCACCAGCTCTGGGAGCCATCGTGGGTCTGTGCTTTTATCCAAGCAGCGTGTAGCCCAGAAACCTTTTTTGTTTTGTAACTAGCAAAGGCTAAATGTGCCACTTGCAGAGGCCTCATTCCCGCCATACTGCAGGTCAAGCACACAAGCCAGGAACCCGCAGTAACTCAAACCGGTGGCTGCCGCTCATTTGAGAGAGAGAATTAGGAACTGTGGGGCGTTTACCGACGTCACCGTTCCTGGAGAACTTACTGACGTCACCGATCCATGTGTTGAGTTCTGAATCCTCTTTACCACCACGCAAGGATTCTTCTCAGATCACACTTTATTGGAGCGCCTCCTGGTTAAGGGACTTTGTCTTTAGTATTTTTTTTTTTTCATAACACCGGCCTTTATCCCTGTTCATTTGTCCTTTTTCTTTAGTCCCTCTTTTTTTTTTCTTCCTTTTTTTTCTTTAGCCCTTTTTTTCTTTAGCCCCTTTTTTTTCTTTAGTCCCTGTTCGGGCGTCATTCTGTGGGGCATTTACCACGTTGGTAAACGTTAGTCCCCACGTTGGGCGCCATTTGTAGCTTGAGTTTTCCTGCCTTGCCCACAGTCAGGACAAATTTCTGCCACCCGCCAGTCCCACAGCCGCTCAGACCCAACCAAGTAAACACAGAGACTTATATTGCTTTCAAACTGTATGGCCGTGGCAGGCTTCTTATTAACTATTCTTATATCTTAAATTAATTCATTTCCATAGATCTATATCTTAAAGTAATCCATTTCTACAAATCTATACCTCGCCACATGGCTGGTGGCATACAGGCATCTTCACATGCTTCTTGTCATGGCGGCGGCTGCAGCGTCTCTGGTCATGACGGCGGCTGCAGCGTCTCTGGTCATGACAGCGGCTGCAGCATCTCTGGTCATGACGGCGGCTGCAGCCCAATTAAAATTTTTTAAGTTTTGTTTTAGCATTTACTGTTTTACTTTACTTTTTGCTCATGGAATCCCACTTTGTATAATATAGTTCACAGAAAATATGATGTATAATTTCATAAAATTAGTTATAAAAGGTTTAAACAAGTGATTCCCAACCTTCTTAATGCTGCAACTCTTTAGTACAGTTCCTCATGTTGTAGTGAACCCAACCATAACATTATTTTATTGCTAATCACAACTCTAATTTTACTACTGTTTTGGATCCTAATGTAAATATTTGATATATAACTTCCAAACAGGTCATGACCCAGAGGTTGAGAACCACTGGTTTATACTATACACACTTAAATGTCATGGCCCTTTCCATTTTTTTTAATCAGTTTATTTTTTACATCTTCAAGAGAGCAGAGTGAAAGTGTAAAATGTGAACAAAAGAAGTAAGTTGTTATTGACAGTGAGCTTATGGTGTTCTTATTGCTTTTATGAAACATACTATATTAGTCAGCCAGTGACCATAAATGTTTCCAGTAAACCATCCTTCACTGCATTGGAAAAGACAATCTTACTTAAATATTTCTCTAATTTGTGTAATTGCCATGTAAGGAAAAAAGAAATTCAATAGTAAGTGTGGGAGAATACCTCTGTAGCATCGCCTGAGGAATTTGCTCTTGGATAAAAACAAAACCACAAAGCAAGAACTTTGTGTTGTTTGCTAGTCTCCTGAATGCAGGATCAGTAGAAGATAAAAGTTAGTAATGCTGAACCTAGTTTCAAATACCACTTTCTCATCAGTCTAGAAAAGTGCTGAACGTCGATTCAGCCTTGTGCTTTAAGTACTGTCGTGAGTATGTTTTAGGTCTGTACTAGGTGTCACTCATAATTTTGTCACAGGGGTCACCTTATCAACAAATTGTAGGTTCTTGGCCTTTTAAATTATATGGTAATATGCATGTATTAATGAGAGGTATAATTGTTTTCAGCAAAATTTGATAAGTAGTCCAAGTAGTCCTATCAGATTAATCTTATGAAGATGTCATCATTATAGTTTTACTTCTATGCATTTTACTTTATTATAACCAAAAGACTGAGTGTGACACATTTACATGCAATTGAGGAAGAAAATGTTAGCTCTCAGTAGTTTTTTCAATGTTTAAGTAACTAGTGAAATATGTCATGTAAGTATGAGTCACTGGGATTTCTGTTCTATAATTTTTCATTGACAAGTAAGAATTGTTTATCTGTATATGGGGTACAATATAACATTTTGATGTGTTTACACTGTGGGATGTCAGATTAATTAAACAATCTGTTTCCTTATATTTTTGTCTTTTGTGGTTTAAACATTTGAGAGTTCTTAGGAATTATGAAATACAGTGTCCTATTTATTTACTTCTCTCCATAGATCTCTAAAGTTAGTCTTCTTGTTTTACCGATCAACAACCTCTGCTCCAGGCCATGTCAACCTTCATTTTGGTGTCTACTATGAGTTTGATGGTAGTGATGTGTGTGTGTGTGTGTGTGTGTGTGTGTGTGTGTGTGTGTGTGTATGCGCGCGTGCACGCGTTCATTTTATGTGGTATGATGACATCCAGGTCTATCCATGTTGCAAACATCAGAATTTTCTTCTTAAGGCTGACTAGTATTCTCTTATGGAACACAGACCACATTTTCTTTATGTGATCACCTTATGGACAATGGGCTGCTTCCATGTCTTAGCTATTGTGAATGATTCTATGCTGAAGGTGAGAATGCAGGTCTGTATTTCTCAGGCATACTGATTTAAAAAGTTTTATATGTACACAGATGGGATTTCTGGATAATACATTAATTCCCTTTTTAGCTTTTTGAAGAACTTCCATACTGCTTGCTCTAATAGCTGCATTAATAATTTACATTCCCAGAGCAGTTCACAGGATTACCTTTTCTACACATCATCATCAGTCCTTGGTATCTTTCATCCTGTTTTTTTAACTTTAACTTTTGAGACAAGGTCTCACCCTGTAGCCTAGGCTAGCTTTGAATTTAGTGTGTTTGCCAGACTGTCCTCAGTTCTGGTCCTCCTCTTGGCCTCCAGTGTGCAGGAATTACATGCTTGCCTCCTCTAGTCTTGTGGATAGAAGCTACAGAAGTGAGGGGTCCTTCGTTGTGATTTTTCATTAGCATTTTTCTGATGCCTAGTGATGAGGAACTTTTTTTTTCATGTATCTGTTGGCCATTTGTGAATCCTCTATGGAGTATGTCTCTTTGCCCATCTTTCTCTCACTTCTTGCTATTGAAGTTTATATATATATATATATGTGTGTGTGTGTGTGTGTGTGTGTGTGTGTGTGTGTGTGTGTGTGTGTGTGTAAATTTTACCTATTAGTTTTTATCAGATAGTTGTTCCTCAGATACCTTCTTGAAGTCTGTAGGTTGCCTCTTCATTATTTCCTTTACTATAAAAGGGATTTCAGTTTGATGTAGTCTGACTTTGCGTATTTTCACTGTTGCTAACTGCCTTTGGAATCGTATTAAGGTACTCAGCTGGGACCAATACAGTGGAGCATTTCCTGATACTCTCGTCTAGATTTATGGGTTCAGGTCTTAGACTTAAATCTCCAAGCGGTTTTGAGTCGATGGAGTCAGTGAGTCTTTAGTCAGTGCCACAATGTTTAGGTTCTAACTTGGTAATAATTTTGAAGTGGGATAGATTAATGCCTCCAGCTTTGTTAATTTTTTGCACAATTTTTTGTTGTTTGAGTTCTTTTGTAGTTCTATGTAAATTTTAGCAGTTTTCTTTTCTAAGAATAATGTTGGAATTTTTTTTTTGTTGTTTTGTTTTGTTTTGTTTTTCGAGACAGGGTTTCTCTGTGTAGCTTTGCGCCTTTCCTGGAACTCACTTGGTAGCCCAGGCTGGCCTTGAACTCACAGAGATCCGCCTGGCTCTGCCTCCCGAGTGCTGGGATTAAAGGCGTGCGCCACCACCGCCCAGCTAATGTTGGAATTTTGATAGAGTTTTTTGGTGGAGCTTTTAGAGTTTGTCTGTAAGATTGTGCCATTGGCAGAGATAATTTTACTTCTTTCCCCTTTTTAACCTTCCCCCCTTTTTCTTGTCTAATTGCTTTGCCTGGAACTTACACAGTACTGTGTTAAAGATCTGGGAATAAGCATCTTTGTATTTTTTTTCTGATCTTAAAGGAAAATATTTCAACTTTTGCTGTTAAATGTGATGTTATCTGTGAACTTTCCACATATAACCTTTAATACATTTGTTGATGCCAAATATGATGAGGGTTTGTAAAAACATTGACTTTTATCAATTTTTCTGCATTTATTGATATCACTGGGTTTATACTGTGCAAATTTCTGCCTATGTATATGGAAAGTATCTTATATTGTACATACACTTATATAAGAAAATATGTCCTTTAAGAAATTGATGTGTAGCCACATTTAATTTTACTCCAGACATATTTTGTAAAAGAAATACTTGAGCATTTTTTATACTTTACTATCCAAATATATACATTGTGTTCCAGAGGATTGAAAATACCAACAAATTAACTAATTCTGAAAAAGCTTTCCAGTTTAATTCTCTATAAAAATTATGACTTCAGTGATGAGAGCTGATTTCTGTAGCAGTTTAAACTAGTGCCTCTTGTGTGTCTTCCTGAAGCTTCAGTATCCACACCATTACCTGTCAAACTGCTCCATAAAATATAAACTCTGACCCCTATCTGGAAGAGGGCCTGGGATTCTGCATTTCACAATATCTAGTGATACCCATTCTCTTTTAGACATTCTGCCTTCTGAAAAATAGTTATCTTTTTACAGCAAGTTGGTAATCTGGAAATGTTACCTAGCATCAGCAGATCACTATTATTGAAGTGTACTTTGATAGGCAAAATGTGCAGTGGAGAAAGCTAGCTAGAATTAGCAGTCATGTGTAAGAAAAGCCATTAACTAAATGAAGTATTGTCAGATCTGAGAGGTTTTGTCCTGAATTCCCTTTTGCCTCAATGAAATTTTTTATTTTTTCAGGAAAAATGAAAAGCCTATGAGAATCTGTATTTTTAATTTGTGAGAACAGTTCTTTAGTTTGTATTTTCTTTTAAATTCCATTTTCTCTTTTGGTAACTACTTTTTGTTTATTTTGAATGATGTATATAAAACTAGGAAAATCCTATTTTTTAATATAAGGAAGCATTTAATTAGGGTCTCATTTACAGTTTTAGAGGCTGAGTCCCTGACCATCATCGTGGGGAGCATAGCAAGAGGAAGGTGCATGCACTGGAGCAGGTGCATGCACTGGAGCAGTACCTGAAATAGTTCATCTTCTCTCTGAGTTAGAGAAGGTGTCAGAAACTGGGCTTGGCAGGGAATTTTAAGACCCCAGAGCCCATCCTCTGTGACCTACCTTCTCCCCCAAGGCCACACCTCCTGATCCTTCCTAAACAGTCCACAACTGCAAAATCATTCAATTATGAGCCTGTGTGGGCCATTTTCATTCAAATCACCACAGGTAATATTTGAGTTCTTTTATGACATAGGCTTAGTGTGGACTACTTTATATTTTCTCATCCCTAGAGCAGTCCTTTTATCCTTGATCCTAAGAAAACTTATTCAGAAGATTGGGTGATGTGAACAAGGCGACGTAGAAGCTGTCAGAGAGCTGGAGTCACCCCAGGTCTCTCTCACTCTTTTTCTAGGATCTTTACAACCACACTTCCTCATTGTAGTCCACTGCCCATTCTTCATATTCATCTTTGTGAGGCCGGACATGCACTATCACCCTAAATCTCCAGCATTCCTTCTCTTACCATGTAATATACTGGCTTATTACTTCAACTCTTCCTTTTATAGAACAGTTTAATACCTTTGTAAATGGTACTTATTTTTTTTTTCTTATACCAAACTTACTTCAGGTATTTTAAGAAAAAAAAAATCCTGATTTTTATTTAGCAAAACTTTTAGTCATATCAGACCTTTACTTCACATCTGAAGAGGTCTTGGTAGTCACATTAGAGCAGAAACATGTGCCATATTCAGTAGAATATTGAATGGTAAATAGTGAATGGGAAAAGCAAAAGTTTTTTTGGTTTTTTTCACAACAGGGTTTCTCTGTGTAGTTTTGATGCCTGTCCTGGATCTCACTCTGTAGACCAGTCTGCCTGGCTCTGCTTCCCCAGTGCTGGGATTAAAGGCATGCGCCACCACCACCCAGCTTACTCCTGAATTCTTGTGATGATCTATAACTTAGCAGAGAGCCCATTTACATGGGGACAATAGGGAAAATGGTAATATTCTTTTTTTCTTTATTAAGAAATGTTTTATTCATTTTACATACTAACCACAGATCCCCTTCTCTTCCCTCCTCACACTCCCCCCAAATGGTAATATTCTAAAGGATATAGGCACATAAAATATTTTTAAGCTGGCTGTGTGAGTCATACCTGAATCTCAGGACTTGGGAGTCTGAAGCAGGAAGATTGAGAATTTGAGGTTAATATAGGCTATTTAATGAGACCATATAAAAATTATACATTTGGATATTTATTTATAAGTGCATTAGTCCCACATGTCAGTAGGATAGATATACTTAAATTTTATTGTTATATACTCAGTTCTGCTGTAAACATGCACACACACAGGGATTTCTGAAAATCACCCTAGTATGCAAAATTGTGTGGTAAGACAAGATATATGGGAAAATGAGTTTAGGGATACAACACTCAAAAACTACTAGTAAAACAGTTAAAAAATAAAAAACAAACTTAATAAAAATTGGCAGTGCAGTTTTGCACGTATTAAATGCCATAATAAGTAGAGTGTAAAGCACCCTATTTAGAACACTGAAAGGATTACACAAAACTTACAGGTTATTCCCAAATAGTAGAGGGAAGCTGTAATGCCTGTGTGTGTGTGTGTGTCTGTGTGTGTGTGTGTGTGTGTGTGTGTGTGTGTGTGTGTGAGAGAGAGAGAGAGAGAGAGAGAGAGAGAGAGAGAGAGAGAGAGAGAGAGAGAGAGAGAGAGAGAGAGATCTGGCAGATGTGTGAAGCTTGCGGTTCCGAGCACAGGTTTTATATCTTACCAGTTTTGAATTATGTTGCATAGCTTTCCACCTGTACCTTGTGCCTGTCACTGTGGTACTCAAATTATGTGCGTAACACATCCAAGTTTAACACATGCACTTGAACAAATTTGTGTATTCTGAAGAAGTGCTATAACAGAGCTCATTGCATATTTTCATGCCTTATTGGAGAAATAAAATTTATTTTATTGCAATTCACTTACACTGACAGTAGGGGGGGTAGTAGGTCCACATTTTGTGCTGTACTGACCAGTGCTTTTCTTAGCTTTGCAGCTGCACATATGGCAAATTATTATCATTTTATGGCTACAGTTATAAGTAATTTGGTAGAGAATGACAGCTAAATTATGCAGTGTTGCGTTTATTTGTTTTAATTTTGTAATCTAAATATTTTTTTAATAAGAAAACACAACCCAGAACAATTCTTAGCAGGAGAATAACCTTTCTGTCACTTCGTGCCAGGCCACCAGTGGGCCTTGCATGTCATTTTTGTTGATCTCTTATGAATTGTCAACATTGGGCATACAATTGTGGGATTGTCTGTATTTTAGGAAATGCATGTTTTTAACTAAATTAGCTACTGCTGCTTAATAGAAGATTTAACAGGCAGTTGAACTGACACATACATTTAAAAGTCCTCTATTTTTGAAGACCTAAGATTCCCACTTTTCACTCCAGGAGGAAGCCTGGCAATAATGCCAAAGCACCTTACTCCCCGTGTGCATGTCCTTACATGAAACTTCATTTGAAATGTAGGTGTTCACAGTGTGCCAGTACAAGGATATTCACAATACCCATTTATTTGAGGCTTGGTATATCCTAACGGGAGTATTAGTTATTAACACCTAGCCCTTGTTTGGAAGATTACTCAGAAACATCCCCCTTGGGAATCATTTACTTTGTGTCAAAACTGCAATGTTGTTTGCAGTGTTTAAGTGCATAACTGCTTGTGTTAGAGTGCTTCTCTCAGCTGTTGCTGTGACTTCTTTAGCACTGACACCTAGTGATTTTGTGGGATGTTCTGAAGCTTGAAAACAGCCCAGCACTCTGTCCGATTTTCATATTCAGGAGCATGACACAGACTGGTGGGAGAAGTCCAGGTGAGCTGCTTGATCTTTGTTGACTGAAGTAACGTCATGCTGAAACTCTTTATTATATTCATATGAATCGGCCATATACTTTATTTTGATCTCTGTAGTGAGTTATTCTCTTATTGCTTTTAAGTCATTTAAAAGCAATTTTGCAGTGGTTATACTAGAGAACTAGTCATTGGGTGTTAGAAAATCAGACATTACTTTGATTTTTTCTGATGATAAAGGAAAAATTTATTTTGATGGTATCTTTAATTTTACTAGGTATGATTTTTCTTTAATTATATATAGATACTTTAACTTATTAATTAATTTGTATTCTACCAAACACCACTTAGGGTTTATATCAAAGAGTAATCAAATCAGGAATTAACCATGAGATACCATTCTCCACTAAAGTGAATTTCATGTTTCTTACCAATGAAGTGATTATTAATACTTTATGATGTGAGTTAATTTAATAATATGTGATGATGCTCTTAAACAGGATATGTAAACTTTTTGAACATCAATATTTTTCATTTAAAAGTAAAAGAAACATTTTGATTTGAAATTCATCAGAGAAACTGAAGGTTGAAATTGTTAGAGAATTGTCTTCTGTGCATTTTGTAACATCTATTTGCCATGTATGTTTATATACTTACTAGATCATACTCCTACCACCATGGGACCTCATGCTGCTTTCTTGGGTAGTTAAGAAATAGGAATTTGGAGATATATACTGAGCCCGAAACTACTGGAGAGTAAAAGATCATTTTTATTTACTTAACTGAATAGGCTCTAGATTGTAGGAGCGAATTTCTGCATTTGAAGTTGTGTGCATGGAAGGAAGCCGGTGGGCGAGATTTTAGAAAGAACAGTGAGTAACAGAAGCAGCAGGATTGGGCCAGAGCCTAAGAAAGGAGGGGAAAGGTCCTTTGAAGAAGGAGTAAGTGGCTAGCAAGTAAGATAGGAATTGAAACCAAGCTGGAGCATTTTGAGATTAGACTAGAGAATACTTTTCAAGATCTGGTTTAAATAGACTGACTACGAAAACATGGTGCTGGCCACGTGTTCGACTAGAAATGGGGAAGTAGAGACTAGTGACGTGTGTTCATCTCTTCAGAATTTTAGTGATAATAGAGAGGAGAAGCATATTGACTATGTAAATGGGAAGCATTGTTTGAAGAGGGCTGTGTTAAGAATGCGTGTGGTTGGAGGCCAGCAGCCAGAAGTTGCTGAAGTCCAAGATGGGGTAATCTAAAGAACGGTGTCCTGAGCTAGAAGAGCAACATCATGGACAGTGGCCTATTGATGCACTTAGTTAACACTGAGCAGATGCCACGATGTGAGGTTACAGTGTATTGAGATATCCGGGGATGACTAGATAGCTAGATGGCTCAGCTAGTTAGGGCACCTGCTGCCAAGCCTGATGATCTGAGTTCAATTCCCAGGACATACATAATGGAAATAGTGAGTCGACCTCCTGCAAGTTGTTTTCTGATCTCCACCCATGCACCACACACACACACACACACACACACACACACACACACACACACACTCGTGCACCCAGTTATGAATGAATAAAACATGATTTAAAAAACTTACACACACACACACACACACACACACACACACACACAGAGTTATAAATGAATAAAATACGATTTAAAAAACTTCCAAGTACATAATAGCCATCTGCCTTCTCAATAAAATAAGATATACTGAAAAATAAGTTGCTTTTGTTTGTTTCTCTGGCTACAGTAGTTTCTTACTCTCATAGCTTCTTGTTCCAGCTTAAGATTTGTTTTGTTGTTGTTGTTTTCATCTCTCAGTGTTAAATTTTTACATGTTTTGTCACATATAATCTACAAAACACAAGACAAGAATCAACTAGCTTTGTCTGTCTGTGGTTGTGCTCTTTTTGCGTTTTATTCCTCCCTGATATTTTCTTTTTTTATTTTATTTTACAATATAATTCAGTTCTACATATCAGCCACAGATTCCCTTGTTCTCCCCCCTCCTGCCCCCCTCCCCTTCCCCCCAGCCCACCCCCCCATTCCACCTCCTCCAAGGCAAAGCCTCCCCAAGGACTGAGATCAACCTGGTAGACTCAGTCCAGGCAGGTCCAGTCCCCTCCTCCTAGGCCGAGCCAAGCAACCCAGCATAAGCCCCAGGTTTCAAACAGCCAACTCATGCAATGAGCACAGGACCCGGTACCACTGCCTGGATGCCTCCCAAACAGATCAAGCCAATCAACTGTCTCACCCAATCAGAGGGTCTGATCCAGTTGGGGGCCCCTCAGCCATTGGTTCATAGTTCATGTGTTTCCATTCATTTGGCTATTTGTCCCTGTGCTTTGGCTATTTGTCCCTGTGCTTTCTCCCTGATATTTTCAGATTCAGCCCTTTACCATTTCCTTCCTGGTTAGAGCCCTCTTCAGCCATGTAGACAAGATGACAGTGAATTCTTGTAATGGTCCTTCATTTGAGAATTTCTTGGTTTCTCCATGTCAGAAGGATAGATTTGATGAATATACAAGCTAGACCGACAATTCTTTCCTTTCAGTACCTGAAAAAAATGTGCTGCTGTCTTTTGATGTCTGTGTTTATAATTTTCCCTTAGTGGGGACTTCTGCATTGCTCTCAAGATTCTCTCTCCTCTTCCTCCTCCTCCACTTCCTTTCCCTCAGCTTCTGTCCTTGGCATTCAGAATTTGACAATGATGTTTCTTGGCATGGATTTCTAGGAGTTAATTCTGTTCAGGGTGTGCTCAACTCTTGGAAAGAGAGAATGGATTTTCATCTGTTACCTCTTTGAATGCACTTTCAGCCCCTTCCTTGAGCTCTTCGCCTGGTATTGGAGTGGCACTCAGGTGAATCTTTTGTTACGTTGCCATAGTTCCCTTAGGCTCTGTTTATTTTCTTTTTTCATCTGTTTTCTCTCTGCTGTTCAGAAGGTGTATTGTGTGTTGTATTTTCGAGTTCATTAATTTCCCCATGTCTTTTATTCTATTGAGTCCATGCAGTGGGCATTTTATTTTGATTATTATGATTTTCAGTTTCAAGTTTTCAATTTGATTCTTCTGTATCTGCTGCTGCTTTTCTGAGACATTCTAAATTTTCATTTATTTGAAGTATACACATTGAAACATTTCAGGATGACCAGTTTAAAGTCCTTTGTAGCAAACAATAAAATTCTTATCTAGCATCTGGGTTATTTCAGTATTGACATCTGTTGGTTTTCTTTTCTCGTTGAATTGATATTTTCTTCGCTCTTGGTGTGGCATGTGGTCAGTTGTGTCCTGGACAGTTGGAGTATTGTGTTATAGTCCTATTTAAATCTTCACTTTTAGTAGACTTTTCTGATACCACACCAGTGAGAAGAAAAAAATGTCGCTTCATTTCATTGAGATTGGGGTTAAAGTTCAGGGTCCTTACTAGACCTTTTTTTGGCACTTGGAAGTAAGCACCTCATTATTGCTGGGTGGGGATAGAAGCTTAGTCACCTGTAGATACCATTACCCACCGGATGAGGGCAGAGGCTTCCCTGGTGGCTTCCATTCTGTAGTTGAAACGGTACATATCTCCAGTCCTACTCCTGCAAACAGGGATACCTTATTAATGCTAAATGCAGTGAAGCTTCTTTCTTCCCATGAAGCCTCCAGTGATGATCATAATCACAGAGGAGGGGGTAAAAGTGGGGATGCAGATTCTGGCCTTGACTCCCTCTTCTGTGGAATGACCCCTGGGGAAAGAGTGTGATCGGTGGGCTCCTAGAAGTTCAAAGGGGGTTCAGGTTTTTTCTATGGTATCTGAAGTATGGCTGAAGTAAAGCGTTTCTGGGCTATTCTGCCTGGTTTCTCCTTTAATGACCAACCTTTTCTCTTCACCCAAAGGCTTCTCTTCACTCGATCTGTATTAAGGCAGATACTCAGTACCAGATCAAGTAGTATTCCCAACATCAGAGTAGAGGCTAAGGTGGGTGATAGTAGTAGATTTTGCTGGACCAGAGAGAGTGTTCCAATTTGTCACAATCTCTTTTCATTTTGGCAGCCTTCTAGGCCATCTTGTCTGATCTTTAGTGTCCCCACCTCAGAGTTTTTACTGTTTCATCTGCCACCATATTCATTCTACTTGGATGCTTCATTTTACTTTTCTATGTGGGACATTTTCATGTTAAGTCTTTATCCTGTGGGAAATGATCACTTCCTGCAGCCTCTTCAGATGATTGGTTCAGTTGTTTACATTTCAATGGGATCTTATTCAATGCAGGTTGATACTGATGTAGGTTGTCAAGAGTGCTTCTTTCTTCAGTACAGGTTGCTTGTGGTAACTGGCTGCTTTTCTCATTTCTTAAATGGTTGTTGGACATATTGAAGTACACTCATTTGTTTCATGGTTTGGTGTACACCTTTTCTCAGGTTTGATCTCTTATATCTAGTACATCCTTTTCTGATACATCACCAAGATTCAGTTAAGTAAGTCCTCCCTTCAGTGAAGAAGAATTTTACTGATATTTTCCTAAGATCTCACTCCAGGATTAAAGTCTCATTCTGCCAGGGAGAAAGAAAATATGGGTCATTCTAAAAGCTGATAAAACCAAGAAAAAGATTTAAAAAATAAATGTAAGGTTATATATTTTTATATTCTGCTGCTTATGAAATACAATTGGGGCTTACAGTTTCAGAGGTTTAGTCCATTATTGTCATGGTAGAAGCATGGCAGTGTGCAGGAAGACATGGTACTGGAGAAAGAGCTGAGAGTTCTACATCCAGATCAGCAGGCAGCAGGAAGTGAATGTCACACTAGGCCTGGCTTGAGCATTTGAGACCTCAAAGCCCGCCCCTTCATGATGTACTTCCTCCAGCAAAGTCACACCTCCTAATAATGCCACTCCCTATAAACCTGTAGTGGCCATTTTAATTCAAACCACCACACTGCTGCATGGCATTTATTTAATGTCTATATCTTGCCTCAAATGCTGACATTACCCTGCAGTCTGTGTAATTGTGCTTGGTTTTTTTTTTTTTCCAGAGTAAAATTTGTTTTCTGTGACCAGACATTCACCTATTATAAACATTATTGCCTATGGTAGCAGCTAGAATAAAAATTATTATATTCATAATAGCTGTCACAAACTCCGTGGGGCCACACAAATCATTCATGTCTCTTGGAGCTTACACACACACACACACACACACACACACACACACACACACACACTAAAAAACAAACAAACAAACCAGAAATGTAAAACCATAGAAATCCAACATAGATTGACATTAGAAACTATTAGCTTATTTAAACTACTGTTCTTGCCTTGCTCTGTTATTACTGCTATTGTTTCAGATACTAAGTATTCAATAAGCTCTTAGAATTAATGTGTTCTATAAGCTTAGTGACCTGGCCTTTCACTGTGAGGCAGTCCTCTCCTATAAGCGCATCTTGGGCTCCTTTTTGTTAAAGGTTAATAACCAGAATAATGAAGCAGTTGGTTATTTATGCAGTTATGATTGGCAAAAGTTATTAGAACAGGAATCTGCCCAGAAGCAATGATTAGGTTATGAAAATGTTAAGGAATATTGAAACTAGTTACAATTTTTGACATTTAAGAAATATTATCCCTACTCTTAATCATGATGATCTTGTGTAGAAGTATATGTACAGAATAATCCCATTGGACAGTAATTCTTATGCCAACAGCATACTTAAATAAGTGCTAAGAACGAGATTCAGAAATGGTCTGAGGGAAAGGAAACCTAGGAGAAAATAACCACATTAAGAAGTTGGGAGGTGTCTGACCTGTGAAATTGGACCTTTCTGACCTGGTGCTTTCACCGTTAGCATTCTTCCCATGCTAGCAGCTGTAAAAAAGGTTCTCTACACCAGAAAGGTGATATATGGTGATGGTATTAGTGATGTATATCAATATGCAAAACAATACAAAAGTTCAAAGTATAATCCCTTTATGCTTAATAGAGTTAGGAACCCAATGTATAAAATAGGCACTAATCATTAAGATACTGTTTACATAAAATCTGACATTTTCAAGTGTACAGTTGAATGGCATCAAACATTTCCCAGAGTATCGACACTGCCATCATCTCACTCCAAAACCTTTTCCCAAATCTGCACCCATTTCCCCAGTTTCCCTCCACCAGTCTGTAGCAACCACCAATCTACTTCCTTGTCTGAATGGACTTGGCCTATTCTTGACTCTCATAAAAATAAATGCTTATGATATATATTCTTTGTGTTGGTATTCTTTTCTACGACATAATATTTTCAAGGTTTGTAGCACATAGAAACCCCTCATTTATTTTATGACCAAAAGATGTTCCATTTTATAGATGCTGCTCTGATGGTAAGTTGATGGACATTAATGCTCTTGTTGCTTCTAAACTACTATGAGCTGTTCAGAAGATGCCATGTATGAGTTTTTGTTTAGGCTTTTAAATTTTTTTTTTTGGATAATGAGATATATGGGATTATGTAGTAAATTTACATTAAAAAATACTACTATATTTTCTTCCAAAGTAGCGGTACATTCACATGCCTGTTAGATAGACTGGAAGGTTCCACTTGAGCATATCCTTGTTAGATTTGCCATCATGAGTCATTGATTGAGGTTGACCTACTGGATATAATGTCATTTCTCTTTGTGTGTTTGTCTTTCCCTGATAGCCAGTGTGCTTAGCATCTTTTACTCTTGGTCATCTATGTACTTCCTTTTGGAAATGGCTTTAGAACCTTCGCCAGTTTTTAAAATTAGATTAATATTATTTATGTTGCATTGTATGGGCTGTTTATATATTCTGAATATCAATCCTTTATTATATATATGATTTCAAAGTATTTCATTTTAAAGTTTTTTTTAAATTTTTTAATCCAAGGTCACAAAGATGCACTTGTGAGAGTTTTATAATTTTAACTCTTAAATTTAAATCATTGGTTTCTTGTCTTTTTAATTGCCTTTCCTTTTTCCTTTTCTTTCCTTCCCCTTCCCCTTTTCCTTCCCCTTTCCTCTTTCCTCTTTCCTTTCCTTCAGTGTCTGGCTGTGTTGCCCAGTCCATCCTTGAACTCATGATTCTCAACAGGATGCCTCAACCTCCTGAGTCCTGGAATTGCAGGCATGTACTCTATGCCCTGCTTCGTTTTGCTTGTTTATATAATGTAATAGGAGTTGCTTTGCATAGCTCTGCAAAGAACTAAGAGAAATATCTCTTCACTTGGATGGTCAGTGCTACTTTCTTTATTAAAATTATTGCTTCATGATTGGACACGTACTGTTTTTTATCGGATGACTCCATTCTCACTGCCTCTGACCAAATATTGTATTTCTATCTTGGTTTTGTTTATTGGAATCTGTCTGTGAACCAGTTTTTTCTCCTTAATTTGCAATCTCACCTCTTCAGCTGCAGTATAGAGAATGTCAAGAACTGCTAAGTCTCTACCAGAAGTACCTATCAGAGCAGCAAGAGAAGCTCACCATGTCACTCTCAGAACTTGGTGCTGCTAGAGTTCAGGAGCAGCAGGTAAGTGACCTCTTCTGACCCGTAAGACTCCTTTTCCTTTTATGTTGGAAATACATGATTTGCATGCTGTTTTAAAATATACAAATATCTCATGACTTCCCTGTCTATGGCCTTCCTCTCCTCTTCCTCTCCCGTTCTAGGAGTCTAGTGATCAAAAACAGAAACTTGAAGTAGGAGGTGGTTCCTGGGGAGACTTTTGATGGGATAAGAAAGTGCACTGATCTGTTGCTTAATGAAGAGCGATGGCTAGTTGGTGTCCTTTTAGAAAATATTAATATCCCTTTTCTGTTTTTAGTTCTTAAAATGTAAGTGTTTATAAGAAACTATATAACATCAAGTGATGAGTATTCAGAACCTTGCCTTTTATGATATATAAGCAGGTACCAAATCCAAACTTCTGGCTTCTAACACTGATACTTGATATTCTTCTTCTGTCCATACGAGTTTAAATCTTCAAATCTTTAAATCTTCAAATGCCTGAAAACAATCTTTATATGTTAAGGTAGAAAGGACTGTATCATATAAAATCATTCATACTGAGCATGAAAATTCAGATAATGTGTTAACTGCCATTTCCCAAGTAGTGTCAAAAGCTCAAAGGTCAAACATGAGGATTTCTTGCAAACTTCCTAAAGAGCATTGCTGTTCAGACTGGAGACAATTGCCTTAGATGTGTTAAGATTTTTGGCTAATGGAATCTTAGTTTTGAACCTACAATTTACATATATAGTAAAATGAAAACAAACAAACCAAAAACCATGTTATGTGCTTTAGCTGAGTTGCTTAACATAGACCATTTTTAGTCATACACTTTTTAAGAAATATTCAAATTATTAATGCCTTGCTGATGTTTGAAATATTATCTCTTGCTCTGTTTTCAGGAAGCTAGATTGTACAGTGGCCACAGAGGAATATGGCAGCTTATATTATTTCTATGCATGTCTTCACCAGTCTAAAAGGAGGTTGACAGCTCCGTAGGTGCCTCTAGGCCAGAGTGCTTGTGAAGGTCAGTTTCAGGTTCACCCTCACATTTCTGCTCATGCCCTTGGCATGACATGCCTAAGTGAGACTGCACAAAAGCCATGGCAACTTATTTAGAAGGGACTATGTCAGGGAGACAGGGGAGCCTTCATTAGCAATATTAGTAGAGTTTTACTGCCTCAGGAACAGAGACTAAGAGTCAAGACATGATTACCCAAGTAAAAGGAATGAAGAAGAAAAAACCAGCAGCAGGGAGGAAAAGAAAGTTGACAGCTGATAGGGAGACTCTAAGAATATCTGGAGGAGGCCTAGCCTGAAAATGGACAAGGAAAACTTCCTTAGTTGTTGGTAGTTTTTATTTAAGCTAAGAATAAACAATCGTAGTTAATACTGCCATACTTTACCTAAACTTTGAGTGGTGTAAGCCCCTATATTCGAATACATCTCCAGCTCAGAGGAAGAGAGCAACAGAGAGGGAGAGATCTTGTTTTTCACTTAATCTAGAGAACTTTCTGAAATATATGTTTCAATTTAAGTCGTGTGTGTGTGTGTGTGTGTGTGTGTGTGTGTGTGTGTGTGTATGCACATATCTGAGGTGTCATATCCCTGGAGCTGGAGTTACAGATCATTGTAAGCAGTTCACGTGGTGCTGGGAACTGCACTCAGTCCTCTGTAAGAGCAGCAGGTGCTCCTGACTGCTGAGCCACCTCCCCAGGTTAAACCATGTTTTCCTCAAGTACTTGATGATCAAGTTTGAAATGTCCTCATAAACAGTGAAAATGAAGCTGTGAAGTAGAGGCAGCCTTCTAGGTTCTGCTGTTTAACCTAGAAAGGGAAAATAAGTTTCCTTTTTCTCTTTAAGGAAGAATGAGGGTCACTTCCTTTGTTGTCTAGTTTATTCTTTGTGACAGGTTTTTCTGAGCTAAGCACAGGGAAGCCCCCTCTTTTCTTTCCTGCTGGGACCTGAGTAAATCTATTCAAGTGTACACCTCAGAGGAAGAGCATCATACTGTCTTGACTCCTCTTTCCCCCTTACCTCATCATGAAGTCTAATGTACTCTGTTATGTGTTTACAACTAGCCTGGGTCCATCTTTGCAGAGCACTGTTTTATTATTGTAATTCTTGTTTATTCATCCACCTCTTTCACACAGTGTTCTGAAGTCAGGCATGCTGTTTGTTACATTGGTGGTGTTATACTCTCAAGAGTCTGGTATAAGAATCAGAAATGTAGCTAGAAGTTTCTCTTGTCCTGCCTGGGCCCTGCAGTCCCCTGGCCTGTTTATAAAATAATGACACAGAGGCTTAATATTATTTAAAACTGCTTGACTGCTAGGCAGTGGTGGCACACACCTTTAATCCTAGCATTCAGGAGGCAGAGGCAAGTGGATCTCTGTGAGTTTGAGTCCCACCTGGGCTACAGAGTGAGTTCCAGAAAGGCACAAAGCTACACAGAGAAACCCTGTCTGGGAAAAAAAAAAAAAAACTGCTTAGCTATTAGCTCAGGCTTACCATCAACTAGCTCTTACATTTAAACTAACCCATTTCTGTTAATCTGTATGTCACCATGTTTTCTGTGGCTTTATCTGTGTGCCATTACATACTGTTCCATGGACAGCGGGCTGGCATCTCCTGACTCAGCCTTTCTCTTCCCAGAATTCTCCTTGTCTGCTTATCCCACCTATACTTCCTTCCTGGCTACTGGCCAATCAGCATTTTATTAAACCAGTGTACAAAAGCATTATCCCACAGCATTTCCCCTTTTCTGTTTAATTAAAAAGGAAAGTTTTAACTTTAGCATAGTAATATTATATATAACAAAACAATTACCAAGCAAGAATTATAGTTATCATATCTAGTCTATTTGTATTTGACAAAATTAAAGAAGATATTTTATCTATCCTATATTTATGAGTCTAAAGTTTCATATCTAATTTATCTTTTATCATAACCAAGGGAAATTATATCTAGTCTTCAACTACATCAAAGACCTCAGAAGGATACAATATTACCTAAGTAAACAGGAAGAGCATTGTAAGCATCTTCCAAAAATCTAGAATGACAGAGATAGCTGCCTACCTGGACAGTCATCCAAAGTTCCTGTGTCATGTTGGGGCATCCATCTTCAGCCTGCAGGCCTAGAGTCTCTCAGTCTCTTCTCTCCGAGCAGTTTTAATTAATATAAACCTGTGTGTTTACTTGGGTTTGAGTGGCTGTGGACCAGGTGGGACACAGAAAACCTTTTGGCTACATAGAAAGATCTCAAATAAATAACCTAATGATGTACTTCAGGGCTATAGACTAATAAAAAGTCAGACAAATGCAGCAGATGGCAAGAAATAATAAATATTAGGGCAAAATAATGATATAGAGAATAAAATTACAATACATAAGACTCCAAAAGCTGGTAATTTGAAAGACAAAGATGACTGAAAAACCTCTAGCCAAATTAACCAAAGGAGAGAAAATACCAAAACCAACAAAATTAGAGATAAAATGTAAATTGTTACAGAAGACCCTAATCAAATCCAGAGAAACATAAAGGAATACTTGGGAAGCTTATATTTCAATAAGTTGTTAAAACTAGAAGAAATTGATAAATTCCTAGCTATATGTGGCCTAATGAAGTTAAATCAAGATGATATCAACTTTTAAATCCCATAACCAGCTTTGTTAGAAGTGGTAATTAAACATCTCTCCACAAAGAAAAGCATAAGACAGATCCAGTGCTGAGCTCTACCAAATCTTAAGAATGACCTGCTAACAATACTTCTCAAAATGTTTCACAAAGAAGAAAGGGAAGGAATGCTCAAGAATTCATTCTTCAAAACTATTACTTCTCTGATACCAAAATATGCTGGTGATACAACAAAGAAAGAAAACTCTAGATTAATTACATTGATGAATATAGATGCAAGAAGTCTGAATACAATACTTAGATACCAAGTTTAAGAATGCATTAAGAAGATTATATATCACAGCCAAGTTAGTTTCATATTAGGGATGCAAAGTTAATTCAACATATACAGATCAGTACATTTAAAATATTACATAGGTATACATCAGAAATCACATGATCATCTGATTAGCTGCAGAAAAAGCATTTGGCAAAGTTCAGTGTGCATTTATGATTAAAATCCTGAGGAAACTAGGAATACAAGGGGCATATTACAGTATAACAGTGGTTATATACAGCAAACATATAAGCCAAAATAATTATAGTGAGTGAAAAGAAAACTGATGACATTTTGTTGGAGCCCATCTAGGTTTTCTTGGTGGCTTTATCCAGTAGTTCTTCATAAAGAGGATGATTGGACCATGGATCTGAGTATCAGGTGTTTGAAAGGGTCTATGTTGGCTGTACCTAGCAAGGGGCGGGAGTCTTTTGTTCCTCCCCTTGGCATTGTGATAAAAAGCCCTTTGGAATAAAGTTCCGGGCCGATGGATTAGGATCCTCACCCTCCTGAGGCTCTCCTCTGTTTCTGTCTTTCATCGTCATCTAGGTCTCTCTTTCTAGCTAATTCTTCTCACTTCTCCCTACTCAAGAGAACCCTGGGTTGTAAAGTGGTGGCTGCTCTGTCACAACATTTCATCTCAAATCGGGTGAGAGACAGGAGTGCTCACTCTCTCCTGACATGCTGAGACTCTTTTCTAAAATGACATGTAGTGCTCTGAGTCTTCTCCAGAGCATCCAGACAAGAGAAAGAAAAAAAAAAAAGGACACACCTAATTTCTGGCATAAATATCAGAAGCACACACTGGAAAAGAGTTTTCAGCTGATGGTGCTAGGAAAACTGAATCCATATTTCACTGGATTCAGCACACATGGGGGTAGGGGACAAAGAGAAGCACTTTAAGATATAGGTATAGGCAAGAACTTTCTGAAAAGAATGCCAGGAACACAGGAAATAACCCCAGGAATTGGGAAGTGGAATATATGAAATTTAAAAGCTTCTTCCCCACTGCAAAGGAAACTATTAAGAAAGTAAAGAGACAGCTCTCAGTAGGGGGAAACAATCTTTGCCACCCATTCTTCTGAGAGATGGGTACTATTTCCAGTATATATAGAAATGTACAATTAAAGTATAGTCCCTAATGAAGGACTTGGCTCTCTTTTTTATTGAACACAGAAAGCTCACTAGGGGAAGGAATGAGGAGTAATTTACAGAAATCTTTCACAGATTTTTTACTAGAGATTAAATCACTGACCCCCAACTGACCCAAAGAACAAGCAATATCTGGGAAAAAGTCAAATTTCCAATTAACAAATGAGCTAATGGCCCCAACAGATACTTCTCAAAAGAAGAAACAAATGGCCGATAAACATTTTTTATAAGTGTTCAACGTTTTTAGTTATCAGGAAAATGTGGGTAAAAAAAAAAAAACCTATGTAGAGATCCTACCTTATCCCAGTCAGTATGGCTGTCATACTGGCAAGGTTATGGGGAAAGAGGGACCCTTATTAATTATTGGTGGAAATGTAAACTGGTGCAGCCATTGTAGAAATCAGTATAGATGGTTCTCATAACAACAAAAACAAACAAAAATGAGCGAAAACAAAACCACCTTGTGATCCAGCTCCACCGCTCCTAAGTACATCAAAAGACTAGAAGTCCTCCCACAGAGATGATTTGTGCATCTGTACATATTGCTACATCATGGAGGATCATTAGTAAATGTAAGTAACACCGATGTTTGTCAGCATTAGATGAAGGAAAAGAAAATGTGGTACATACATACAATGGCATTGTATTCAGTTATGAAGAAAAATGATGTTATGACTTTTGCAGGAAAATAGATAAGGTGAGAGATTGTTGTGTTCAAAGTGCCCTAGACTCATAAATACTGCATGCTTTTTCACACTTCATCTCTGAAATACACATGGATGTGTGTATATTTGTGAAAGGTTACTAGGTCAAGAAACTAGAAAGAAAATAATGAAAGAGAAAGAATCTTAAAGGAGGTTGGGGGCAGGGTAATCAGGATTGAAGAGATGGCTCAGCAAGTGCCGCTCTTACAGAGGACCTGAGTTGGGTTCCCAGTGTCCACATAAGGGGGCTCACAGACACCCATTATCCTATTCCAGGAAGATCCAATGTCTCTGGCTTTCACGGGCACCCACACTCACATGAACACTCACTACACACACACACACACACACACACACACACACACACACACACACACGAAAACACCCTCTCACATGAACACATACACACTCAGATATGCACAATATTTAAAGGTAAATTAATTCTTTAAAGGGAACACATATGCTATGAAAGAAGGGAGGGCTACATGGGGGAGGTAAGTGGAGTTTCCAGAGGGGGAATGGGCAAGGACAGTAGAGAGGGGGATTGGTGAAAACAAAATATACATGGAAATTCCATAGTGAAATCCACTGTTTCATATGCTAATTTTAAAAAAAGCTATTTAGTACAATCTAAAGTGATAGGTGAAGTAGACCTTATTCCAAATTTAAAAGCTGTTATAAGGACCCAGTGGTAAAAATCACAACCAAGAAAACTTTAATGGCTTTGGTATACTGAGGCAAACACTGGGTCTCATCTAATCAATAAATATATAACTATTGCTGAAAAAAAGAGATCTGAACATGTTACTTTTGGAAGTAAAACTAAAGGGAGCAAAGCCAGCTCTAGAGAGGAGGGTGTAAATAACCCAAGGGTGGGATGGGATGCAAAGGACAGAGATGATTTATTTTCAATTAATATTTTATTTTTTTACTATAACTATTTCTGATTCACTGTTTAGTTACAACTTTTCCAAATAATAGAAATATATTTTAAAACATTAATGCTGTGATTTATGCTAGAAGGAAGAAAGTTATGGCAAACTCAGGGCTACTGAAGTCAGCTGGTCATCTGGGGTACACCTAAATATTTTATTAATCAGTTTGTGAACCTCTATAAAACAAAATGGAGCTGGGATATGGCTCAGACAGTAGTTTGCTTAGGAGGCATACACAAGACCATGAGTTCAATTCCCAGCACTGCAAAAACAGGGTGTGGTGGTGTACACCTTTCATCCTAGCACTAGGGAGCTTGAGGCAAGAAGATCAGAGGTTAAAGGTCTCACTAGATTACATAGAGAGTTTCAGGCTAGCCTGGGATAAACAAGACCCTGTCCTCCCCCCAAGAGAAATTTTTTAAAAAAATGTTACCCTATAGTAGTTTAGTGGAAGTGACCCTACTTAATTTGAGTTATGTAGTCTTGTCTTTTCTTGTGAGAAAGTGCCTGAAAAAAGTCCTCAAGAAAGCTTTATTTGGATTCAGTTTGAGAGGACAGTCCATCAGGGCAGGGAGGCGGGCGGGCGGGGTGGCAGGAGCATGAGCTGAATCCTGGTGCTCAGCTCACTTTCTCCCTTGTACTGAGTCCAGGAAACCAACCCGGAGAATGGTGTACTCCTCCTTTCCTCCTGCCCCAATGCAATCTAGAAACTCCTTCAGGGAAATGTCCAGAGGTTTGTTTCTGTGGTTACTCTAAATCTCCGAATTTTTTTTTTTTTTTTTTTTTTTCTTTTTCGAGACAGGGTTTCTCTGTGTAGCTTTGCGCCTTTTTCCTGGAACTCACTTGGTAGTCCAGGCTGGCCTCGAACTCACAGAGATCCGCCTGCCTCTGCCTCCCGAGTGCTGGGATTAAAGGCGTGCGCCACCACCGCCCGGCTAAAATGTGTAGTCCAGGCTGGCCTTGAACTCAAGATCCTCCTGCCTCTGCCTCCTTCAGCAAATCCTACTGGTGCGCGCCACCACAACCGGCCCGAAAATTTATAAACATTAACATCACAAGTTATATATATATTTATATATATATATATATATATATATATATATATATATATATATATATATATAAACCTTCATGTATTTGGCAGACTGATTAATGGAGTAAATCTCAAACTGCTACTCTCTAACGTACTTAGGCCTGGGATTCTTTGAGGTAATCCAAAGGGAGAGCTCACAATGGGCTATTGTGAGAACTTAATTATGCTGGAAGTTTCTTTGTTATTTGAAATATAATGTCTAAAAGTAAAAACTATTTTGAGATCATCATCTTTGGTGACAGAGATTTATAACACACATAGCAAGTGGCTGTAGTTGCAGTGGATAGGTCTGCATGTGTAGGTTTCTATTTAAACACAATTGTATTAGTTCTTTGAGAATTTCTTACAATGTATTTCTCTCTTTAATACACTAATTTATTTCCTTGGAATATATACCAAAAGAAATTGTCAAATATTGTAATAACTAGAAGCATTTCTTTCCTGATTATGATTCCTTGGGCTACTTAAAACCTTTTTGTGCTTCCATATGAATATTAGGGTGGCTTTTCATTCTCTACTTCTCCCCTGACTCCTACGAGATCCACCTCCACCCTGTCTCAACGTAGCCTGGAGTCCACAGAAATCAGAAAAGTAAAAAGCAACCATTGCTAGCGTAGGGGGATTAGGGAGCAATACAGAGGGGAATGGCATTTTACAAGTGATCTGATAGAGAAAATAGGAAACTCAGGGACTCTATAATTAGGGAAGAGGGAGATAAATACAGAGAGAAGCAGGTAAAACAACATAAGGATACCTGAAAAAGCCATAAGGAATCATACTATCTACCTGAAAATACCTATAATACACGAAAGTCAGTGTATCAATATACCTAGGTAGTTTAAATGAGATTTTTCCCTCTGGGCTGACAGTTCTCCCTCCAAGAGCCAGACATCATCTAACAAAAACCCTGACACCAGGCATGAGAAGCCCTCTTGTGAGCTGTTGGTCTGGACTGTCCAAGAAACTTTTAAACACCTTTTAAATAAAAAGTCACCTCCTCATAAAACCTACGCTGAAAGAAAGTTTCAGACAGCTCTTCTCCTTTCAGCCTGCTCTCTCCCTTCATTTTTTGTTGTATCCAGCGATTTCTTCTCTGAGCTGATACCATCCAGCCTGTTTCTCTGTTAAGATCCTGCATTGTTCACACTCAGTCAGGATAGTTCGTCACTTACAAGCCAACACTAGATGCCTTTTATATCTTCTCTCCTCCGTTTTTATTCAGGTTTTAAAAAATCTTTGCTTTCTCCTATTGTATTCCAACCATGTCTTTACTACAAAATTCACAAACTTTATCAAAGCTCTGATTTCATTATTACAGTTCTCGAAACGCCTTTTTAATGGCAATTACTCATTATAAAGTAAAGCAAGTGCTATGAAAATTGGGTGTATGATGAAACTGCCTTTCTGTATTTTCACTCAACACTCCAGCAGGGTAACTATTCTTTGTACTTTGTCAGAGGCCTGGATCAGTAAATACTTCAGATAAATTCACCTTTATGTTGCTGTGGGGAGATAGCTCAGTCTTTCAAGTGCTTGCCACCCAAGCATGAAGATCCAGGACTTCAGGAGCCTGGGAAAAACCTGGGTGTGATAGCATGTGCTTGTATTTCTGTTGCTGAGGAGGTAGAGACAGGAGACTCTCTGAGGCCATCTCAAAATAAGGTGGCATCCCATGAGGAATAATACTTATTTATCTCTGATTATGCATAGGTACATATAAACACAGAGACACCCCCCCCCACACACACAGGTACACAGCACACACACTCACACTGTACATTTTCTTTCCTTCCTTTTTTTTTTTTTTTTTTTTTTGGAGGGTATAAGAAAGTTCACCTTTTGATAATGGTGTGAAATTAGCTTTGTAGTGTCCTGGGTCCCTGTAGAACCTCAGTTAAACAGCTTCTGCAGAGCACAGGAGAACTTAGTGTGTTTAGAAGGTGGTCCTAGTGACAGCCATTGTTCGTTGGTACTTCTTTCTGCCGTTTGCTCTCAACAGCTTTCATTCTTAAGAAGCCGTTAGTCTGTATTGTTGCCTCTTCTTAGTAAGTGGTACAGTAGCTTTTGTTAGGTTAGACAACTGGTCCAGTGTTGTATTTATATTAAGCACACTTTTCAAAATTTATGTCTGATTCTAAAACCTATTCTTTTTCACTTTTCACTTCTTAGACTCCTACTTATTTTCATAATGGCAGCAATAACAATGACAGCTTGTGCTTACACAGCATTTCTTCTGTACCAAATACTGTTTTAGCTCTGTGCACATTGACATGTTTAATTCTCGCCTTACTTTATACAATAGGCACCATTACTACCTTCTTCTGTGGAGGTCAACACGATGAAATAACTTGCTCAGGGTCAATTACTTACAGCTGTAATGAGTGGGATCGGGACTCTAATGGAACTGCAGAGTTGTTTCTGGAGCAGATGGGGATGTTTTTATTTGTCTTAGCTGCTTGCATGTTTGTTGGAAAGGCTTTAAACTCAACAAACAGTAAATAACTGTTGGGTTTTTTTTTTTCTTGAAGCTCTGAGGTGGTATTGAAGCACTAACATCTTGTGACCCCTTAGTTTTCTGTTGCTAGACAAGGATAGCTAATAAAAGAGTATAGGGAAGGAAGAGAGGAAGGGACTTAGCTGTCATATTTGTCTTCTTCCCTGAACACATCCATTTGGAGAAAAAGAAAAAAAATCTCTGAAGCATCCTTCTATTTTGCTGTACTTCTTGGTTTGCTTTTAATTCTGGAAGGCAATGCTCATCTAGTCTTCGCTGTATCGTCAGACAAAGGGTAGCAGGCATTGTCTTATTAAGTTTTTTTCATAGTATTTCTATGTATGAGTTAAACATTTGGACCTGTTGGAACTCTTGTGTCTAGCTTGAAATGCACAATAAATTTTCATTTTAGTCTGTTTTTGATACCACAAGATTTTGAAGTTCAAAAAAGCCACTCTGGAATACTACAATTGTGCCTTGACTTTCTTGTATTAAAACTCTTTGCATTTTATTAGTTTACCCCCCTTTTCTCAGGAAAGAATAGCCGAGGGATCTTTAGAAAACACCTTGTCATTCAGAACGGCCCATTGACTATCCAATTCTATGTTTTTTAGACACTTTGCTGTGAGTCATTCTTTTGAATTTGTATGATTTTAACACCTAGGATATAGAAATACATTAACTGACTTTCTTTTTTTTCTTTTTTTTTTTTTTTAAAGATTTATTTATTTATTTATTATGTATACAGCATGTATGACTGCAGGCCAGAAGAGGGCACCAGATCTCATTACGGATGGTTGTGAGCCACCATGTGGTTGCTGGGAATTGAACTCAGGACCTCTGGAAGAGCAGTCAGTGCTCTTAACCTCTGAGCCATCTCTCCAGCCCCCCTGACTGACTTTCTTTTTCATAAAAGGAATTCAAAGAATATAAACTTTCTGAAATGTCTCCAATTTTCCTATACCCCCACCTGCTTTTAAACAGGTTCTTGGTTTATAGTAAATTATGTAAACATTTTTTTATTTTAGGGCAATCTATAACTATCTCCCTTCTGTGACCCTCGATTTTCAGTGGCGTTCATGTGGAAAGGTGTCTCTTGGCCTTCTTACTCAGGCAGATCAGGCCTACCACATGGTGAGCAGTCACCAGTAGCTGCTGCTTGTGCTGTTGCTGATAGGACTCATGACAGAGTTCAAGAGACTCATGTCAGAGAAGCAGTGAGAGGCACTGAGTTAGTAATGACTGTCTGCTTGTTTCTTTGTAAAACATTCCTGAGAGCAGCCTCTATTGCTGGAATTGAACATCTCTCTCTTCCTTCACTGAACTCTCTTTTCCAATTCTACAAATTATTTTCCATCTGTAATGCTGTAAAGTTCTCAAGAAAGGACATGTATTCCAGAGCAATGATCTAGCAGTGTGCTTTAAATAGAACGATCCCTTCATTCTTGACTGCTTTACAGTGGGGCCTCAAATTGTGCCTAATCTGGAAAATTGCCTGGAGATTTAACCAAAACTCTCCGTAATGCAGTTTCTTGAGTCAGTCATGACCTCCTTCTGACATTGTTTATAGCCATCAAAGATAATGAAGTGCGTAGTGAGAAGGTATGGGATATTTGTAAGGTTGGTATCTGTATTAGTTTTATGTTAGTCTAAGAAAACACCTGAGATAACTTGTACTTTCCTCTTCAAGGATATGTCCCCAGTAAACAAACATTCAAAGACAAATGAGTTAGAGACTTTGGTCTCTACCTGCGTAATATCAAATGTCTAACCTTTATGTCACTGGTGGCCCAAAAGACATTATCTTTAAAAAACAGAAAAGAATAGCTAATTCCTAAGGAAAAAAACTCAGCCTCCAGAAAGTAGCATCTTGAAAAGTCTTTATAAGACATAAATGAGGGCAAAATTTCTTTTGTAAAATCATAGGAACATTTTCAAGGATACATTTAAGAATAACAGTTTAGGAATCCATGGGCCTGCTCAGCAGTGGAGCATGGACACATACTCACCTGCCTAGAGCCATTTGCCCTCAGTGGGAAGAAGAAACTATGGGCGATCGGGCACCATTATGGTGAGTAAATATATGGTGGAGTAAGAGAGAAAGAGGCAGAATGGTTCATGCCCTGTGGAGAGAGGCAGATCTGAAGAGTTGAAGGCAGTAAGAAATGGGCTGAGATGGGAGGCCTGCTTGCCATCTTGGGCCAAGGTGATATCTGGTCCATCCTGGGTTGCTGCCCCAACCATGTCTGGATCCAGGGCCCTGCTGCAGCTGTTGTCTGTGTTAATGTCCATGGCTCCTGTTACTGCCAAAGGCCCTGAGAATGCCTATGGTCTAGGCCACCACATGTGGCCACTTTGGTGCCTGAGAGGGCCATCCTGATCTGAGTAGCCTGAGCTGCCACCCAGGGCCATGGAGACTCCATGCTTGAGCTGCAGCTGTGGGCCATGTCTGGGTCTGTGGCCCTACCACAGCCAAAGTCTGTGTTGATATCCATGGCACCTGTTACCAAGGACGGTCATGTGAATGCCCCAGGCTCTGGGCCCCCACATGGGACCATGTTGGTGCCCAAGGGCCATCCTGCAGCCAGGGTGATGCTGATCTGAGTACCCTGCACTGCCACTGAGGACTATGGTGACATCCGGGCCTGAGCTGCTGCCTAGGACCATATCTGATGGTCCTGCTGCAGCTAGGGTCTGCATCAATGTCAGAGGTTCCTGTTACACCAAAGGCTGTGCAGATTCCTGGAGTATGAGACCATGCTGTTGCTAGAGGATCATGCTGCTGCTGGGGCTGTAAAGATCTGGGTGGACTATGCTGCTACCTGGGGCCGTGGAGACATCAGGGCCTGAACTGCAGCAGAGGGTTATGTCTGGGTCTGTGGCTCTACCACAGCCAGGTACTGTGTTGATG
The DNA here is from genome assembly GCF_004664715.2 of Peromyscus leucopus. Lineage (NCBI taxonomy): Eukaryota > Metazoa > Chordata > Mammalia > Rodentia > Cricetidae > Peromyscus > Peromyscus leucopus. The sequence continues at coordinate 15,250,870 of NC_051079.1, forward strand.
TCTGTGACTGACTCCAGTTGCCACCAAAGATTGCACAGATGCCTGGGGTCTGAGCCTATACCTGAGGCCATGTTAGTATCCAAGGGCCATGCTTCTTCTGAGGCCATAGACTTCTGGATGCCCTGGACTGCCACTCTGGGCCATGGTGACATTGGGCCCTAGTTGTGGCCTAGGGACATGTCTTGGTCCATGGCCCTACCACAGCCAGGGACTGTGTTGATATCCATGGCTCCTGGTGCCATCAAAGACCATATGGATACTTGAGGTCTGGGCAACCACCTGGGGCCACCTTGTAGCTGGGGCAATGCTGATCTGAGTAGCCTGTGCAGCTACCTGGGATCATAGTGTCATCCAGGCTGGAGCTGTTGCCGAGAGCCATGTCTGGGTCTGTGGTTCTACAGCAGCCTGGGTCTGTGTTGATGTCCATTATCCATGTTGAACATCAAAGGCAACAAAGATTCCTGGCTTCTGGGCTACTACCTGTGGCCATATTGGGATCAAAGGGATGTATTGCTGCTGGGGCCATGCCGATCTAAGAGACTTACACTGCTACTTGAGGCCATGGTGTTATCCAGCCCCAAGCTGCTGCTGCTGGCCATGTCTGGGTCCATGGTCCTGCTGCAGATGGGGTCTGTGTTAATATTATTGACTGTGTTACCACAGGGGGCCATGCAAACCATGTGTTGAAATGTGAGGGTCATGCTGAGCTGGTCCCGTCCTTCACTTGCATGGGAAGAACCACCCCCCTTCACTGGAGGGCTGACCCTCTCCTAATATTAGAGCTCCCCCCCACACACACACACAGACACACTTTTAGGAAAGCTGGCCCCATCCCTCACCACAGGTATAGGAGAGCTGACTCTGCCCCTCACTAGAGGGGGGTGGTCCCAGAGACCCAGTCAGAACAACCCAGCTACCACCCACACATCCAGGGCTTTGAGTGGGCAATCCCCAACATCTTTGCTATTTATGACTTTCTGGAGCATGTGAAGGGACTGGTCCTACAAACCATGGCCACAGGATCTCCATGACTCAGGACAAATGAAGGAGAGCCAAGAGGCACTTTGGTGAGGGTCCAGTGTTGATGGTATACCAGAAGCCAAAGGCCTTGAACCCGACCAACAACACATTACACAGTGAACATTTGCAAGTAAAACTGTTTGGACCCAAGAGTCTACTGCATGATACACTGCAGCTCCCAATGCCCCCAAAACAAATGAAGAGGCGGTAGAGAGGGAGAAAGATCAGGACTGAAGTGGAGTTTTGTTTGCTTGCTTTCTTGCATTCTTTTTTTTTATTATTTTAAATCTTATTTTTAGTTGTTTATTTTGTTTTTTAGTTTTCCTACAAAGGTGAAGGGCAGATACAGTGATACTGGGAAATGAGTGGGATTGGGGTACATAATGTGAAATTCCCAAAGAATCAATAAAAAAAAATTGTTAAGAAAAGAGTAACAGTTTAAAGAAAGAACAAAATACAAATATTTCCTCTTGGCAGGCTATTCTAAAACATAATTCTGCCCCTTTGGGAAAGTTGACGTTAGATTATTTTTAGGTTGTGGTTTTCTCCTGATAACTAGGAGGTATCCAAAAGTATGCAAAGCACCTTCCAGAACACAGAATAACTTGAAGAAATGCCAGTGGACCAAAGACAGAAGCTCTGCTCTGGGGACACTGACTTCAGCTTGGAGGCTGAACCATCTTTTTGTGACTATGACATAGCAATTGCATGTCTTAGCTGGGAGATAGAAAATATTATAGAACTGCTGAAAGAGCCCCAGACTGAGTTCTTTTAGGGACCTTAAGACAAGGAAGAACAAACACCATTTGTTTACCAGTGCAGTCGTCTTCCTTTACATTGTTCCCGATGTCTTAGACTATTAATTTTGAAACTGCAATAATGTGTCCATTATGGTGCCAAAATTTGGTCACTAAAGCGTTCACTAGATCTGCAGTTATCTTGGCTCATACAGGGACTTAATGGACACGTTTGCTCTCCATTGACTGTAGTTGTGGGTCCACTAAGAGGAAAATGGTGAAGGTAAACCATACATACCCTTGGAAGAGTAAGAGACAGTATTAGTTGGTGGTTTGACATCCCTTCCTAACCATGGAAGCAATATCAAGGCTAAAACATCAGTCACCTTCAAACCTAAATAATACTGATCAGTTATATCACACTAAGATTTAGGGAACTAAGCCGGGCGGTGGTGGCGCACGCCTTTAATCCCAGCACTCGGGAGGCAGAGGCAGGCGGATCTCTGAGTTCGAGGCCAGCCTGGTCTCCAAAGCGAGTTCCAGGAAAGGCGCAAAGCTACACAGAGAAACCCTGTCTCGAAAAACCAAAAAAAAAAAAAAAGATTTAGGGAACTATACAGAAATCTAGAGTTCTGTTCTAAAAGATCGAAGATTACATGATAGTAACTATGAACAAACATACAAAAAACTAGAAAACCCAGCGTAGAAAAATTCCATAACAACCAAGTTGCCTGTTTTGTGACCATTTTCTGGGAAAATGTTAACAAAAGTCTTTTCAGCCCTAATATAGTTTACAAAATGACAGCCCAAAGAGAAATCAACCTTAGTGAACAAGTGAATTTTGGGAGCTTACCTACGGGAGCATGGGTAACTCAAAGGTAAATTGATGACAGCTCACAAACACTGCATCTCTGGAACTCCCTGCCCAATTGTCAATTACCTCTATTGAAGATGTTCATCTTCCCTGCCAGTTGCTCACCACTTTATGTAGTCCAAAGGAGGAGCCTGTGATGTGAGGCTTGAGAATTTCTGCCCTTCCTGAGTCTTATAAGTCCTTAGCTTCTTAAGTCTTAGGAGTCTCCCTCCTCCTTCTAGGAGTGAGTGTTTCAGTTTGGAGAACTGAACTACTATATTACATTGCCTCCTGATATCTTGAAGGCAGAATCATATCCAGGCTGCTTTTAGCTGTTGTGGACTATTGACACAGTCAGAAACATTAGAGATAACCCATAGGTAGCCATTTCAAGATAGAGCAAGCTCAATGCACTTATAAATTTGTACCTGTGACATCCTGATTCTCACTGCATAATTTTTGGGCCAAAACACACCCCACCAAATCATCTAGGTTTTCTAACCCATTCTTTTGCAATTATAGAAAATTGTATATTAGTAAGGATACAGATGATACCCTAAGAGACTTCCATCTAAGGAAATAGTAAATATTATATTTGATCTCAAATTTAGCTTGACTAAAGTCATACTTTTGATTTCCTTCCCAAACCTGTGACTACCTCATCCACCCAGCTCAATAACTGATATTTTCTTCATGTTTCTCAGGAAAATGTGTCCTTGGAGTCATAATTGATTTCTCTTTCTCCCTCTGCAGATCAGATCATCACCAAGTAGAGTCTGTTTTTGCTTCTAAATCTCTTCCCACTCACGTCATCTCTTTTCACCCTCTTTGATCACCTCCATTCAGCTGGGTTTTCCACATGGGTTAACTCCTAAGTAATGGAAAAAAACCTGTTTTTTCCATTAGTTTTCTTTTGAATCAGTTAATAACTGGAAACATCCTAAATGGCCTTGTATAGCAAAAAAGGAATAATTATTGATGTACATTGTTTGCATGACTCATGCTAAGTGAAAGAAACCATCATCAAAAGTCTGTGGACTCTGTACATGCATTTATGAAAGATTCCAAAAAAGAAAAAAACTGCAGAAGCAGGTGAGTAGCTGGTAATGCTCAAGAGGTGAGAGGCTGATTTTTAAAAGTACATAGAATGCATGATAGAATTGTGGAGGAGTGGCAGGATTTTGAACCCAGAGCCTTGCAAATGCTTTGTCCACAGTTTACCTCTAAGCTTTACCACCAGTCATTGATCTTAATTTTGTGAAAATTACTCAGCTGTGTTAGTTTGTAGAAAGTTGAAAAACAGTATACCAAGATAATTAATCTTACTCTGTATAACTTTATTTAGAAAAAAAATGGGTTAATCATAGCAAAAGATAGTGTCAGAATTCACTGAGAGAAAGAGAAATCACTGTAATTACTTGATGAGTAAGGCATGAGATTTAATAGTAGAAAATGATTGCATGTGAAAACTTTGAAAAGGCCAAAGAAGCAGGTTCTAGACTTCCCAACAACATGGAACCATACTTGAAGGACGTAATGCAGAGACAAGCTGAAGCTGTGTTGAGATTGAGAGCAGTATGTTTGCTGCTGCAGCTGTTGTTTCCTCAAAACCTAAGGAACTAAGAATGGTTATCCCGCCTGTGAGGTACAAGGGTTAGGAAGCCAGATGAGGACATCTTTGCTGTTTTTCCTGCTGCTACAAGTGCTGTTGCTTAGAAACTTGAAAGTGTTCTATGGGATGTCATTGCAGAAGAAAATTCTCAAGTTTCATCTATTGTCCTTTCCAGCATAAATTTGAGGCAAGGGTGGGAGGAGGGGAGGAGAGGGGTAGCAGTGTCTTGTGAGAGGCAGAGCCCAGCTGACATGAGAAGTGTGGCTGCAAGGGGCTGTGGAGTGTGATTTGTAGTCTCCCACTCGGTACGGCTAAATGAAGGGTAAGATGGAGTAAGCCAAGCCTCCATTGTCAGCATAACATCTAAATTTTCATTAATAAGGGACTGTTTAAATTATGGTATGTTATATAGAAACTGAAGGATTTGTTCAGGTGGTGGATGTTCCATAAACCACACTATAATTACATTATTGAGTGTAGGTTAATAAATAGTGATTCTTTTAAATGTGAAATTCTTAAATCTAGCCTATGTCAAAGCCAGTATCCACATTGTAGTTTCATAATAACCACCTTTCACTTTGTGCTGAAGATGTTACTACTTCTTGAAAATAATTAAATAAGTTGTCTTTGGCAAAAAAAAAATAATTACTTAATACTCCAAATGTCAAATATAAATTAAGAACAACAAGAATTTTCCAAGATGACAAGTTAAAAAAAAAGTATATAAGAGCTTTGTACATGGGGGAAATCAGCTGTAAAGAAAGTTTCTTTAGATTCTATGGTGAACATCTAGAACAATATAATTTGAACTCTTAGCGTGAATTCAAAACATGCCTTTCCAATGGTATGCATAACAGATCACATTCCTCTGATGTGTCCTTCTGATCCCATCAGCTAGAACTAGTTTGTAAACAGTCCATGTAACTGTGTCCATACACGCAGAAATGAGTTTAAGGAAGTTCATTTCAAACTGAAGTTCCAAAGAGGTGAATTTTAGTTTGAGCACAAGTCTTCTGCTAAGTCCTGCCTCCCTCACCCTCACAAAAGAATTTTAGAAGTATTTTTTTAAATTAAATTTTAAAAGCTGTTTTATTTTAAAGATGAAAAGTATTGACATTTGAGTGAATTGCCTTGGAAGCTAATGACCAGATCTCCCTAACAGATTTTAATTGTTTTTATATTTTTTTCAAATAAAAATTCAGATTAGCTCTTTTAAGTCAACTACAGCAGCTCTTTCATCTTCATTGCAAACTTCAGACCCTAAACAAAGCATGAAGCTGAGCAATTTACTGTTTAATTTTCAAATTGGAGTTTTCATTATGTTTAATGATAACTTTTTATTTTTATCAAGTTGCATCTTAGTCTCCTATTAGACACCAGAAGGTTTATGGCAAATGATCTGGGTGATGTCGGGACAAGTGATTACAATAAATTAGTTTACTCTTTCAATGCAGTGTTATTAATATAATCCATTGTTCTGTTCAGTATTATGTTATCTTTAAAATTGAGCAAAACATTAGTGGTGATGAAGATAGTTTTATTCAATACATTCCTGTAATGAACCCTGTTCTATAAGAACCTTTCCTAGGAAGGAAAATGCCTTCAGCACAACTTCTGAGTTCTGACTCTGGAATTGGACTTTATAGCTTTAAAAAAAAAAGTACTTGGCAGGACATTTTTGTGTTTGTTTAATGTATATGGAAGTATCTTTTTTTATTAAGGAATTTTTTATTTTACATACCAACCACAGATTCCTCTCTCCCTCCTCCCTCCCCTCCTGCCTTCCCCAACAGTCCACCTCCCCCATTCCTTCCTCCAACACGGTGTGGCCTCCCATGGGGGAGTCAGCAGACCCTGGTATATTCAGTAGAGGCAGTCCAAGCTCCTCTCCCTACATCAAGGCTGTGCAAGGTGTCCTGCCATAGGTAGTGGGCTCCAAAAAGCCAGCTCATGCACCAGGGATGGATCCTGATCCTACTGCCAGGGGAACCCTTAAGTAGATCAAGATACACAACTGTCTGGTTATGCAGAGGGCCTAGTCTAGTCCTGTGGAGGGTCCACAGCTGTTGGTCTAGTTTATGAGTTCCCACTAGTTTGGTTTAGTTGTGTCTGTAGGTTTTCCCATTATGATCTTGATGACCCTTGCTCATAGAATCCCTCTTCTCTCTCTTTGACTGGACTTCTGGAGCTTAGCCTGGTACTTGGCTGTGGATCTCTGCATCTGCTTTCAGCTGGATGGAGGTTCTATGATGACAGATTCATCAATCTGATTACTGGGGTAAGCCAGTTCAGGCACCCTCTCCACTATTGCTAGTAGTCTAAGCTGGGGTCATCCTTGGGGATTCCTGGGAACATCCCTAGCACCCAGTTTCTCCCTATTCCCATGATGTCTCCCTCTATCATGTTATCTCTTTCATTGCTCTCCCATTCCATCCCTGTTCCAGCTCAACCATCCCATTCCCTTATGTTCTCATCCCCTTTCCCTTACCCTCCATTACCCACCCCTCATCCCAAGTTTACCCATGGAGATCTCATCTATTACCCCTGTGAAATTTTCTTGAAAAATTTCTCCAAGTAGTGGGGGCATAAGTGTTCCTTAACTGGTTTTTGTTTAATTGAGGATTGAGAAGGAACCTGACCTGGTAGGAACCCAAGTGTGTGCCTCATTGAATTTCAGATCAGTGAGTGTTTTAACAAAGGCAGACCCAGTGGTCATACTATAGAGTGTGAGAATTGCCAACTTCTCTTATGATCTGATAGAATTCCTGATTAAATCTTATAACTGGATCAAATTCTATGCATGATTTTTATTCAGATAAGGAAGATAAAGAGTATAGTGCTCCCAACTCATATAGTGTGAAAATTCACAGGAATCAGAAACCTGACTGAAACTCTCATCACCTGTAATACTCCTGATTGGTATATTAGAATTATGACTTTAAAATAAAACATGGTTCAAGTCTCAGGGTAGTGTTTCATTCTTAGAATCAGTCTTAAATGATTTTTGGAACAGGAAGTCTAGTGGGATGTTCTGTTGCTGTGACGACAGAAAGTGCTTTTAAAGAAGGGAGGTATCTAATAATACAACCAGGAAATTGAACACCTTTGATTGTTAAATTACATAAATAAAGCTCTTTAGAAATAAAGATATTTTTACTTGACACATTATCTTGTCACCTAGAGCGAGATCTGGAGACTTGTCGAAGCCCCAGATACATTCTCTTACTTTCTCCTATTTTTCACTTCTAAGCTGAATGTAAGAAATACAGCTGTGATATTACTGTGATTTTGTACTTGTTAAAGCATTAAGAAATTGTTGTTTAGGGAGATAAGAGTTATATTAAGGTGGAGTGCATTTATGAAAGTCCAAGCCATTGCACACACTCTTAGCTTATGGTAGTTTCCATAGTTCAGACAAATAACTTGAACAATTGCTGTACAATTCTAATTAGAAACATTGAGCACCTACTCGCTGAAAAGCACTGCTCACATTTTATAACAGTCTTTCTGTATTTTAAATGCAAATGATCATTTTTTCATGCCACTGGCAGACTGCTTACAATTTGCTTTCAAGTCTTAGTGTCATTTATTGTATAAGATGGCAGTAAATTTGATTCTAACTTTTAGTTTATGCCTTTCTTAGTTCCACATCAAAGCTTTTAAATGTTACATTTCTGAAAGACGATTCTTTTTTGTGTGTGTTATTAGTATCAGTGAACACCTGTGAACTGCTAGCTTGATTTTCTTTACAGCTGTGATTGTTTGGCTGCTTTGAGCAGTGATGCAGGAGTTTTTGAATCCTGTGGGACCTTTCTTGGCCTGGTTGTGCTTGACTTAGGGACCCAAGATTCTGAAAACTCAATGGCCATCAAAAGTCAGAGAGAGTGGCACTCAGTTCTTTGTCTCATGACTTGAAGAATAAGGATGTGGATGTTGATGGGCATGAGTAAATATGGAAGCAAGCTTTATTAAGCTGTTAAGGAAAGTGAGAGAAATTCTCAAAAGCAGTTCCCCAAAGTGGGTAGGAGAAAAAAAAAAAACAACTTTGAATCTCCTTGTCCAGGAACTTTTATGGAGCTGTCACAGAAACTGGATACAGGCTGAGTCATTACTATGAGATTGCTGTGTTCTTTGGGCTATCATGGGTAAGCCAACCAGGGAGATGATGATCATGCTTTGTTTATGTGCTGCCCATGTAGTTAGGGGTAGTTAGAGCTGCACTCTGTCCATTTCTGACTCTGGCTTTGTTAGTTGTTGACCTTGACTGCTAGCTGTTAGTTAATGGTTGCTGTTGCTACTGCCAAACTTGCATGAGTCTCTAGTGCTGATAATTATACTAAGCACTTTGCTTTTGTAGCTACCAAGAAAGAACTGTAGCTGTTCTTAGTTCATCCTTGTCTAGGGGGTGGCCTAGAGACTCTTCTGAATTATATGAAAGCTTCCATAGAAGCTATTTACTTACAATTTAATCTCTTAAATAAGCTGAATTATAAGTCACAATATGTAAAAGGGAATAGTGCCCTGTTTGGGCTTGGGGTGTGGGGCCAGCTGGTCTACCCTCATTTCTCAGAACCCTGTCCTATTCTTACCTGTTCAGTTATCTCATGCAACCATAAGCCTTCTTACTCTTTTCTCAGTACTTCAGGCTTTGCCATTTTAACCTTTGCTCTTCCTTTATGACTGCAGTGTCTGTTCTCACTGAAACATTGTCAGGAACTTGTAGTTTTTAACTATAGGCTCTTTTCTCTTTTCCATGCTTAGCAGAGTGGCAAAACACCACAACTAGTTACCTCTATCCCTGTGTCTGTCCGTTGTAATTTGGTCTCATTTCCCCAACATTTTAGCATCATCTGTGTTTATAAAGGATATCAGGCTATAGTTTCCTTGGGGCGGTTTTGTTTGATTTCTGTGATAGTATAGTATAGTAATTCTGGATCTATTAAGAGAATCTGAAATTGTTTCTTCCTTTTTCTGTTTTTTAAATTACTGGTACAATTCATCACTAAGACATCAGGAATTCTGCTTTCCTGTTAAAACATTTTTAATTTGATACTTTAATTTATGTGGGAATGCTATTAATAATATTTTCTAATTTGTCTTTAGCCAGCTTGATAGTTTCTGCCTTTCAAAACAGTTGTCTGTTTCATTAAAAATGGTTTATATAATCCATTGCCAAACTATCAGCTCTGAAAACATACTTACAAGTAAAATTATACAGACCAAACAGGTTATATTTAGCAATATATATATAGTGGTTTGAATAATGCTGGCCCCCATAGGCTCATCTATTTGAATGCTTGGTCATCAGGGACTGGTGTTACTTGGGATTAGGAGGTGTGGCCTTATTGGAGTAGGTATGGCCTTTTTGGGGGAAATGTGTCACTGGGGGTGGGCTTTGGGGTTTCAAAAGCTCAAGCCAGCACCCAATGTCTCTCTCTTCCTGCTGCCTGATGAATCAGATGTAAAACTCTATGCTACTTCTCTAGCACCATGTCTGTCTGCATGCTGCCATGCTCTCTACCATGATGACAATGGACTAAACCTCTGAAATTGTAAGCAAGCTCCAATTAAATGCTTTATTTTATAAATTTGCTATGATCATGGTGTCTCTTCACAGCAATAGAACACTGACTAAGGCAACATGTATACATGCAATAAAAGAGGCCATGAGGGCTGGAGAGATGGCTCAAAGGTTAAGAGCACTAGCTGCTCTTCCAGAGGTCCTGAGTTCAATTCCCAGCAACCACACGGTGGCTCACAACCATCCCGTAATGAGATCTGGTGCCCTCTTCTGGCCTGCAGGCATACGTGCAGACAGAACACTGTACACGTAAAAAAAATAAAATAAAGAAAGAAATCTTCAAAAAAAGAAAAATTAAAAAAAAAAAAAGAGGCCATGAATTTGAAGGAAAGCATGGAGAGGCATATGGAAGAGAGAAATTTGGTTATATTATAATCTCAGAAATGATAAAGGAAATTACAAGGGAAAGTTTTATAAGTAGCTTCCTTTGCAATACCTTAATAATTTCCATGATATCTGTATTTATGCACCATCTTTTCGATTATATTATCTTTTCCTTGATCAGTTTCATAGTGCTTTTATCATTTTTGTCATCTCCTTTTGTATTTCACTTGTTTCTTCTCCTGCTCACTTTTAATTCCTTTTTTCACAACTTAATTTGCTTTTTTTTCAAGCTGCTAAGATAGAAATTTAAGTCCTTGATGTGGACCTTAACATCTTTTCCAATATGAGAATATGCCACTTAATGGTTCATAACAACACACAACATCTAAAACACAGTGAACCCACACAGTCTCATAGCCTATTGGCATCATGGTAACGGTAGCCTATGTAAGTACACTATGACATTTATGCAGAAAGAAAATTACCAAACACGTCTCTGTGGTTAAACAGTGACTATAACAATTTAAACTACAATTTTTCCTTTGACAGTTCTTATAGCTACATTCCAAAGTTTTCCAGTAGTTTTGTTAATATTTTTCAAAGTATTTTATAATTATTGCCCTTTGAATTGTTCCTAATCATAAGACTGTTTTGTTTGGGACTGGGTCATGCTGTGTAGTCTTGGCTAGCCTATAGGTAAACCAGGCTTACCTTGAATTTTTGGTACTTCACCTCCTTCTGCTTTCTGAGTGATGGGGTCACAGGCATGTGCCACCATGCCTGGCTATAAGATTCTTAATCTCTAAATATTTACAAATTGCTCAGATTTCTGCCACATGTTCCTAGTTTAATTCACATTAAAAATTTTAATTCCTTGACATATTGAGGCTTCTTTTATATCATACCTTATGGCTTATCTTGGCAAATATTTCATCTGCATATAAAAATAATCTGATATATAATTATTGTATGCAATGTGCTTTCTATAAACATGCATATAGACATATACAAATCTACATAGGCACCTTTATATAATGTGCATCCCAGATTTCACTTTTGAGTTCTTCAATTATTGAAGATTCTGTTCGTTAATAAGACAGAAGTGAATTTCTGTTGTGGGTTTGTTACATTTTCCTATTATTACTGTCTTTCCAGCACATATTTGGAATTTTCATGATTAGTTTCATTTACATTAAAGAATATTCGCTCTTTGAAATCCGTCCTCCTGTTGCTTATGGCTGTCATTTGTACGATACATTTTTTCCTACTTTTGATGCTTCTTTTTCTCTTATAATTGAAGCAGGATTCTCATAGGTACTACATTGTCAGGTGTTTGCTTGTAATCCAGTCTGAAATCTCTGATATTTTATTGAGATATTTGTATCATTTGTATTTGATGTAATCATCAAATTAGTAGAGTTTGTCTGCTACCTTGTAATATATTTTCTAATTTTCAGTAATTTTTCATCTTCTCTTTAATTTTTCCCACTGTCTTTTGACTAATTAAGTAATCTTGATATATCTTTTTTGGGCTTTTGAGTCTGCAGATGGCATCTTTAAAAGTTTGTTTTCAAATATTTTATCACTTAGGCCAGTAATAGTAAGTGCCTTTAATCCCAGCACTTGGGAGGCAGAAGCAGGAGGCTCTCAGTATGTTCCAGGCCAGTCAGAGCTACATAGTGAGAAAATAAAACATATTTTACTACTTCTGTTACCACTGTAGTCATCATTTTTCATTATTGTGATAAAAATACTTGTGGTAAGTAGATTAAACATACAGCTAATATACATAATAAATCATAAAATATTTTTATAAATCATAAAAGAAGAGTTTAGCTCACCAATGCTAGGGCATGAAAGGAGGCTGAACAATATGGCAGAGTGCTCGTGGTGTAGCACAGCTCCTCCCTTCACTGAGTCAGGGAACTCCAGAGCAGAGTGAGCAGGAAGAGAGGGCCATGGAGAATGGCCTTCACTGCACACATTCCTCCAGGAACGTACTCCCACAAATTTAAATCATATTTAATGATGCTTGTTAATGGTTATGTGGGTCTTCATAATATACTTTCATTTTTGTTTCTCTTAAAATATGTTTCACTTTCCATATGTAATGTTGAGTTTTTGTTACAATTCTGGTTCAACAGTTTATTTTTTCCCTCCTGTCACCACTGTTAAAATTTGTATTATTTTTATCTTTTTCTTTTTGTTAGTTTTTAAAGTTAGTGTACAATGTAATGATTGTTTTATTGTGGCATTTTATTCCCATGTCTTGTATTTTGTATTTCTTCTATTTTTATTTGTTGTATTGTGATGCCATTGTTTCTCATTTATTATATTTTTATTTTTGTTACTCTGTAAATTATGTCTTTATATATGTGTATATATATATATATATATTTATGTAATGTATATGTGAGTGCTTCTTTGGTGTGTGTGTGTGTGTGTGTGTGTGTGTGTGTGTGTGTTCCTCTTTAGATTTCTGTGAACTTCCTGGGTTATAGATTTAGAGATCTTTTATTCACAGTCTTAGTTGCATGTCCTGCTTACCAATTAACATGAAGTCTTCACTACAGTGGTGCAGAGATACTCGAACTCAGTTCTCCTCTCCAGCTTTTATTTCTAGATCAAATGCACTATGACAAGAGCACACCTTGGGATGCAGAGTATTACTTTAAGAACCGTTACATTTTTTTTCCTTTAGGATAGTTAGTGGATTTTCCCCTACATAGTGTTTCATAAAGGAGGCAAAGGAGATGTAATTGATGAGCACATTTGTCTTTGGGTGAACTTGGGTTATTTTCATTAAGGATTGAACCTAATTTTTAGAAGGAAATAAATGCCATGGAGCCAAAACTTGTCCTTAGGTACTGAACTTATTTGGAAAATTATGGAGTACGGTCAAAGGCCAAGAAGACTTAGGAAGTTCCTTTATTTTTATAGCAAGTCTTTCTATTTCTATTGTTATCACTGGAATATTTACCACTCTTAGGACATTGGGCTTTCGAAAGAAAAACAAAATTCCTGTTGCACAACAAATTGGAATGTTTTATTATGCGTTATAATAAGTCTCATTAAAATGTAGCTCTCTCACCCTTAACTTTTCTCTTTAATTATTATTTTTTGGCCATGAGATTAGTTTCTTTTATATTATACCTAATTTCTTTAAAATACCAAAAATGTATTCAATTTTGTATCTCCCACAAGTTTCTTTACATCAAACTTATACTCATGATACATCCTTTCTATAATGTCTGTTTTCCAAAGAATACCAGTAAATTTATGTACAAAAATCTAGCTGTTTTATTTTAATAGCAGTTTCATTGAAAATTTAATTTGAGTTATTTTGAGCAGTGAGCATAATGATCCATCTACTATAAACCACAAGAAAACTAGTTAAAGAATATTTGTAAAAACTGGTTTCAAATATTAGCTACCAGACAGTGCAAATCTCTTACCCTGGGGAGCAGTGGGGCCAAACTGTGGGCCTGGATCTCTGGTCAGATCAGCATGTGTGTGGAGGTGGGGTGGGAAGGGTCCTAGACAGAACCTATGTGTTCTTTCTCTTGTGTAGACTGAGATCAGAGTCCAACAAAGCTAAGATGGCCAGAAGTTATAGCACAGAATCTGAGAGAAGATGGTGCTATACAGAAAGACAATTGAGTAATCCTTTGTGTAAAGTCTAAGAAATCCACAAATGACAGAATTTCTAGAATAGTACATTCATCAAGAAGATACAAAACCTGGTACCATGCAAACTGAGATGTACAATGAATATCTAATAGAAAATGTTAGAAGAGGAAGAAGTTGAAAGAATGCCATGCTTAATATGTACTGACAAAGTCAGAGTCCTTGAAGGAAGAACTAATATATAGACTTTTTTTTCTTTCATGACGAAAATGTGCTCCAGTGTAATTCACAAAAGTTACTCAAAGCTAGAGGTTTAGCTTTAGAGGCATACGGGATGCTATGTCAGAGCAGGGAAGGAAGTTGGATTCATTGTGTGAGATGAGGAAGAAGCCCTGAACTGGATGCTGACTTACCCTAGCTGGATGTCCATATATGATGTTTGTTAGTGTATGACCCTGGATATGTGACCCTGGATATGTGGTCCCCAGACCAGCATCATTATCACCTGAACACTAGTCTAAGAAATTTTATCCTCAAGCCCCGCTATACCTACTAAATTGGAAACTTGGGAGACTGAACTCAGAAACTTTAGTTCAATCTCATGAACACTGAGGACATCCATGCTTGGGAAATGTCACTTCTCAAATGACTAGTGAACCCTCTCGCAGTAAAAACTTATTAGAAGTGTTTTCTATCAGAAGAAAAGTGCTAGGAAGCAGAAGAGTCTGTGAGACAGATTTATCCTAGGCCCACAGTCTTTCCCTCTGCCCCCTGCCTTTATCCATTTCCATGTGACATGTTCTTTTGTTATCTTTCTTACCAATCTGTGTTGTGTTGATAAGAGTTTAAATAGTTTTAATTTATGGTGAGATAATCAAATATGCTGTTTTCAGGGTTTTTTGGTTTTGTTTTTTAGCTTAAAAGGGTTTTTAAGCCCAGTTTGAAATACTGAAAATGGGACTCTCGCCCCCCCCCCAATATTGCTTTTCCTGGTTGAACTTACTTTTTTCTTCTTCCCTTTCCTCTGCTCCTCTTGGTTCTCCTCTGACTCCTTTGCCATGCCGCCTCATCTTTTCCCTCTGCCTTTCTCTCAAATCAGGGCTTGAAAAAAGAAAAGTAGCTGTTTAGAGTCAGGTTTGGGTTTTAAAACATTGGACAGGTTGTAGTTGTTGCTTCTGGTTCTCAGGGGGAAAGTCACTCTCTTATGTAAGCATTTTTTTTTCTTTTTCTTTTCTTTTCTTTTTTATTAAGAAAATTCCTTCATTCATTTCACAACCACACCTGGGCTGACTCATTTCTGGAAACCATTGAAAAGTACAGTTGTTCTAATGTTCAAATTCAAGTGCAGCTCAAGTGCATGCTGTCCTACCCTTTTCTCTGGTGGAGACAGCAAGTAATAAAAGACGGCTGGCAGTGGTGTCATCTGAGTCACTAGGTAATCAGGACTTAGCTGATAAGCCTGTAGACCCTGATGCTCTCTACCCTGTTGATGCTCTGCCAGTTTTCTTAGGGGAGACTGATTGGTGGGACCCTTTACGTACAGCTCATTAGGACAGATGGTCTGTGCTGAACAGATCATGACTTTTTGGCATCTGCATGTATTCTGTACAGTTTGAATTGCTCAGTTCTTATTGATACATACAAAATAAGAAGACTGTTTGCCAATATGCCTGGTCCGTGCTCACAGCCACCTGCTCATTTTAGTTAGATTTATTGTGTTGACTGTCTTTCTAGTTTAAATGACCAAGTCCTCTCTCTCTTGCCACGTGAGAGGTGCTGGAAGAGCCCGGCTTTCTGTTGCACATCCACACTCTGCAGTAGGGCTTTAGTTTGATGCCGCCTGTATCAGCAGGTCCTCTCCCTCTCTCTGGTTTCCACTCAGCGTAATTGACATTTGTGTGGTCTGTGGCAAACAGCAAGACAATTTAAACAATCGTCTGGATTTTGACCTCAGCCAAAATGTGCCCTAAAATTATGCAGTATATGATACTTCACAGTGATTTCTAGACCCTAAAAGAAACATAGGACACTGGGCTGGGACCCCCATCACTGCATCATCACTCAGCCCCCATTAGAGAATCAATCATCTTCTTGCAGGAAATGATAATTAACACAGAGACCCACAGCTGAACAATGTGCAGAGAGTAGAATATTTTGTCCTTTTTTATTTTGTTTTGTTTGTGTGTGTGTGTGTGTGTGTGTATGTGTTTACTTTTTGTTTTTTGTTTTGAGAGAGAGAGAGATAATATAAGTTATATGGATAGGGAGGTGGGATCTGGGAGGATATGATGGAGGGGAAAAATATGATCAAAATATATTGTTTGAATTTTTTAAATTAAAAATGTAAGGGTAAGCGGGGCGGTGGTGGCGCACGCCTTTAATCCCAGCACTCGGGAGGCAGAGCCAGGCAGATCTCTGTGAGTTTGAGGCCAGCCTGGGCTACCAAGTGAGTCCCAGGAAAGGCGCAAAGCTACACAGAGAAACCCTGTCTCTAAAAACCAAAAAAAAAAAAAGAAAGTAAGGGTAAAACAAGCAAAAAGATATTCAAGTTTTAAAGTAAGTAATAACATGTTTTGTAGACAACACGACAATGTATATGAAAAACCTTTAATCATTTAAAAAGACCAGACTGTTAGAGCTGCTAAACAAGTTCAACAAACTTTCGTGATATCCTACCAAGCAGCAAAAGTCAGTCATAATTCTACCCAATAAACAATGCAAAGACAAAAAGGAAACAGGTTATAAGCATTGTTGTAGTGACCTTTCCTTTGAATTTTTGTCATTACTCACTCTTGGCAGCATCTAACCCATTCTTTGAAGTAGTGACTGGTATTTCTTTTTGTCCTTAAAGTTAACTTTTCTTCTTTCCACCTGTTTTCTAAAAACAGTTATTCACTACGTATATATTGCCATATGTATAACGTGGGCTTGTCTCATGTGTGGATGTAAATAATAGATCACTCCCCAAATCAAATCACTTTTCAGCCAGCAAACCTGTTTGTTCAGTGCTGGGAATGGTACCCAGAGGAACAGTGAACATGGGATGTATGAGGCAATTGCTATTCTTCCTGTAAGCATTTTATAAGTGGAAGGATTACGCTCAGATAAAGACAAAAACCACAGTGCAATAAATACATAACCAGTCATCTATTTGTCAGCTCTTAAGTTATTGTATAACTTTATGTCTTCAGCGTTCTTATGGCTGCCAGTACAAGTGGTTTGTTCACGGAAGCATCTTCAAAGACATGAGCAGTGCATCACAACAGCTGTAGCCTCAGTAGGTGGTAGATTTTCCTCTTTATTGTTGTCTAATAGGACTATCATTGTACACGCAGCCTATCATTGACTTAAACAGCATTGGATGATGTCTGTCTGGATGGCTTGGTGTCCCTCTGGCTTCTGAGACTCATGATTTCATCATTCTTTTTGCTTTTTCCTCTTTAAGATTGGATAATAATCTAATCTATTTTTAAGTTATGTCTAATTTCTAATATTTCACATACACTATTGAGATTAACTAATAGATTTTGCATTTCATTCATTGTACTTTTCAACTCTTGTATTTCTATTTTGTTCTTTTGGCTTTGGGTTTTTTATTTTGTTTTGATTTTTTGTATCACACAAACTCGTCTCTTTGTTGAGTTTTTCTGTTTGTTTTCATTGTCGTACTTTCCATTAATTCTCTGAACAATTTGAAGATTTTTTAAAAAGTGTTTTGAAACTTCTACTATTTGGCTTATCTTCTTTTCTATTGATATTTTTACAATAGTTTACATTCTCCTATTTATTTGTGTTCTTTGTAACTTTTTATTGAAAACTAGATGTTTCCTGTGATGTGGCAGCTGCACCTTCTGATCCCTTTTCTTGGAAGCAGTTACAGTCTGTTACCTTGCACAGCGTCCCCTGGCATCTTTAGCCATTTGAGTCCTTACTTCATAGAGGACCATCTTGATTCTGTATAACCTGATTAGCAAATGGCTGTTAACAATAGGTTGCCCACCTGTTTTTCTCTTGCTTCTATTCATGAGTTGAAAAATACCTTCTCATGTCATGCTTTCTCATGGCTCCTCTGTATGTAAGATATCACCTTCAGACAAATATACAGGTAGCCCATCTCTCATCGCTACTGAGTATGCACGTGACCTTGAGCATAGCTACTGCCTTCCAGACCACAGGAATATAGGGATCTCATTAAGGATACCTAGTATATTTCATTAAACCTCTGTCCCTGTTAAAATGCCAGTTGTCAGTCAGCTGCTTTCTCCAACCAATCAGTTCTACTTTATGGCAACATATGTTTCTAAATGTTACCATGGTATCACACAATAAATTTTTGCCATTAATGAAAAGATACTGTGATATCAGAAGTCAAACATCAAAGTTAGTAGTGTAAGTCTGTATTTTTTTAGTCATAGGCTGACATTTCAAGCATTTCACTTCCTAATGTTATTTATAGCTCTGTGTAACATTTGCTTTTGAGGACTGTTTAAAAATACTCCCTTTACTTTCAAATGTATGGGTTGGGGATTGTACATACTTTTTTAAGGATGCTACCTTTGTATCTTGTAGTCTTCTTTATCAGGAAGGGAAATGGTAGAAAAGTAGGGAAGGAGAGGAATAAATTCAATTGTACTATGAAAGGATGCATGTATCTACATATAAGCATACTGTGGAAAATAGTACCAAAAAAAAAAAAAAAAAAAACTCACAGGATTTTCAGGGAAACAAAGCAATACTTAAAAAAAATAAATAAGGACCTAATAAAAGTAGTAAGGTTTTAGCCGTGATAAATGTTAAAATAAATACATAGGTACACAATAAAGTACAGTTCACCTTGTAGAAGTAGATGCTGTGTTTGTGGGTCCTTGGAAATAGCAGAACTGGTGTTATTAGAAACAAGAGTATAAGAGATGGACAGTGGATAGGAGTTTTTATTTATATAGTATTATTTGGACTGTTTACTGAGCTATAACTTATGATTACTGAAACTATTAACAAATGTTTGTATTTTTTTCTCCAGAGTGGTTCATTTGTAAGAAATTCTATAAGAAAGTTTTAGCCATGAAGATGAAAAACAATAACAACAATAAAAGGCAAAGCTAAATATGATTTTTCAGCTAGAATATAGTTTGTTTTCCTATAACATGGTACGGAAAAGGTAAATTTATTCTAACATGACATATATTAGAGAATGATACACTAAAAGTAAAAACTTGCAAAATAGTTATTAATATAAAGAATGAACATTATGCAAATCACTGTTTTGTAATTGTAACTAAAAAACTTGTGTGCTAAGTAATAATTATCCTACAATAGGTACCTTATATACTTTGAGCAACATATATATTAATAGCACTGTGTATATTGATGTTTAGTGTTCTTTTTAAGAATAGCTGATTTGATTTTATTTTACTTATTTAATTTTTTTTCTTTTATTGAAAATATATTTTCCCCCCACATAATAGATTCTGATTCTGATTTCTCCTCCCTTTACTTCTCCCAGTTCCTCCCCACTTTCCCTCCCATATGGATCTACTTCTTTTCTGCCTCCCATTAGAAAATAAACAGGATTCTAAGGGATAAAAATAAGATAAACAAATATAATAAAATATAACAAGTTAAAAACATTGAAGTTGCACAAAACAAACAAAGTAAAAAAGCCCAAGAGAATGCATATTCACTCATTCACATACTCAGGAATCTCTTGAAAAGAGAAAACTGAAGCCATGATGTATATAAAGGACCTGGTGCAGACCCATGCAGGCTCTGTACATGCTGCCTCACTCTCTTAGTTCATGTGAGCTTTGATCGTGTTGGTTTACAGGGCCTTGTTTTCTTGGTGTCCTTCATTTCTTTGGGTCTTAAATACTTTCTGCCTCCTCTTCTACAGGATTTCCTGAGCCCTAAGGGGAGGGATTTGATGGAGACATTACCTTCAGGGCTGAATGTTTCAAGGTTTCTCATTGTCTGCATAATGTCTGTCTGTGGGTTTCTCTGTATTTGTTCCCATCTACTTCCAAGGTAGCTTCTCTGATGGTGGCTGAGGAAAGCACTTATCTACGGCAGAATGTCATTAGGAGTCATTTTATTGGCATGTTTTTGGTTTGTTTTGATTTGTTTCTATTTTTAGAACAGTAATATTTGGTTTTACCCTAGGTCCCTGGACTGTGTCTAGTCTCAGGTTCTTATCATCCAAGTAACGTCAGGTATGGGTTCCATCTCCTGGAGTGGGCCTTAAGTCAAATCAGATAGTGGTTGGTTACTCCCACAACCTGTGCCACCATTGCCTCAGCATAATCTTGAAGGCAAGACACCATTGTAAATCTAAGAGTTTGTGGCTGGAGTGGTGTTTATGTTTCTCCTCTTGTATTGTGCAGCATGCCTCCCTATACCAAAGACACTGGCATGTAGTGGTGAAGGCTCTATGCTGGCACCCTCTCGACTTCCCCATGTTAAGATGAGATATGTCAGTGTTGTGAAGCACCCCACTTCAGCAATGGGGCATTGCTGTCAGTTTGTAGAAAGAAACCTATAGTCTTGTCAACAGCCTGGATTGCTCATGGATTCCTATGGGACCATTTTGGCCAACAACTCAATTAGATATGACCTAATCCATGAACTAAATCTTCATTTAGTTAGCCAATTGGGGTTCTCTCTCTCCCATTATTTGGCAATTTCATTTACATCACCTTTCTATATGTGTATATTTTAGGACTCTTGTACTGTATTAGTTTTCCATTTCTGCAAATGGTCCATAATTTTACCTGTCTCTCCCCAAATTGCCTCCCTCATCCTCCTCTTGCTTCCCTGTTTACACCTGATCCTTCCACTCCACCCCCCACCCAACATCCATCTTTAGCTATTCTAGTTCCCTTTCCTAAGGAGATCTATCTGTCCTTCCTCGTCACTTACTCTGTGCATAACCTCTGTGGTTCTGTGGATTGTAGCTTGGTTATCATTGACTTAACAGCTCATATTCACATAAAGTAAATACACACCATGCAGCAAGGAGCAGGGCCAGTTCTCCTGCTCTCACACCCTCAGGTCCACCTCACCTGCACTCATACCACCAGGGACAGCTCTACTGTTTTACCCAGGGGGAGTACAGGGCCCACTCACTGGATTGCTGCACTTGGGGAGGGGCAGGGCCAGCTCTTCCCTTCTCATGCCCCCAAGGTTAGCTCTCCTGACTGTCACAGGTGGCAAGGGGTGGGGGGCATATATCCCTTAACCGTGCCATCCCATGGCTTAAGAAGGAGGGGGCTTGGGAAACTCTCCCATGTGTTACAGCTGATGAGGAACAGGGCCAACTCCCCCACTCTTGTGACCCCAGGGCCAGCTCTCTCACCTGCAGCAGGTGGCAATGGGTGAGGGAAGGAAGAGCATTAGTCCTTTTTATTTAAATGATTGAATAATACTCCATTGTATAATGTACCACATTTGCTTTATCCATTCTTCTGTTGAGAGCCATCTAGGTTGTTTCCAATTTCTGGCTATTGTGAATAGAGCAGCAATGAACATTGTTGAGCAAGTGTCTTGTGGTAGGATGAAATGTCTTTTGGGTATAGGCCCAAGAGTGGTACAGCTGAGGTAGATCAATTGCCATCTTCCTGAGGAGCCTCCCACACTGATTTCCACAGTGAGTATAAAAGTCTGCACTCACGCCAGCAATGGATAAATGTTCCCCTTATTCCACATCTTCAGAAGCATTAGGTGTCATTTGTTTTATTGATCTTGGCCATTCTGACATATGGAAACTCAAAGTAGTTCTGAGTTGCAATTCCCTGATAGCTAAGGATGTTAAACATTTCTTTAAGTGTTTCTCAGCCATTTGAGTTTCCTCTTTTGAGAATTCAATGTTTAGATTTGTACCCTATTTTTAAAATGGATTACTTGTTTTCTTGATATCAAGTTTTTTGGGTTCTTTATATATTTTGGATATTTGCCCTCTATTGGATGTGTAGTTGGTAAAAAAAAAAAAAACTTTTCCCATTCTGTAGGCTGGCACTCCCAATGAAGGTGTCCTTTGCCCTGCAGAAGCTTTTAAATTTCACGGGGTCCCATTTGTTGATTGTTGATCTTAGTGCCTATACTAATGGTGTTCTCTTCAGAAAGTCTTCTCCTGATGCCAGTGAGTTCAAGGATATTTTCAGCTTTGTCTTCTATGATGTTTAGTGTTTCTGGTTTTATGTTAAGGTCTTTGATCCGTTTGCAGTTGAGTGTGTGCAGGTGGATAAGTGTGGACCTATTCGGATTCTTATACATGCAGCCATCCAGTTTGAGCAGCACCATTTGTTGAAGATGCTGTCTTTTTTCCAGTGTGTATTTCTGACTTCTTTATCAAAAATCAGGTGTCCATAGGTGTATGTCTGGGTATTCAATCGATTCCATTGATCAACATAGCTATTTTGGTGCCAATACCATGCTGTTTTTATTTCTATAATTCTATAGTACAACTTGAAATGTAGCATAGTTTACATCCATCAGTTTTTTATTGTTCAGAATTGTTTTGCTATCCTGGAATATTGTGTTTCCATATAAAGATGAGAATTTTCAAGATTTGTCTTGGAATTTTGATGGGGATTGTATTGAATCTGCAGATTGCTTTTAGTAGGAATGCCATTTTTACTATGTTAACCCTACTGATTCATGCGCATGGGAGATCATTCCATCTTCTGATATCTTCTTCAATTTCTTTCTTTAATTCTTTTACTTGCTCGGCTAAGGTTACCCCCAAGATACTTTCTATTATTTGAGGCTATTGTGAAAGGTGTTGTTTACATGATTTCTTTCTTAGTCTATTTATCTTTTTTATATATGAGGGCTACTGATTTTTTTGTGAGTTAATCTTCTATCCAACTTCGTTGAAACTGTTTACCAGTGGTAGGAGTTTCCTAGTGGAACTTTTAGGGTCACTTGTGTATACTGTTATATCATTTGCAAATAAAGATACCTTGACTTATTGCATTCCAATTTGTAACCCCTTGATCTCCTTCAGTTGTCTTATTGCTCTAGTTAAGACACCAAGTACTATATATTGAATAGGTTTGGAGTGAGTGGACAATTTTGTATTGTTCCATTTTAGTGGAATTGCTTTCAGTTTCTCTCCATTTAAGCTGATGGTGGCTATGGGCTTACTGTAAAATGCCTTTATTATGTTGAAGTGTGTCCCATGTATCCCTAATCTCTCTTAAGACTTTTATCATGAATTTTGTCAGAGGCCTTTTCTGTATCCAGTGAAATGATAATGTGGTTTTTGTCTTTCAGTTTATCTATATGGTGGATTACATTTATTAATTTATGTATGTTGAACCACTCCTACATGTCTGGGATGACACTTGCTTGATCATGGTAGATGATCTTTTTGTTGCGTTCTTGGATTTTTTTTGCAATAAAAATTGGGAATTTTCCATCTGTGTTGATAAGAGAAATTGGTCTGTAATTCTCTTTATTGGTTATTTATATGGTTTAGGTATTATGGTAGCTATGACCTCAGAAAACAAATTGGACAGTGTTCCTTCTGTTTCTGTTCTGTGAACTAATTTGAGAAGTATTGGCACTAATTCTTCTTTTAGAATTCTGAACCGATTTGTCCCTGGGTTTTTGTTTTGTTTTGTTTGGTTTGGTTTGGTTAGTAGACTTTTAGTTACTGCTTCTATTTCACTAGGGGTTTTAGGTCTATTTAAATTGCTTATCTGATCTTGCTTTTACTTTGATGAGTGGTATCAATAAAGAAAATTATCCATTTCTTTTAGATTTTCCAATTTGGTGAAGTACAGGTTTTTAAAGTGTTTCTTTATGATTCTCTGATTTTCCTTGTTGTCTGTTGTTATGTCCCCATTTTAATTTCTAATTTTGTTAATTTGAATATTCTCCTTTGGGTTTTTGTTTAAGCAATGAATTGGGGGAGGGAGTTAGAAAGAAGGGGCATATCTGCGATCTTCTGGAGATTGGAGCTGAGAGGACAGGAGGCTGCAGCAGGTGCTTTGCTACAGAATTGAGGATAAGACTGGGGCTTGGTTTTGAAGGAGCTCAGGAAGAGGTGAAGATATGGAGTTAGCCCACCTGCTACTTGTCTGGGGTGGCCTGTCAGTGTTTAGAGTTTTTAATGTTATGTATAAGGTTGCTCTTATATTGAAAACTTATACAGTCTTGGTTGGACTGATCATCACAAATACATTATTTGCTGAAGTTTTTCAGATTAATGAAATAGCCATTATGAAACAAGAATTCAAAGCATAAGCATATTGGGAATGTTTCAAATTCAACTCTATAAACAGTCCATCCCTGGCTCCCAAGGCTCATGGCTGTCTCATAATGGAAATTTTATTTAGTCAAAAGTCGAGAGTCTCTAGTTTTACAATTGAACATCAGAAAATTCTAAGTGCAGAGTCTCTACTGAGACTCACAGAACTTTTTTTAGATGCGAGTCCTGTTAAAATCAAAAGGTATATGCTTCCATTATGTGGTGGCACAAAGTAAATATTCCTATTCTAGAAAGAGGAATAAGATAAAGAGAATAGCAAGGAAATATTGGACTGAAGTTAAGACCAAAGAGCAAACATAAAGTCCTGTACCAGTATTTCTGGTGTTGTCGAACACTTTTTGGGGAATATTTGTTTAATTATGTAAAGATGTGTTGCTGTTTTACCTTGCTTGCCTAAGGCACCTGATTGGTCTAATAAAAAGTTGAACAGCCAATAGTGAGGGAGGAGGTTTAGGTGGGATGTGGGAGTCCACAAAGGTTTCTTAGTGAGATCTGAGTTTGCTTTACACAGCAGGGCTATATAAAAGGATGGATTGACCATGTGCATGGTTACCAGGTGTTTGGAAGGGTCTGTGCTTGGCTGTGCTAGGGGGAAGTCTTTTGCTCTAGCCCTTGGCATTTCTATAAATAGCCCTTTAGAAGAGACAAAAAGCTGGTGGATTTTAACCCATGACCTCCTGAGGCTATCCTGTGTTTCTGTCTCTCTCCTCTCTATATTTCTATCTAAATATTTCACACTTCTCCCTACTCGAGTACCCTGGGGAAAAAGCGGGAGTGGGTCTCCCACAGTGGGGCTTCTGGGCAGAGAGTGTAAGTAGGGGGAAAAATTTAGGTTCAGGGGAAGAAAGAAAGAGATGCCATGGAGACACCAAAGGCCAGCTAGACAGGCATGAGGAAGCAGGAAAGTAGGACATAGAGAATGAAAGAAAGGTAAAAAGCCCCAAGGCAAAACATAGATGGATAGAAACAAGTTTAGTTAAAAGAGCTAGTTGGACAAACCTAAGCTAAAGCTGAGCATTCATAATTAATAATAAGTCTCTGTGTCTTTATTTGGGAGCTGGTTGGTGGCCCAAAGAAAATAACAACTATAAGCACTGGCATCTGATATGATGGATGGCAACCCTACCTTCTCCCTTGGGACATCTCCATTCATTGTTTGTAGGTCTCCTTAGTACACATACCTTATTGTCTGCTCAACCAACATCCTGATGTTTCTGCTGAAATGTAGGCTTCACTCATAGCTTTATGCATTGCTCTGTCAGGAGCTATCTGTAGGGAATCATTGCCGTGCATCCCGAAACTTCCTTGAAAATCTAGGTACAGGCCTCCATGAGCCTATAACTCTTGTACTATGCATGGCTAAAATCAGTCACAATGAAGTGCCAGGTTTTGTTGTCTGTTCAAGCAGTAGCCAGGTCTCCTTGGGCCATGCTGTAGTAGCCCTTGAATGTCTGAGAGGCTTAACAGGAAAACACTTCTCTGTGCCAAACTTGAATAGAATATCTGGAGGCATGCTTGTTTTGAAGAAAAGTCCTTTGATGAGTATAGTTTTATTTGGCATAGGTTGGACGTGCCAGTTTTGGAAATGCTCTCAAGTGCCTTTTCCTATTTCCCTTGTGCAGTTTGCTTGGCTCCTTTATAATGGGACTCTAATCTCTAACAACCAAGGCATTTTTGTTTTCCACTTTAAATGTGCTCTTTCTCTTGTCATGGGGCACATTTTCCAAATCTGTCTCTTTCACCTTTTGAATGCTGATTCTCACTCAAAATCTAGCTAAACACAGCAGCAATAACTTTACCACAGCCTGCATGCTACCTAGGATGTTTTTAAATTTCCTCTTCCAAAGTAGTCCATTTCCTGTTAATTCCTTCTCACTCAAATTTTCAGGCAAAGCAGACAAATTCTTTACCAGAATGTAACATGAATGGCCTCTGTTCTGACCTCAGTAAGGTCCTTGCTCCCATGGAAACCTCTTGTACAGACAGTGTCCATAATGCCCATATTTCTGTTCCAGAACCCACTGGAACCACCCATTAAGCTCTGAGTACAAGATTTTTAAGCTTCTTTTACCCATGTCTTCAGACATTTCAAACTGCCTCCTACAGATGATGTCCCGAGGCCGAAAGGCCCATGATCAGGTCCAGTCACAGCAGTGGACCCACTTCTTTGTCCTCAAGTCTCTACATTTGTTGTAGTACATTTCTGACAACCCAAAGCAGAAACAACGTAAGGAGGAGGGTTCCTTTGGCTTGTGATTTCAGAGACTCCAGCCTGTGCTTGCTTAGCTATGCGAACTTGAACAGGACATTACTAAAGAGTGTTTGGCAGAGGACAGCTGTTTGTGTCACACTGAACCAAGCAGCAGCACAGTGGGAACTAGGGAACAAGTATAATCTTCAACATCCTGCCCAGAGTGACATACTCCTGCCAGCTAGGCCCTGCTTCTCAAATCTTCCACACCCTTCCAAAGCAGTACCAGCAGTTGGGAGCAGGCATTCAGAACATGATTGTGTTGGTGACATTTCCAATTCACACCATAAAAGCTGAGTGGTAATTTTTCAATGCATACTGTCAGTGTCATCTTGTGTGTTCTTGAAATAGTGATATATGAAAATTGCTGTAATCATGATTCTTCAAACTGCTAACTTTCCTTTTTGCTCTTCAAACTTTCCTACCACCATACACAGAAGAGTTTAAAGCCACTTTCTTAAAACAATACATCTTGGATAAATAAACTTTATAAGTAGAAGTCAATTTGTGTCTCATGTTGAAGAAACATTGAAGATTGGTTCCAAGTTCTAAACAGAACATTTTTCTTCTGGCATAGTGGTTCTGAATCTGTGGGTCATTACCCCTTTTGGGGTCTGATAACCCTTTCCTAGGGGTCAAATATCAGATATCTTGTATATCAGATATTTGCATTGTGATTCATAACAGTAGCAAAATTACAGTTATGAAGTAGCAATGAAAATAATGTGGTTGGGGGGTCACCACAACATGAGTAACTGTACTAAAGGGTCTCAGCATTAGAAAGGTTGGGAATCACCATTCTAGAAGGATATACTACCTATTGTTCATTAATGGCTTCCATATTACCAAAGATGAAACTAATGTCTTTTTTTCCATTTGCCTTTGTGAAATCCATTTTATCACATTATTATGTAATTTAATATTATTTAACTAAAACTTTCTAGACAGAGGAATATCTGATACACAATCTAAAATGTCTTCCATTTGCAACTACGCTATCAGAATGTATTTGAACATAAAACTCATTCAAGGATAGTATGAGTTATTGTAGTATTACAAGATTAAAAGTTAGAGGTGTTTGAAGCAACTAATGGAGCAAAACAGGCATTCTTGCCATCCTGATGTTTTTAAAATTTCTACATTAGTAGGGTATGTGCATTCTTTCAGGTTACAATATAAAACCATTTATTAGTGTGTTTGTATGTGTGTATGAGTGTGTGTGTGTGTGCTTTCCATATTACCAACAATTTACTTCATAACCACATCAAACTATGGTATAATGTAGACCCATTCCTTAAATTGATACAATGACTTAACATACTTAGGGTAACATGTGATGTTTCAATTCATATGTACTTTTGTACATATCAAGGCATCCCCATATTTCCATTCATGATTTCTTTGCTAAGAACATTCATATTCCTTTTTTTGGCTATTTTTTTAAATACATAGCAGTACATTTTTGTTATTTAGTCATGATGCTATGGCAGCAGAACACCTGGCTTATTTCCCATTTAACTATTGGATTATAACTTAGTATCCATCCATCCATTTGCCCATCTCCATCTCCCTGTTCTTCATTTACTCCAGGTCCTGGTAACTAGTACTCTACTCTAAACTTAAAGAGATCAGTTATGCTTTTAGATTCTACTTATAAATGGTAACACACACATACATGAACATGTGTACATACACATACACCTTCACTACTGTTGTACCCATTTGTGCATGATCTCTTTACTCTTAGCAAATCATAGTCCTACCTTACAAGAAGCCAGTAAGACATTGTATATGAGAATGTTGCACACTGCTTTTTTTTCACATTTTCAATTTAGTTCTTTCTTTCAAAACCATCTGTTAGTTGGGGGTTCAGATCTGTGGTAAAATCCTTGTCTATTGTATACAACGACTGTGTTCTATCTCCTATACATACATGGGGTGGGGGTACTAAAACTTACTTTTCTATTTCTTTGTAAATGACACTGTAGTTAAGATCATTGCATTGCATCTTTAGAATCCCTCCATAAATAGGCCTTGGGGTTTCAGCATGTCTGGCATCTATGCCACAGAACTGACCTTCTCCACAGGACAGTAATACTTTCCTCTTTGACCTTTACCTAAGGTTTTGGCTTCATCCATTTTTACTGCCTATGGTGGAAAACACTCTGAACTCTTTAAAGTAATTCATATGTATAAATTTTCATAATCCTTATTCTGAAAGTTTATATTTTGTATGAAATTTCCTACATACACTCATATATTAATTTCAGTCTACCTTCTATAATTTAGTCTAGATATCTATTATGAATTTTTTTTTTTAGTTTTCCTGCCCCAATTAAAACCAATCTATTCTTCCAACTCTTGTCTGTACATATAGCACTTGATAGACCTGACCACATAAAATATTTCTTTTCTGCTTAGCCAAATTTGAGGGTCATAAAGACTGGGACTAATGCCTAGCATGACATCTGCAACCTCCGCTAGAGCCCTTGCCTGCCTGCTTGCCTACATGCTCATCCCATGGAAGAATGCTACAAAGCAGAAGAGGAATTGCTCATAAAACTTTGTTCATATGCTGTTTCTATCATTAGATAATTGCACAAAGTTTAGCATTTTACTTCTTTTGCCCACTCCTATTTATCTTTCTTTTCATGTCTTAAAGAAATTTATTGCCAAATGACACTATCCCAATCCTTCTTGTCTTCAGTACTAGGGAAGCACCCAGAGCAAGGGATAGAGGGAAACAGGAAATAGAGATTTCAAAAACATTATTAATGGAAGATAAGTAGGAATGGACCAAAAAAAGTAAAATGCCAAATCTTTTTCCAAGGACAACTTGGGAAAGTCAGTTTTCTTCTGTTGCTTGGATCCTAATGGCTCCCTTGGAGGAGGGGGTCAGAAGGCGCGGCATCAACAACACAGACTCCGGGAGTCTGTTGAAGGCCAATAACAAACTAATTTATTCAATAACAGGGAAGGCCTTATATAACCTCCTCCAGCACCTAGGCTGTGTGGTCATTCCTCATTGGCTTGGCATGATCAGGTACTTTGACATGAATCAGGAACTCTGACAGCAACTGTTGCTAGGTCTTCAGGCAGACTCAGCATGATCAGGAACTCTGACTGTAACTAGAAACTCTGACAATGACCAGGAACTCTGACCGCTCCTGTTGCTAAGCTCTCAGGCAGACTCTAGGTTGGCTCTTAAGGAGTATGGTCTTGGCAACTGGTCTGTGCCAATTTCCTCGACCCTATGGGCCTAGTACACTCTTCTTCCATCATGTGCTTCCCTAGATCCAACTCAGGTCATCAGGCTAGGCCAAGTACAGTTGAACACTTTCTGTGGGGTTTAATGGGCCATCCTAGTAGGTGCATGGAAGACAGTTTGCAGAGGAATTTGTACTATACAGGTCCAGCTCAAGAAGTTTCAGAGAGGAAGAATATCAGTAAGTGGCATAGAGACCATTCTTGTGATATTCTGGGGGGAAAGTATGACTGCTTTTTGCCCTTTTCTTAAAAATCTACTTGAGGCTAAATTGAAGAGTTTGGGATTAATGGCTTGGCTAAGGAGATTTCAAGACAGCAGAGTATTGGCTTTATAATGTGACTATTAGTAATCATTTTTATGCAGAACTATAATGAAAAGGAGCAAACTAGACAAAATGTATAGTATGGGGAGAAAGGGAGGGGGTACCAGGAAGTATAATGGAGGTTAGCCAGTGCTAAAAGAGATGAAAAGTTAAAGAAAAGCCTGATGCTAAATGGAATAAAAGGAGTGGTGACTTCAGGGCAAGACCCCACCCATTGAAGTTTCCAGTTTTTGAAAAGGATTAAAGAAAAGCTTCAACAGTGAAGGAAACCATCACCAACAGAAAGCTAATGCAAATATACTTGAAGGAAGGAGCAAAATTCCAGCCTCCAGCAAGCAACAGAACTTGGCAGTTTCAGCCACATGGTTCTGTCTTTTTAGAGTCAAGGATACAGAAAGGAATCAAGGAATCTCCCTCCTCAGCTAAGGAAAGCCACTGATGGCAAGTGTGTCAGGGATGTCCCTGCATGGAGGCCCAGAGAGGCCACTGAAGCTGTGAAGCTGAGGCCTAAATTTTGTTGGAGACCCCAAGATGTTGGATATGACAGAGTTTAAGGACTCCTGAGAACTGTTTGTAGTTAATGCTGTATCAGTTTATCAAAACTGCATTGATCAATATGAAAACTTTGAACATCCGAAGACATATCTGAAACCAGTCTATCCTGTACCATGAAGTCTGTGAGTGAGACATAGCTGTTGGTATTTTTAACAGGAAACTTATTAATGAGCTATCAAGGTGCTTGTAGTCTTGGGAATGGGGCTGTTAAACTGGTACCCTAGTCATCAAACTCCGTCAATTTTAAGGATAAATTTAAGAAGTGAGACAGCTTTCCATCTACCTAGGCCGCTATCCTAGGTTCTCCATGGTTGTTATGGGGACAAAAGCCCCGAAGGCAGCACTTGTTCAGCTGCTAAGCCCACAAGATCTGACAGAATTTTGAGGGCGTAGGAATTTGGGGAGACTGACCCACCTTGATTTTGCAGCATGGGGCAATTGATCCTCTATTGTTCCAATTACTTAAAGTTTGGACAAGAACTCTGCAGCAGTCAAAGGTGGCTTTTTGCTGCATGGCTGGCCTTGCCATAAACCTCCAGGTGGATATTCTTCTGCAGCCATCCATCTTCTTGGAGAAGATACAGGATGCTGCCAGGAGCTGACATCTCTCACTATCTTAAAAAGTCTTTAAATTAAATGCCATATTCTCAAATCCCTAAAGGTGTTTGAGGACCAGGGGAACAAAATCTGTTAGGTATATCTAAATTAATCTTGAGAGCATATATAAGTTAATTCTTTTCCCAATTAGTTACAGCTAGTGAAAACATGGAGGCTAGATATACATTCTTGTACTGTTATTTTTATGGCCCTGTAGTTCTGATCTTTGAGTACAGCCAGATTATAATCCTGAATGATTTATATAGAAGTAGTAATTTCTTAAGGTCATATAAATACCTCTTTGGTTCTGCATAAAGAAGCTCAAGTGTCTTGTTGCAGAACCATTTAATTAATAAATCTATCCACTGACAATTTGGGGTCCAATTTCCTGTTGTATCAATGGGAATTATAGGTAGATATTTCATCCCCTATGCCAGGGGGTTTTTATTTTGACTTAGCCCTTTAGCCTGTGTTGGGGATGGGGGACAGGGATGATGTACTGTCTTCTGTAGCTGCTTCAGGCAGAAATAGGGTGAAGGTGGTCAGAGCCCAGGAAGGCTGAAAGGCCAGTCAAGGGTAAGGAGGGAACCCAGGCAGTGGGGTATTTATCAGAAGTATGTGGTTATCTGACCTAGCTGTAGAGACAGAAAACAATCACGTTAGCTGGGCTGGTCCACATCAGTCTTTAGCAAGTCCAGAGCAAGTGGTCATTTGGAGCAGATTGAAGTCAGCAGTTGACGCTTGGATATGTCTGCCAGCCAAGTGGAAAACCTGATGAGACAAGTTCAAACTAGGAACAGAAGTTAAAATTTATGAACTTATTTGGAACTTTTTGGCCCACAGCCTTAGTAATTAGGAAAGGGAGACCAGGAGAGAAAAATGCCATTTTCAAGAATAGACAGGTGAGGAAAACTCATTTATCTGGAGTTCTTTTGACCTCTGTGAAATGGATCCAAGTTTCATGATTTCTTTTGATCCTCTGAAGCTTGTATGAATTCTTAATTTATAAAAGGACATAAAAGTTTTAGATATATTGGTATTATCAATCAGTATTGAAATCCAAATTGTAGAAAAGCAGGTAATGAGTATCTAGGCTCATATCTTTGAGTCCTAGCAAAATTATAGATTTGGGTTAAAAGGTATGTATATTTTTTGTTTAGCGAGAGCTAGATACAGATTTGACAGAGATGTCTTTGGCCTGAAGAGAAGTTTAAGTTTATATTTAGAAAGCAACCAAGGAAAATTTAAAATCTTGAGCTTGTGACTCAAACAGTATCAGAATCCTATTAATGTTAAAATCTGAAAATTTAAAATCTTAATATAACAATATCATAGAAAAGGAAAGTAACCTGAAGCATTTAAATCTCTCAAATGTCTTCTTGCCATATCAAAAATAAAGTATTCTCTTTCAAGAGAGAGAAAATATAGCACAACCATAATCAAACCATTATCGTCTGGGTGACTCTAAATTATAAAGATTAGCTGCCAGAGCAAGGTTATTGTGTATAAAAGCACTGAGGTGCAGCTTTAATATCTTATTAAACAAGCATTGTTTTAATTCCCAGTGTTAATAGTTTTAATTTTAACAGATTTTTAATCATATCTAATAAAATAAATTTATAAATCTTTAAGGTAAGGGAGAACCAGTGTGTGCTGAGCAGGACAAAGCTGGCTTCTTCATCTCTGACTCGAACGTTGTAGGTAGCAAACTGTAAAGCTACAAGAAAGCAATCAGAAAATAGGCCTGGTACCGGCAGGAGGGAGCAGATCTGCCACATCTGGGCGGAGACTTGGGAGAGGCAGGCCCTGACCACATCAAAGATGGCAAAAAAAGCCAAATGACCTGTCTGTTTTTTACCTCAGTCAAGATGGTGCCCCGACAATGCTGTCAAGTGTTATGTTTGTTTTTTTTTCTAAGACAAACTGAACAGCTATGGAACAGAGAACCTCAAGTGTTTAAAAATCAGGGAGAAATATAGTCAAGTGGCCAGACATTTCTGCAGCTTGTCTGCCACCCCTTCTGCTCAGCAGGCAGAGGGACCTGGGACCCCCAAGCACCCAAGGGCCCCATCCCCCAATGCACTGGCTCCCAGCCCTCTGGTCAGCCTGGGGGGGGGGGGCTCAGGGATGTGTGCCATCATCTGCCAGATCTCAGACTCACGTTTCCGTCCCCTACAACCTCCCCACACACACCCCAGTGGGCTCCCACACCAAGTCGGGGCATTCCTTGCCCTCAGCTCAGTCCACTCCTTTCCTGGTCCTCTGGAGCCTGGTCGGGCAAGAGGGACAGGAAGCTACAGGAAAATGGCTGCCCCGAGTTCTGCGGGTAGAACAGGCAGATGAGGTCCTGCCAACAGAGTTAAACAAGAGAGAGAAAAGAGGCAAGAGATGAAATTACAGACAAGGAGAGGAATTAGAGGCAAGGGACAGACAAAGAGAACGAGCTTTGCCTGGTGGGCAATTATAAAGGGTGCACTTGTCACAGAAAAGGACCTGGTGACAGGTGATAATGTAACTGCTTTGGCAGAGACTGGAGGAGCATGAAGAAGCAGAGATAAGGAAGGACTCCAGCAGGCTAGAGCTGGGATAGAAGTTAGGTGGTAGGCACATTTTCCACAGTGAGGCAGAAGATCCAACAGACTGACCTCCAGTGTCCCAGAGGGTCAGCGAGGACCAGTGATGGCATAAGATAGCCAGCGGATCGTCATCCAAAGGCTATGGGCCGTGGGGTACTGATTAGGCATAAGTTGTCCTGTATGCCGCCACGTAGGGACAAGGGCCTGAGGTTAGGGCCCGGACACGGGGTTGCTGGTACTGGAACTTTGAGAAGCCATTCTTGAGAGATGGGACGAATCCTCACTCATGGAAAATGGGCAGAAGAGAAGGAAGGAATCTTACCGATACAATGAAAAGTCCAGGGTTTCTCAGACTGCTGGTGGGTTGGAGAAAGCACCAGGAGAACCTGCCAAGTCACACAGCACCAATGTAATGATACAGCATGGGAGGCCTTGGTGGGTTGGTACAAAGTGTCCTGATGGATGAGAAAGACATGCCATGCAGACGCAGTGGGCAGCAGTGTGGCCCAGTGGAAAGTCATTTATACCATCCAGACATAGCATCCACGTGGAGAGTTTATTGGCGGGGAGGAAGAGGGAGAGAGGAAGAAAGAAAGGGAGGGGAAGTGGAGGTGTGTACACCTCATGGCAAGAAAGAGAGGAAGAGGAATAAGGGAGGGGTTTTTCCTTAAAGAAGGCTTTACTTCAGGATGCAGGGCAGGTCCCCAAGGGGCGGGCCAGAATACTATCAACATCATCAGCCCAAGTGAAAAAGTTCATTAAAACTATATATGTATATTATATGCATTATAGTTTTTTAGGTAAATTGTTAATATTTATGATTCCTTGTTGATTTTTCATGCATTCATTTAAAATATTGTTATTTTACTCATTATTCTGTACTTAGTCTTCATGCCCCTTCTTTAAGGAGACCCCCTTTTCCCATTCCTCTATCAGATCATTTGTGTCTAGTGTTTCCCTTTACCTTTCTCCTACCTTCCTCTGTATTTACCTCCCTCTCTCACCCTAGAGAGCTCCCCTGTTTTCCATTTTCCTGATCAGATTATATGATTCCTGCTAGTCTGCCTCTCTATTGCTCCCCACCCCACCCCCATGCTGACAATGGCACAATTTTAGTGTCCTGCTTTCTGTAGTTACTATAGACTGTGTTCTCACATCTGAAGATTTGGAGCTAGGAACTTCAGTAAGTGAGAACATAACGACACTTGCCTTTCTTGAGGTGGGTTACCACACTGAATATGCCCTTTTCTAATTTCATCCACTACCTGCAAAGTTCATGATTTTATTTTTCTTTACAGCTGAATAGTGTTCCATATATATAGTTTCACTGTCCATTCCTTGATTGAAGGACATTTATGTTGTTTCCATTCCCAGCTATTGGGACTGCAGCAGCAATAACATAGATAAGCAAATATCTGTGGAGTATGATGCAGTCTTTGGGGCATATGCCAAGAAACCCTAGAGCTGTGTCATGATAAATTTCTTTTTAGCTTCTTTAGAATTCTCCACACTGGTTTCCATCCTGGCTGGAGCAGTTTGGAAGCCCGTCACTAGTGAGAGAGGGTTCCCTCTTCCCTGTGTCCCTCCAGCATTTATTGTTTGTTGTTCCATTCTGTATGCCCTTCTAAGTGTGGGAAGATGAAATCTTAGAAGGCGTTTTGCTTTGAATTTCCCTAACAACTAGGATAATAAACGTTTTTTGAGATGTTTCCTAGACATTTTTTTATCCTTTTGAGAACTTTTATTTGGGTACCAGGCCCATTTTTGGAATGGGTCATTTGTTTATTTGGCTCTGTGTTATTTGAGTTCTTTTTTCATTCTGGATATTAAACCTCTGTCTGATGTATAGCTGGCAAATGCCCTCTTCCTTTCTATGGGCTTCATTTTTGCCCAGCTGATTGTTTCTTTAGCTATGCAGAAGCTTTTGTGGTTTCATGAAGTCCCATTTGTCAGTTGTTAGACTGAATTCTAGGGCAAATGGAGGCTCATTTGGGAAATCCTTTCCTACACCTACATTATGTAGATTACTGCCTATGTTTTCTTCTAGCAGTTTCATGTTTAGATCCACTGGGAGTTAGTTTTTGTGTTAGTTAGATACAGGTCTAATTTCATTCTTCTGCATATGGACATCTAGTTTGCCAAGCACCTCTTATTGAAGATGCTTTTTCCCCCTCCAGTATATGTTTTTGGCATCTTTCCCAAATATTTAGTGGCTAAAGTTATGTAGGCTCATGTTTGGGTCCCTGTCTCCTTCCTGACTTCACTGGGATTATTTCAGTTTTTTCCATTTAGGGTGATGTTGGCTGTGGTTCTCTTGTATATTTAGTTTTTATTATGTTGAGGTATGTTTGCTCTAGCCCTGCATTCTCTAGGACTTTTAATCATGAAGGCATGTTAGATTTTATCAAAGGTTGTTTTTTTTTTCTGCATCTATTTCGATTCGATTTTTGTCTTTAAGACAATTTATGTGGTTTATTATATTGATTGACTTTCATAGGTTGAACCATCCATACATTTCAAGGATAAAGCCAACTTGGTAATGGTGAGTAACCTTTTAAATGTATGTTTGTGTTCTGTTTACAAGATTTTATTCAGTATTTTTTTAGTCTGTGTTCATCAGGGATATTGGCCTGTTAGGATATTTTTGTTGTGTCTTCTGTTTAGGGTATTCGAGTGATACTAGCTTCATATGAGTTTGGTAGTTCGTTCTCTCTCTCTCTCTCTCTCTCTCTCTCTCTCTCTCTCTCTCTCTCTCTCTCTCTCTCTCACACACACACACACACACACACACACATTCATTTTTCCCCTCCCTCCCTCCCTTCCTCCCTTTCTTCCTTCTTTCCTTCCCTCCTTCTTTCCTTTTTTCTTTCCTCAGTAGTTTAAGAAGTACTGGCCGTACATCTTTGAATGTCTGATAAAATTGTGCTGTGCCATCTGGCCCTGGATTTTTTTTTTTTAAACTGGAAGGCTTTTTGTTACTATCTCAATCTCCTTATTAGTTATGGGCTTGTTTAAGTTGTTGATTTCTTCTTGGGTTAGTTTTGTAGTTTGGCTGCATTTAGAAAATAATTTATTTCTTTTAGATTTTACAACTTAATGGAGTACAGGTTTTTTAAATATCCTCTTAAAATATTCTGTATTTCTTTGGTATTTGCTATAATGTTTTCCTGTTTGTCTCTGCTTCTGTTTATCTGGGTCCTCTCTGGTTAGTTGGGTCAAGGGTCTGTCAGTTTATCTTCTCAAAGGTTGCTTAGATTTGTTGATTCTTTGTATTGTTTTCTTTGTTTCTATTTTGTCGATTTCCGCTCTGAATTTTTATTAATTCTTACCATTGACTGGGTTTGGATCTGGTTTGTTTGTTTTTCGAACTTTTTGAATTGCATCACTAAGTCATTTGTTGTGTTCTTTCTGATTTTTTAATTAGGCACTTAGAGCTATAATTTCCCTTGTAGGATTGCTTTCAGAGTGTCCTAGAACTTTTGTTGTGTTGTTTATTCATTTTCATTTAGTTCCAGGAATTTTTTTTATTCTGTCTTTAACTCATTCAGCATTTAGTAATGAATTGGTTAGTCTCCACAAGTTTGTATATTTATTAGAGATATTTTTGCTGTCAGTTTTAAGTTTTATTGCATTGTGATCAGGTAGGATACAAGAGGTGATTTAATATTTTTGAATTTGTAAAGATTTGTTTTGTGTCCCAGGATGTGGTCTCTCTTAGAAAAGCTTCCATCTGCTACTGAGTAGAATGTGTATCCTTTAGTGTTTGAGTAGAAAATTCTGTAGATGTATGTTCAGTCAATTTGATGTATGATATCCATGAATTCTGATGTTGCTCTGTTTTGTCCAGATGACCTGAAGGAAGTGGGATGGTGATCATCTACTATTAATGGACTGGTGCTAATTTGTGTCTTTAATTCCAGTAGCAGAATTTTTTTTAATGAAACTGGTCACCCCTGAGTTTTGTGTACATATATTTAGAACAGTAATTTCTTCTTACTTAACTGCTCCCTTGATTGGAATAAAATGTCCCTTTTATCTATGATTAGTTTTAGTTTGAAGTCTATTTTGTCATACATTAGGATCACAATGCCTGCTTGCTTCCTGGTACCATTTTGTAGGAGTACTTTTGTCCATTCTTTTAGTCTCAGGTGGTGCCTATCTTTAAAACTGAGATTTTTTTTTTTTTTTTTTTTTTAAGGAAACAGATAGTTTTATTTTGTTTCTTGATCTATTCAGTATTCAGTTTATGTCTTTTGATTGAAGAATTGAGGCCATTGATATTTAAAGTTATTATTGATATATATGTGTTAGTTGTGTTCATCAGGTTATTGATTTTTGGTAATATTGTGTTCTCAGTAGTATTTTGTGTTTTAATAATTATGGCTTTGTAATGTTTTTCACAGTCTCTTTTCTGTGTTCATTCTTGTCTTCACCCAAAATAATGCTTAGGTTTGGTTGGTTGGTTATGAAATTTTTTGTAAAATGAAAAAAATTATACATACATATGAGATTTATTGGAGTTTCTTATAGTCTGTGGTCTGACTATTTCAACAGTGGCTTTCAATTAGTGGAAAGCCCAAGAGTCCAATCCTTGCTCATTCCACAAGATTGAATGTCTCAGCTAGTATCCAGTGTTTTCTGGGGCATCACTCAGGCATTTATTTTCCTCTTTCTGCCTTATTTCATTGAGCTGTTTCTTTCTTTACTTTTTGCATTCTTTTAGGAAGTTTATGTTTGGTGTTTCAATTTCTGTATCTCATTAGCAAGCTTTTTCAGAGTACTGGTATGTTTTGGAGAGAAGATACTGGCTTGATTTTTCATGTTGTTGGTGTTCTTGTGATGAGATCTCACCACGTAGACTTCCTTTGTTCTGAGTTTGTATGGACAGTGCAGGGTAGGGGCAAAGAGAAGATGTGGGTTCATTTGGGGTGCAGAAGTTGGAAGTTGCTTGGGTGGATATGCTTCCTGTTTCAAGCCGGAAGTGTGAGGGTAAATAGGTCTGAGTGGAAACGTTGGGTATGATGTAGGATTGTCCGATGGTGAAAGGTAGAAGGATCTCCTAGCCCACGCTGAGAACTGCAGTGCAGTAACAGCAGGAAGCCAGACTAGGCTGGTGTACTCATTCTGGGATCCAGGCTAAATCTGGTAGGTTGAAAGAAAGGCATGGATGAAGAGGTCAGGGGTATTTACCAGACTAGAACCTGAGTGAGGATGTGGGAAATCTGGGTATGCCGTAGGATGGTGGATTCAGTGCAAAGGGTCCTGTGGGTGGATGCAATTAGGGCAGGTCCTGGTGGAAGCCTGGAGACTAGCTTTGGTACAAGAGGAGGTGGTGGGACTAGGCCAGGGCACTGGATGTGGGACAGGTTATATCTGGGAGGTTGCAGAAAAACAAGTATTGGGTACTAGGGACTACTCACCAGGCTAGACCCCGGAGGAGAAAGTGGGAAATCTGTGTCCCAGGTATTTGTAATAGTTACAGGGTCATATTGTTTGGTTAAAATTTTCTTCTATATTGGAAGACATTAACTAAAAATGATTTGTAGGAAACTCTGTTTGCTTTATGCTTTTAAATCTCTGCTTGTTCCAAACCTCCTCTTTTAACACGTTGTGTCTCAAAATATAGTATCCTTGTTTGTAACATAAGAGTAGTTTTTAAATCCAAGTTTGAATCCTAAGGCAGTCTTGCCTTCTATTCCCATTTTGTATCCTGTAGTCTGCCTGCCTCTCCCAACTGTAGTCTGAAATAGCACATATTTTGTTGTTTTTCATTATGGTTTTTTTTTTTTTTTTTTTTTTTTTTTTTTTTTGAGCCAGGGTTTCTTTGTAGCTTTGAAGCCTATTCTGGAACTCACTCTGTAGACCAGGCTGGGCGCTAACTCACAAAGATCTGCCTGTCTCAGCCTCCCGAGTGCCAGGATTAAAGGCATGTGCTCATTATGGTTTCTTATTTTAAACATTTTAGTTTTAGTCTGAAATAACACATATTTTGTAGGGTTTTTTTTTTTTTTCATTGCAGTTTCTTTTTTTAAACTCTTTATGGAACATTGCCAAATGTAATGATCTCTGCTTTCAATTGAAACTTTTACTCCAAATTTCCTCATAGTTCCACAGATCTATTATAAAAAGTCATCTAGGGGCTGCTGAGATGGTAAATAAGTAAAATCATTTGCTATGGAAGCCTTAGTTCAATCTCCAAACCCATGTTAAAAACTTACATGCATTGGCATGCATCTGTAATCCAAGCAGATGGGATGTGGAGACAGGAGATCATCCAGAAGTTTCACAGCCCAGCTGGGGTTGAATTTCCATTTTAAAAGGTGTAAATAAATACTTATACATCACAAGGAAATTTAAAGATCTGTAAACAGCTAACACTTAACTGCAGAGGAGCAGGATGAAGTAAGTTCAACAGTAAATAAACCAGTAATATGCTTTGGGGGTACTCTGAAGGCACAATCATTTGAGCTGAGGGAATGGTAAAGCCACCTGAAGGCAAGTGGCACCAACCAGGGCTCTTAGGAACCGAAAAGGGAGTTGGGGCAGTTGGCACTAGGGAATTGGATCACTCATTCTTTTTTATTTCTAAACCAAATTGCTTGGCTTTTCATAATAACCTAAATTAGCTGAGTAAGAGTGTCCCAGATATTTTAGAATAAAGGTTGGCACAATACCAATCACTTAGCTCCAAATAGTGGTTTTTTTTTTTTTTTTTTTTTTTTTTTTTTTTTTAATCTTAAGGCAGGGCTAATCCTCCAAAAGCAGCCACCTTCAGTCTCTGGTTTTCAACTTTGCTCTGCCTTTAGAATTACTTCTCCCTAGGTCTCCAGCATCCCTGGTCTGTAGCTGCTTACACAAAGGCTCAGAAAGGACTTTGGTCTATATGATTTACTTTGGCAAATCTTGATCTAATAACACTCTAGCTTTCCAAACCTCTTATTCTTGGTTATACCTAATGGTGCTTCTTAAATACACTCTTTATTTTTAAGAACAGTTTCTATTTAGTTGTTAGTCTAAAAGTTCAATGCAAATTATTTTCTCTTAGCCAGTGGCACACATAACAATGTGACTTCTGGTCTCCCTTTTAGGAGCAGTTGATCATATTCAGATAGTGTTAACTGGATACTAGAAAGTGCCAGACTTGGAGGGGTGTAAGACATTTAAGCTTTCTTTCATTAAACAGAAATTCATTTTGCTTGCCTCCTTGAAAACCGCATTTAAACATCTATCCACATGGAATTCTTGGGTCCATTCTGGAGCTTGACGGTTAGTGCAGAATGAATGGTCAGTAAATCACCCTCAAAGTGCTGTCTGGGAGTCAGGCATCTTCTACATCGCCCACACTATGAAGGAGACACAAGGAAACTCCATATAAACCTCTTAGGAGTCTGGGATGTGCTGCATCTTTAACTGGATGGACTTCTGGAAATCTTTTCACCACTTCTGTCACTTTATCTTTCCCTAGATCTAATTTTCACTATAAAATTATGCAGGGATGATTCAACATATGTAAACTGATAAATGAAATCCACCATATAAACAGGCTGAAAGGCAAAACCACCTGATTAGCTTATTGGATGCAGAAAGGGCCATTGAGAAAATCCAACATCCCTTCATGCTAAAAGTCTTGGAGAGACTAGAGATACAGGTGACATACCTCAACATAATAAAGATGATTTGCAGCAAACCCAAATAAAACATCAAGCTGAACAGGGAGGAACTGAAAGCATTCCCACTAAAATCAGAAACAAAACAAGGATGTTCACTTTCTTCATACTTATTCAGTATATTACTTGAAGTCATAGATAGAGCAATAAGATGACTGAATGACATCAAGTGTATAGAATTAGGAAAGGAAGAAGTCACCATATCCTTATTTGTATATCCCACTGATAAACACTTTCAGTACAGTAGCAGGACATAAAATTAGCACACAAAATTAATAGCCTTCTTATATACAAATACCAGACTGAGAAAGAAATCAAGGAAATAGTGCCTTTCATAATCCCCTCAAAAAAGTTAAAATATCTTGGGATAATTCTAACCAAGCAAGTAAAGGACTTGTATAATAAACTTTAAGAAAGTGAATAAAGAAGTTGAGGAAATCAGAATATGGAAAACTTACCCATGTTAATGGGTTGGTGGGATTAATATAATGAAAATGGCCATCCTACGAGAGGAGGGTTGTCTCTTAGGAAGATAATTAACACAATTCTGACAACTTATCAGACCACCTTGTAAGACAGACCTGAACTGAGCTAAGGACGGGCAGTGATGGGCAGGGTTCCGTTGTGACCATGACTGTTCAGTGATGTATACTTCTTGCCCTGTATTTAAACCTACATCTCATGGTAAGACCCTGAAGATTGATGTATGAGTCACTGGAACTCTTTTTTCTTTTTCCCAATGTGGCCATAAAGCTCCTTTCTCTGCTTTTACACACACACACACACACACACACACACACACACACACACACACACACTACCTTTTTCTGATCTTCATTGAGTAATTACAGCTAGCTGTGTGCTTATTTCTTCTTAGAAATTATTTTAAATATGTAAAGCTGCCTCTTTCTGCAATTGTGACTCAGTGAGCTAAGTCACTGCTGTAGTTACATACCCCTTGATGAAATGATTGTTCCTTTAAAAAATTCTATCAGAGTTCTTCGAATTCTTATCATAGCTATGCTGTTATTTTATTCAGTCATCTGTTTGGGACAAATATATAAAATGAGGTGATTTACCTTCCTTAACGTGTGAGTGTCAGAGGGTAGTAATTGATTATTCACTCATTGCTGATTTCTCAACCAGTCCTTTTTCCTTTCTCTCCTTTCCTTGGGTTACAAAACACCAATCTTAAAGATAAAATACACCAAAAAGATTATCAAGCCTAAATCCCTTCTTATAAATGACTACACTACTTAAGAGAGCCAAAAGTAATTTGCCTAAAGCAACAGAACTCCGAAGTAACCATGGTGGAATTCTGGCCACTGTCTTCAGCTTGAATGTACTATTAGTTATTACAGGCTACTTATTTTTATAACAACTCAAAAATTCTGACTTTCAGGAAGTGTAGTAATGATAAAAGAAGTTTTAGCCTTTTACTGCATCTGGTAGTTCTAGCATCTAGTTTACTGCATCTAGCAAAAAATTATTGGCAGGCCTACGATGGTATTCCTAGGACCTGGTATGGTATTTGGTATCTAGTCCATTGTTCTGTTATTTACATGTCGTTATGTGTCTTCTCTGTGCCTACATTCTTTTAAACCTCATAATTAGTGACTTTAATGTCTTTTAGATTCAATATTCCTAAAGTGTGCTACAGTCCCTTTGGGAACTAGAATAAGTTATTAGAGCCTTGCAGATGTGCGTGGCTGCTGCATTCTGTCATTTTCCCTTCCGTTGATAGCCTACGGCCTCAGCTGCTGAGCTGTGAAGGAGCTCAAACCTCCAGGGTCCATTAGATTTAACTTGTTTACTGCATTGATATCTATATGTTAAATGACAAGAGAGTTCAGGTTATTGAATAATTTAAAATTCAGCTCTAATTGGTGTCATATGACCTGGAAAAGGCCATGGATGACGCCAGGAGCATGCTGTGAATTTCTTATAAATTATTCATAAATTAGATGATTCATTTTCCTGAGTGTCTTGCTAAATGCAAAAGTTTGTAAGTTATAACTGATGATATAACACCTGTAAGTATTTAGTTCATAACGCTGGAAGGTAATCTACCTTGATGATCTTCTAGCAAAATCTGCCAGTATAGGAAAGTTAATTGCACTGAGGAGAATGAACATTTATTTGGGATGAGACATTGGCAAACCACACAGTGCAGCTGTTGCATTACGGATTTTCTGTCAGTTTGACAACTGGTCCATGTATAGTGTTAAAATGCAACATGCCATTCTGTGCTTTATTCCACATTAACTCCAAAATATTCTGGGAGAGAACAGTGACTTGCACCACCACCCTGACACACACACATGCACACGCACAGTACTACTGACCTTTTAAAAAAGGAGAGGGAATTGGTAATTATCTTTTCATAAGCCGAGAAGGAGGAAAATTAGAATTGTTAACATTTGTCAAGATAGGGAAATTATTTACCATAAAAAATACCTCAAGACCTGTTGGTAATATTGATGAAGTTCCTGTGGATAAGAAATCATGAGCACATTTGGAAGTAATCAGTTCCTAAGTATCCAAAGATACGGTGATGACAGCAGCAGTTGATGTCCCAAAGAGGACAGGGGAAATCTTATAGAGTCCCATCCCTGAGTGAAAAGCTTTCAGTAATTAGTGACTGCTAAGAGAGGGAGTCAGTCTTCTCTATTACCTTAATAAGTTACATCATGCTAAGTGATCAGCCCTAAACACATACACATGTGAGCAGCACTCAATAGACTGAGCAGATTGTAGTGTGTGTGTGTGCACGCATGTGTGTTAACAATAATAAGAGGTAAGAATTTGAGAGGGTGGAGTGGAAATGAAGAAAATACAGTACTCATGTATGAAATTCTCAAAAATATGTCTAAAAAAGGAACTATTACTGATCTTTAGTTCATGCTCCACTTGTTCCTTTAGAACAGGGAGATTATCCAACACTCCAGTGGTGGTGATTCACAGAAACAGCTGATTATATATGGATAATGCTACAAAGTAGTAATGTAGGGGTTTTTAACATGTAAAGACATGGGGATATCCTGTGTATACATGTGCTTGCATACCTGTGTATGAGATACAATATCATACATGTTTATAATATAGATATGATATATATATAATCATATAAAAAGGTATCTTAAACTTAAGGAAAATTTTCAACTCCGTTAGTTTCTTAAATTTCAGTTGTAGGAAATTCTTCATGATGCCTAACCTAAGTATTTTACAACCTTTCTTCTTTACTTTATTATTGTGTGAATATGGGTGTGCATGATGTATGTTTGGTG
Organism: Peromyscus leucopus; assembly: GCF_004664715.2. Lineage (NCBI taxonomy): Eukaryota > Metazoa > Chordata > Mammalia > Rodentia > Cricetidae > Peromyscus > Peromyscus leucopus. The sequence goes on from NC_051079.1 coordinate 15,295,414, forward strand.
TGAGTTTGGGTATGCCATGGCTCATGTGTGGAGGCCAGAAGACAACTTTATAGAGCTTGCTTTCTCCTAACTTTGCATAGGTTCTTGAGATCAAACTCAATTTGTCAGGGTTCTGCAGAAAGTCTTTTACCAAGCCATCTTGCCAGCCCTCATTCACTTGATTTTAAATCTTTTTCTGTGGTATTTTTCTGTTTAGTCTATGTCTACCCGGGTTAAAGAGCACCATTCTCCATCTCTGTTGTAAATCAGAAGTGCCAGCATTTTTTTTTTAATTTGTGTTGTAGATTCCATGGTATGATTTCGTTGTCAAAAGCCACTCCTCATGGCCATTGATGAGCATCCATTATATAGGAAAAATCCTAAAGTGCTCCCGTGATGAACTCAACTATTTTTATTAATGGTAATCATTTTCTCCCTAATTTTTAATGCAGTTCTTTTTTCCAACATTATGTATATTAGTTGGCATGCTTTCCTGCTAAATATCATTCTAACTTCTAATTAAGCATATGAAGAGCAATGCAGGGCACTTGATTTAGAGGTTTTGATTGGTTGAGATTTTTGTTTTGTTTATTATTGGGACACAGGTTTGCTTTGTAGCTCAGGGTGCCCTTGAATTCAAGATTATCTCTACTCAGCGTCTTGAGTATCAGTGCTGGGATTATACTATTGTGTTCCTGCACTCAACTACATTGTTTACTTTTCTTGTTGGGTTTTGAGCATATCTTAGCATACAGAATTTTTTTCTTGCAGTGCTAGAGATTGATCCCAGGGCATTCCACATGCAGTGAAAATGCTCGACAATTGAGCTCCATCCTTAGCCCTATTAGAATTCCTTAATTGGAAAACGTAATCACCAAATTTAGTTGACAACAGCAGGCCAAGTACAGGTAACTGCATGGTTTTATAAAACTGGTGAACTAAGAATTTTTTTTATGTTATGTGGTTACAGAAAGGAAAAGTCATAAAATTTAAATTTTAGTGTCCATAAATAAGGCTAACTGGAACACAGCTATGCACATTCATTTATTATTATCTCTTGTTTTTGTGCCACAAAAGCAGATGTTAGGTGGCAAAACCTAAAATACTTAATGCCTGACCTTTCACAGGATTTTTAAAAAGCCCTGTAGATTACCACTATCTAGGTGTAAAAATGAAAGAATTACACCTATCTGCAACATCATAGAGTTCACTTAGCAAATATGATATTGAGCAATGGAAGCCATATACAAAAGGATATGAATCATATGACTTAATTTAGACTTAAGAAAAAAATGTAAATCTGAATTCCAGTATTCAAGATAATGACCATCTAGGCATTTTTCCTATGGTTGTATACTGGTAGTATTAGTTTGTACATTTATCTATTGTTATTGTACTCCAAAGAATTGTTGAGAAAGATGGAGCTAGAGAGATGGATCAGTAGTTGAGATTACTGGCATCTCTAATGGATGTGGGTTTGATTCTCAGCACCCACACAACAGCTCACAACCATATGTCCAGCAGGACTGGACAATCTCTTCTGGCCCTAACACCAGGTATGCAGTTGGTACCCAGATATATATGCAGGCAGAATATCCATACAAATAAAATTAATTTTAAAATATCTGTTTTCAAAGAAGGAAGTATGGAGTAAAGGACATCTAGGGCATGTCTCACATGAAATATTGATGGGAACTTGGTAAACTTAGCTTGACCAAACCTCATTTTCTTATCCATAAAATGGTAATTAAAATAGCTTTCCCAGCCCTTGGGAGGCAAAGACAAGAGTATTTCTGTGAGTTTGAGGCCAGCCTGGTCTATATAACAAGCTCCAGGACAGCCAGTACTACAGAGAGAGACCCTGTCTCCAAAAGAAAGAAAAAAGCTGTCTTGTATATCTGTAGAGCTGATAATAATATTAAGAGTTTTGTATCTAAAACAGTTGACACAGTACATTCTAGGTTCTAAGTTAACAATTGCCTATGTGAGGTTGAAGATATGGATTAATAGTAGCATGCTTGCGTACCCTCCCACTACTGGTTCAAATACCAACTGCATGCACAACACACACACACACACACACACACACACACACACACACACACACTACCAGAACCCCCTAAGTGACAGGTGTTTGGGGAACGTGACTATTCATTGGTCACTGAACATGATCATTTACACCAAGTTTTCTCATTAGAAATAATTAGCACAGATTTCTTCCTTGTTTTTGTAATATTGGTCATCAGCTTGACAGGATCTGGAGTCACCTGAGAGACTTGCCTATGAAGGACTATCTAGTTTGGGTTAGCTTCTGGGCATGCGTGCCTGTAAGGAATTATCTAGATGGGTCAGCTGATAAGGAAAAGTTGATTAGTACCATTTCACATGATAGAAACTTAAAATTTAAAATATAATGAGACTTCTCTACATGACAGAATGATTAAAAATAAAAGTGTATGACCAAGTGTTAGTGAGAATGTGGAACAACTAAGGATTTTATACTATGTTGATGGGATATAAAATAAAACGATCATGTTAGTTTCTAATAAAGATCATGCACATCCTTCACCAGGGTCCAGGCTGGGGAGTCTACCTGATCCTCTCCTCCACAAACCATCCCACCCCCAGATTTACCCCCCAAACTACAGTTTTGGATCAGAACCTGCATCATGAAGGCCAGGCAAGCTTCCTACCCCCACCTGACTTCATTCTTTCTAAAGAATACCCCGTCTTCAGGCCGAACCCAGCCTGCACATGACCCCTAGCCTGCTGTCTCCATATCAGACACAGGACCAACAAGGGAGGTTCAAATGCTAAAATCTTGTTGCAAAAATACAAAGAATATGAAAGATCAAGGCAGTATTCCCCACTCCACACCTCAAAACCACCAGTTGTATAGAAATGTTCTCCAGTGACAATTACCTAGATGACCCCTAGGACATATGATATGAAAGAATAATTGTTCCTGTTCAGAAGAATTCAAGAAGTTTTAAAGGCACATACAAACAGCTCAATGAACTTAATGATCATATAAAGGATAAGCATCTGAGTAATGTTCAATAAAACATAAATATAAGGCTGGGAATGGTGAAGACAATTCAGGGTTTGAAAATGGAATTCAATAAAGAAATAGAAGCATTGACAAGGACTCAAACTGCAATGAAGTTATAATTGGAAAACCCAATAACCCAGTGAAAAGACTCAAAAGCCTTACAAGTAGAATGGATCAAGCAGAACAGATTATCAATGGATATCAATGGATTATCCAAAGATAAAGTGGAGGATCTAGATGAAATAAGCAAAGAATATGAAAAATTAAAGGAAATACAGGAAAGAAACATGCAGGAAATGTCAGATACCATGAAGCATGCCAAACCTTTGAATTATAGGAATAGATGAGGGAAAAGAATCCCAGGTCTGTGGCATAGACCAAATATTCAACAAAGTCATAGGAGAAAACTTCCCCAGGTTTCAGGGCACACCCATAAAAATACAAGCAGCACACAGAACATTGAATAGACAGGGCCAAACAAGAATGTCCATGTTGTATATCATAGTTGAAACAGTAAGTATACAGGACAAAGATTATTGAAAGCCACAGTAGAACAAAAAACACTCCTCAAATACAGGAATGCTTCAACATCTGGAAGTCAATGTAATAAACCACATAATGGACTAATATGGACTAAAAATTATGATTATCTCAATCAATACATGAAAAGCCTTTGACAAAATCCAACATATCTTCATGATAAAAATCTTAGAGTTAGAAGAAATGTATCTCAACATAATAAAAACTATATATGAGAAACTTATATGTGAAAGCCAATGTACTCTTATATGGAGAAATACTTGAAGCAATCCCATTAAAGTCAGGAGTGAGACAGGGCTATCCCAATATCTCTATTCACTTTCAATATTGTGCTCAAAGCACTAGCCAGAACAATAAGGCAAGCAAAGGAAGTTAAAGGGCTACAAGTAGGAAAAGAAGTCAAACAGAAGAGATCCCAAAAATTTTACCAAAAAACTAGAAATTACCAACAATTTCAGCAATGTGGCAGAATACAGAATCAACTCAGTACAAAGCAGTAGCTTTTTGTGCACCAATGATGAGCCTATGGAACAAGATATTATGGACATTCACAATAGCCCAGAGAGATATTAATAGAGAAAATAAAATACCTAGGAATAAGCCTAGCCAGAGGGATGAAAGATCTCTATAACGAATACTTTAAATCTCTGAAAAAAGAGATAAAAGACCAGAAAAATGTAAAAACACCCCATGTTTGTGGATTAGTAGCATTAATATTGTGGAAATGACCATTCTACCAAAAGCCACTTATAGATTCAATACAATCTCATCAAATTCCTCACCTCATTCTTTATAGAATTAGAAAAAAATCCCCAAATTCTTATGGAATCAAAAAATACCCTGGATAGCCAAAATGATCATGAGGGGGGATGTTGGAAGGATTATCATTCCTATTCTTAAATTATACTACAGAGCCATAGTAATAAAAATAATATGATACTTGTACAAAAGGACAGATGTAGACCAGTGAAACAGAATTGAAGATCCTAAACATGAGTGTGAATCACTACAGCCATCTAATATTTGACATTTTCAACACATGGTACTGGGGAAACTGGATGTCCATATGCAGAAGAGTGAAACTAGACTGCTATCTATCCCCTTGCACCAAACTACCTCCAAATGGATCGACCTAAATGTGAAACGGCAGACACTGAAATTGATAGGGGAAGACATGGGTGGTATCTTACAGGACTTCCTGTTAGACCCCATTTGCCAATAACTGAGAAGTAAGACCTCATAAAACTAAAAAGTTCTGCACAACTAAAATATCACTTAAAGGGAGAGTCCATAGGATGGGAGAGAATCTTGGCCAGTGATACATCTGACAGAAAAAGAGCTCAAAAAACAAAGATTAAGAAACAAAACACAAAAACCAACCTGACCCATTCAAAATATGTGCCATGAACCTGAACAAATTGCATTCAAAGGAAGAAATAAAAATGGCAAAGAAATACCTCAAAAAAAAAAAAAGGAGATTTCCCCTTACTCTAGTCAGAAGGGCAAAGATCAACCAAACAACTGAGGACTGATGCTGGAGGATGTGAGGAAACATTAACAGCAATTCACTGTTGGCAGGTTTGCAGACTGGTGCAGCCACTCTGGAAATGGGTGGAGAATCCTTCAAAAGCTAAAAGTAAATCTTCCATATGACCCAACTGTTCTACTTCTTTGCATATACCCAAAGGACTTAATATCCTACATCACAGATACTGTGTCATGTTCATTACCACTTTATTCACTATAGCTAGGAAATGGAAATAACCTGGGTGTCTTTCAACTGACAGATAATGAAAATGTGGTACATATACACTGTGGAATACTGTTCAGCTATAAAGAAAAATTTACAGACAGAGACCATTAAGGAAAACCATTACTAATCAAAATACAGAAAAGAAGTGGCCGTGTGGTGCCAGGCCACAACTGATACATCTACAACACAACTCTTATATTCAAGACTCAGGGATCATAGTGGACGAGAGGCAAGAAAAAAAGTTGTAAGAGCCAGAGAACAGGAAGATTTCTTAGAAATGTCAGAGGGCTATACCCGTGACATCTCACCAACTTGGCTGTCTAGACAAGACTTGAACAAAGATGACACCAGTCGACGTGCTAACATGGAAGGGAGAAATCTCACTGGGACCCCAACCCCTAGGCTAAAACTCAGAAATGCTGAGAGGGGGAAAAATAGTCTTCCTCAGGGAAGAGCCCCCAAATTGGTTACTCAATACCAAGTAGTCATCTCTGAAATCATGTACATACAGATAACATTAAATGAATTAGGCCGGTTTATGTGTGAAGAGAAGAAATGGGATGGAATTGGAAAAAATGATGTAATTATATTAAATTAAAAAAATAACAAATATTTAAAAAAACACATATAAGAACAATAGCAGCTCTAAATGGGTGCCCCCATTAATAAGAGAAAAATAAATTGTGCCTTAGCCATACAACAAAACTGTATAGTGATAAAAAAACAATGAAGGCCGGGCGGTGGTGGCGCACTCCTTTAATCCCAGCACTCGGGAGGCAGAGGCAGGCGGATCTCTGTGAGTTCGAGGCCAGCCTGGTCCCCAAAGCAAGTTCCAGGAAAGGCGCAAAGCTACACAGAGAAACCCTGTCTCGAAAAACCAAAAAAAAAAAAAAAAGAATGTTGATTTATTGTAGGTGTAAATCAATAAATGTATAACTGACGAGCATAGAGCAAAGGTGTTGACCAGAAAGCATACAAAGGAACTTCTGGGTGATAGAGGTGTTCTATAACTTGACCAGGGAGATAGTTACATCCATGTAAACAAATGTGAAATTTCATAAGCCATACCCTTAAGCTGTTTATTTTATTAGAAAATTTGGCTCTATTTTTAAAAAAGTATTGTCTAAGTTTGTGTTACTTATCTGAAAGTTTCATATTAAGCCCATATGTAGGCTAGAGAGATGGTCCATGGGGTAAAGGTGCTGGCTACCAAGCCTGACAACCTTGGTTTGATCCTAGGACCCATGTGGTTGAAGGAAAGAACCAACCCCCACAAGTTGTCCTCTGACCTCTGTGTGAGTATCATGGTAGCTGTGTGCTTGTGCACACGTGTGCATGCACATACAGGCCCTAAATAAAAATGTAATGCAGGTGTTTAAATACCCATATGTTACAGAAACAATTCAGGATTTTTTGTTAGTTTAAGCCTTTGTTAAGTAAATTTGTGTTTGTTAATGCCACATGCAAGGGCATGGAGCAACTCTAGAAAGAAAAACACATCTGTTTCATTCGGGTCTATTGTTATTTGCATGGATCCCAAAGGCGTTAGATATCTTCAACTCTACTAATAAAGCAGCTGAATTTTATATTTAGAACCTTTTAGGAAGTTTGATTTCTATTTCTTTTCTAGCTTTTCTCTTGGTAACACATGATTTAGCCTAATCTTAGATCTAATTTTTTTTTTTTTTTTTTTTTTGAGACAGAATCTTTCTGCGTAGGCCAGGTTGGTCTGGAACCTGCTACAGAACCCAGATGGCTTTGTGATTCTTCTGTTTTTCCCATCAAGTGCTAAGATTCTAATTTTCTTTCATTACTAGCTCAAAACTCAGTTTGAATTTTCTCAATAACATGATGCAGTCAAAACATACTTATTGAGAATATGGGCTGGAGAGATGGCTCAGCCGTTAAAGGCTAGGCTCACAACCAAAAATATAAGAGAATATAGTATGTATAAACCCAAAAGTTCATATACAGATACACACACACACACACACACACACACACACACACACACACACACACACACACCTATGCCCTAAATCCTGCAACCCGTAAATATCAATTGTATGAACTTAAATGAACTTTATGAACAAAAGGACTTTGCATATGTGATTAAGCTAAGGATTAGGAGATGAGGAAATCACCCTGGATTACCTGGATAGGTGTCCCCTATAGTCCAAAAAGAATAAGAAAGAAATCAGAGCACAGGACACTATGATGTTGGAAGCAGAAGCTGGAGTGATGCACTTTGAAGATGGAGGAGAGACCCCAAACCAAGGAATATATATGGGCACTAGAAGCTTTAAAAAGTATGGTGAGGGGGGATAGATTCTCTCCTCAGGGCTTCCCAAAAGAACAAGCTCTGCCATAGCCTGGACTTGAGCCCAGTGAGATAGATTTCTAATTTCTGACCTCCACAATCTTTGGAGAAGACATTTGTGTTGTCCTACACTGCAGAGTTTGTAGTAATTCACTGTAGTGCCAATAGGAAATGAATGTAGAGATGGTAATTTATTAGTTTACTGTGAAAGGGATATTTCTCTCAACAACCTTGAGCAAATAAGCTTACCTCAGTGTGCAAATAATTATCCATGAAAAGTGAAAAATTACTTCAGTGGGTGTGTTATTAGCAAGCTATGCCATTAGCATATATGAACACCTTTGTGCCCTTCTGCAGGGTCAGAATATATTGAATGTTAATAGATTCACTTTCACTAAGCACTTATACATTCCTTTGGAGTCATAACCATGGCAATATTCCATTCCATTCTGATAATATCTGGCACTTGAATGATAGGTCGCACTTCAATCAATTACGTATAGGTGACAGAAAGTTAGAAACGAGTGTATGGGAGCTAACCATAGTAGATGTATGGTTCCAATCAGGTAGGCGGGTGCTGAGTTGAGAACAGATCTGAAGATACTAGTTTGAGGGAACTGAACAGCTGAGCTGGTTCTCTGTGTTCAGATTTGTGGCTGCTTCGTTCATTGGTTTGTGGTGTCCAATAAGCTGAAAGGTGGTAGTTTTTTTTAATAAGCTTGAATAAGTCACTCATCAGTCTATGCTTTATGATGCTAGGCAGACAGTGATTATTTATGAACAAGACACCAAGTCATTCTGTCTCAGTATTTGTACCCAGCATTGAGTGACTGGGGACAAAGCAGGTGCTCTAGACAAAATGGAATAACTCAGGACTAGGATTGGCCAGAAACCTGCCAGGGTGGGGAAGATTTAAGGTTTTTTTGGTTTTTTGGTTAATAGTACTATTCAGTACTATTAATGGCTTTCTGGACTTCCTTGAATACAGATAGGAAATGGCAACAAAGTAAAAGAGTTTATGTTGTTGGGTGGTGGTGGCGCACGCCTTTAATCCCAGCACTCGGGAGGCAGAGGCAGGCGCATCTCTGTGAGGCCAGCCTGGACTACCAAGTGAGTCCCAGGAAAGGTGCAAAGCTACACAGAGAAACCCTGTCTCGAAAAAAACCAAAAAAAAAAAAAAAAAGAGAGTTTATGTAAATGGACTTTAAATGAAAGCCAGAGGGAAGAGGAAGATGTGAGTGGAAGCTATAAAGACTATTTCAAACATCTTTCTCATTTACGTCTGCTTAGTGTTCTCTTGGCTTATCTTTGAGTGGAGTCTGTGTGGGGAATGTAGTTTCTCCAGAGGTACAGGATTTGTGCCTTTCAGCCTTTGTGCTAAAGGTTATACTCGGCTTCCCAAGGGATCTACACTGCTAGGAATGACAGCACTTTGAAGAACCCATCTTTGTAGTTAAGTAATTGGCACTTGGTGCCTCTCATATGTGATGCCTGGTGTCTAAGTTGATGGGAGGGTTTGGGCTGTAGAAGATTATCTGCCCTTGGAAGAATCTAAACTTTGTTGGACTCATTTTCAGGGTTATACTTTTCCCTGTCAATTTCATTTAAGGTTCTTCTGCATTAACTTTGTTAATGTTTTGTTAATCCCAAGTATCCAACTTCATGAACAAACTGCTTATCTGCAGTACACTCAGCATTTGCATGAAACTAAAATATTTCAACTTGAGCAGCCTAGATTTTAGATAAACCATATTTCGAAAGGCACTCAGAGGAGAACCTGCTTACTTATAGTAAATCAAAGATGTTCAGAGCCAAACTGGTACTCACTCAGTTTTCTAAGGCTGAGGTAAACAGTTAGATGCCTTAGTCTAGACCAGCAATTTCCAAAGCCTGGTCCCAGATCAACATCAACATCACCTGAAACCCTCTTAGAGATGCAAATGAGCTGACTATCCTGAGCAGAGTTGGAAACTCTGTGGCTGAAACTAGCCTTTTATGCTTAACAAGCCCTTCAGGTAATTCTCAAGTTTGAGAATAATTGATACAGATGAAGTTTCACTCTCCTCATAGAACAGGTTTACAGCTAAAATGTTAGGAACGCTTACTCCTCACCTGGCAGCTCAAATGTACCACTGCTTCCTTTCTGCATAGTTCTATTAGACTATAACCACTTGAATGGTTTAATTGAAAAATCACTTATGTTTGTAGTTGAAATTAAATATTTTATGTTTAAATAATTGTTTTTTGTTAGAATTATATATGTTGAAAGTAGTTGGTTGTATCTGTATTCTCTAAAGATATTTATAAAACCTCATCTAGCAGTATGAATAATATGAAATGTTGTACATCAAATCTTGTTCTGTGTAATAGCCAATCAAAGAATATTTAAGGTGACTGCATGGATTTCTTGGCTCAATATTCAAATATAGACAATTTTAGATATTAATATTTAATGTGTTTGCATCTTAAAGTTGATTTTATGTAACCTTAAGTACTTGCAACTCCTAAAATCACCGAAGATTTTTGTAAGCAGCATAATAATGCTGGATTTTTTTTTAATCCTCCTATAGATTTGCTGAAATAAAGGTTGTTTGAAAATGGATGTGGCTTTGTGAAACATTAGCAATGTGGATACTATAATATTTAAGAAAAGGAGATAAGAGTTTTGGTTTAGTGAACATATATCATTGATTTCTAAAAAACATAACCCACAAGTTGTTTTTTCTATGTTTCTTCTTAGATAGCCAACAGGAAAAGTACTCAGCAGTCTTCATTGATGGACCTGGATGGTTCCTACCTGAGTGTAGCCAAACCACAAACCTACTGTCAGACCAAGGCAAGGCCTAAGTCAGCAAACCAGGACTCAGTTTCAGAGTCCCTTATGGCAGTGAGGAATAATTCTTTGAAACCAGTAACACTTCATCCTCCCAAAGAGCATTTAGAGAGGGTGCCATCAGAAACCAGAACAGGTACTTATGAATCTCCAGGGAGGAAACCAGTAGAGGCAGCCCCGATAGAGAGAGTCCTGCCTTCAGAAGAGATGAAGATGAAGGAATACCCACACCTTCCACCTGCAGCACTGAGTCAGTACTGTGGTCATAAATGCTCTGAAGGTGAAGATTATGTTCATGAGAACTACCATCCTGCGAACATGGCCCCTCAGTACTGTAAGACACGGCCGGCGTCGTGCAGTCAGTGTGGGCTTTCCTGGCCATCTCTCCTGCCTGGCCGAGTGACAGTGCACCCCAGTGAGACTGATGTCAAAAAGCAGCTCTCAGAAGATCGGAGGCAGCAGTTGATGCTTCAGAAGATGGAACTAGAAATTGAAAAGGAACGCCTTCAACATCTTCTGGCCCAGCAAGAGACAAAGCTTCTCCTCAAACAGCAGCAGCTGCACCAGTCCCGACTGGATTATGACTGGTGAGTCCTGTCTCTTCTTTCAGCACTGCCTGTCAGTTGGAGAATGCAATTTCAAATGCTGGTTTTTACAAACCTCAGTTCTATAACACAAATATTATAATAAAATCTTATAATACAAATCTTAAAATCTTATAGTAAAAAAAAAAAAAGCAGAGCCAGATATTGGGGTGAAAACTGAAAGATCAGAGAGGCAGACCAGCCAGCCACTAGCTTACCTCTATGAAATCCTCAGCCTCAAGAGAGGCTGTTTCCTCACACTTTATATACCTTTCTGTGTCCTGCCATATTACTTCCTGGGATTAAAGGTGTGTGTCACCACTACCTGGCTCTGTTTCTCTCATGTAGCCCAGTATGGCCTTGAACTCACAGAGATCCAGATGAATCTCTGCCTTCCAAGTGATAGGATTAAAGGTGTGTGCCACCACTGCTTGACCTCTCTGTTTAATTTAGTGGCTGGCTCTGTCCTCTGATCTCCAGGTAAGCTTTATTGGGATACACAATCACCACACTGTTCACAGAGGTTCTTCAGCATCTTGCTTTGTTGGAGTGCATACCAACTATGACTACAAGTCAATTCCTGCCTTATACAGAAGATAGGCATGTAAGTATGTACATGGATGCTTGTGCCTATAAGCACACATGTGGAGGCCAGAGGAGGACTTCCAAGTGTCTTCATCTGTCATTCTCTACCTTACTTCATTAAGACAGAGTCTACTAAATCAGTAGCTCACCATCTCAACTAGGTTGGATGTCCATTGAGCTTCTGGGATCCACCTATCTAACCACCCCCAATGCTAGGGTTACAAGCACATGTAACCATGCCTGTCTGGGAACTTGAACTCAAGGCCTCTTGCTTGCACAGCAAGTTCTTTACCCACAGAACTGTCTCCCAAGTCCCAGTGGTTACTTTCATCATACTTCAAATGCCATGTGTTTTGCTATTTGATGTCCCTATGGAGAGTTAGAGATTAGGTTAAATCCTATTATTTCTCAGTGTAGAATCAGATTGCAAAGAAGTGTAATTAGTTGTCATCATCCTATATTCATGTCTTTCTGCCATCCTATAAAATAAAACAAATCATTAGACTTGTTTAAATTTAATCCTTACTAGTCCTGAACATAGCCTGCCTTATAACTAGTTCTAATGAACATACTCACATTTATACTTTCTTCTTTTTCTATTAAAAAGTAACCTTTTTTAATTTTTCATTGTGTATTTCATAGCATGTGGTAGTGTATTACATAAGGACATTTTTATACAAGTACATGTGTGTGTGCTGATCATATTCACTCTCTGTACCTTCCTTTTTATTTATTTTCACTGGGTGCTGGGGTCAATCCCAGGGCTTGTGTTCTGTATAGATCTTTACCCTGATTATTCTTCCCTTAGCAATCATCTCCTTAGAACTGGGTTTCAAACGCTGGGTTGCTGTTTGCTGTTTTATACTATTCAGTATGCATTTTACATTCATATGCATAAAGTTTACTGTTTAATTGAAGAAAAGTAGTAATAAATCAGATATAAGTATATTTAAAATCCTAAAATGTAGCCTTTATGTTCTTTAAAGAATAATGAATTGCAAATTTCCCAAGGGAAATCCCTCTGTCTCCTTGCTTGTTGCCTTCTTGGTCACCATCCTCTATAGATTCTTATAAGATACACTCATCTCTTTATAATACTAGCTGAGAAAAAAGACCTAAGAAATAGAGTTTTTGAGGAAAATCTTGTATGTGTATATATTTTTAAACTATACATATTCATAGTTACTTTTAAACTTTATTTGAAATAATTATAAGTTCATGAGTACTTTTAAAAATGTTACAGAGATATTCCAGATGCCCTTCACCAATGGCTGCATGTTACATAATTCAGAAACTAGTGAATTAACATTAGTTCAGTGTGTATGATTATCTGCTGCTGCTTTTTTTTTTTCTTCAATTGTCTAGTGCTGATGAAGAACACAAACTGTTTCGTCATTATGAAGATTCGAAGATTCGGTATATTTAGGAGTTCTTGAACCTTTTTTTTTTTTTTTTTTTTTTTTTTTTTTTTTTTGTATCGCTTTTTGAGCCCCACCATGTTCCTTCCTTAAACTTCATGTACAGAAATGTAATTTTTTTGTTATGGTCCCTGAGATCTGATCCTGGGAGCTGCTGCTGCTTTTCTTTGCCCTGTGTTATTCCTCTTCAGCTCTAGTCAAGTGTCTGACTCTCCTTTTTGGCCTCTTAGTCATAATTAACAATAATCTTGTGAGGTTTGTTTTCTTTCCATTTTTGCTGAATTTTTTTTTTCTTATCTCAGATGAGCATGTTTCCAAAGTACAGTTTCTGCCTTGTTTTTATTTATGTCTTCTGTTTCTTTTTAGAGATTTTCTGCCTTTCGATTTCTTTCAAGGCTATTCAGAAGTGTTCTTTGTGTCTGGGATTAAAGGTGCTATCCTGCAATTAACTTTGTAGACCAGACTGGCCTCAAACTCACAGACATCCGCCTGCCTCTGCCTCCCCAGTGCTGGGATTAAAGGCGCATACCACCATGCCGGGCCACACTTTTTGTTTCTTAAACTCTAAAGATTTCTGTCTTCTGGAAAACTCTACAAAAATAGTTTGAGCTCCCTCATGGATCCATTCTCTCTATCCTAATTTTCCTTTTCAGCGGACTGTTTATTTCCCATATTCAGAATTCCTCTCCTCAGATTATCATGTGATTTAATCAATTCTATTGCAGGGATGACTATTACCCTAGGTCGTTACCATCCGTAGTGTTGGAAAATCCTCAGTGTTTTCTCCTCAAGTGCTTTCGGTCTTGTTGATCAGGACTTGTAAACATATACAACCCATGAAACAGCGCCCAGGCACAGTCCTGTCCGTCTTCAGACCTCATCTTACTGGCCTCTGCTGCCTTCAGCATCTGTTAAAGGGCTTTGTGGTTCTGAGTCTTGGCCATCCCAGTTCTGCCATTTCATTTGCTGTTTGTAGCTCTGACTATAAAACAAAATTCTCCCAAGTCAAGAAGTTCTTGATCAGAAGCTTCAAGTGAGGTGCCCAGATTAAACAGTCACTTCAGATAATGGGATGGAGGCTTTTTAAGACAGATTCTGCCTGTGGCCCAAGCTAGCCCAAACCTGTGTTTTCTCCTGCCTCCTCCCAGGTGCTGAGGTTACAGCTTTGACCACACCTGGCTGAAGACATTTTTAACTAGAGAAGGTTCTCTCTTCCTGCTTGGTTAGCTGGGATGGGCCAGAAGTGAGGGCCTTGATTTATCTGTTTAATCAATATCACAATTCACATTTCTAGGCCAAAAGTCAGCCTACTCTCTGGCCTGCTTTTCAGATTCTGGCAGTTTTATCACTTAAGAGTTATCTGAAAGTCTGCCCAGTAGGGTCATAAACCAAAAATATCTGTGGTGAATGAACCCTCCTAATACAGTGCCTTTATTTTACCACTTCTGAATTTTAAAAACTGATAAAAAATTATTTCTAGATTAGCTACTGCTGATCATCCTCTTTTGCAGAGCTTTCTATGATTTGCAGTTATCTCTGTACCCATTTGCCCCATTTTTCCTAAGAAATGTTTTTCTCTGAAAATGTATCTGGTTGAAACCCTTTCCATATACTATTCATCGTTCTTTCTCAAGCCATACCTTCTCGTCTGGTTTAAATATGTTTGCTTTCCTTTCCCAGTTATCTACACCTTACTTAGTTTTAGGTCTGGTTTCTTTCTCACTGGGTTCTTTAAGTTATGGGATATATACAAAAGAGCATCATAGTATATTTTGTATAATATAGTCTATAACTCAGTTCAATTTTCATTGTTTTAGAAAGGTATTTATTATTTTTGCCCAAAACTATGTGGGGAGAATACCTAGATGAATAAAACCTGATCTCTTTCAGTGTGTTATGCACAGTCTCACACACTAATTTATACATAATATGGACTATTGTATATCTTTACTGAATTTGTAATTTAAATGGTCAGATAACTCAGTTCAATTACAGTAATAAATTAATACTGGCTATGCATACAGCATTATTTATTGTGCCTAGGATATTCAGGAAATGTATTGGAAAGACACTCTATAATTGAATACCAAATGAGTAGCATAGAATTAAAGAAGTTAAAGTAGTTCAGAGTTTGGGGATGAGACTTTCCCATTGAAATGCATTTGGGAAGACAATAACACTTACTAATTCTGATTTATAATTGATTCTTCCACCTTGAGATTACATAGTCAATGCTTTCAGAAAGTCTTGCTTTGTGAGTCCTTTCTAAATTGGTCAAAGAAGATTTATCCAGAACACAATTGATTGCAGTGCCAAGAACCGCCGTACATTCTTTTGGAAATAAGAGTAAAGTAGTGCATTTGTAATGAGTAATGTCAAAGCTCTTTATAAATATTTGTCTTTGTCTCTGGCATTTAGAGTACACATAATGTATACCTAGCTATGAAAAATGTACCACCTTCACCACTTAAAAATGTATCACCTTGGGCAGAAGCTATTCTGACTGCTGCTGTTACTATTTTTCATACTCCTTTCTCATAATTGCCTGATTTTAGCATTTTATACCTTCATTTACTAATGACTTGCATGTCACTACACAGTAATAATACTGCAAATTCCATCTCTCTGTATATCACCATGTGTAGTTACAGTTAAAAGAATGTCTTTTGATGGTGACAAATACTATGTTCATGGTGATTTTACAAAACACATAATAGTTTTATTTCATAGTTTTTGTTTGTTTGGCTGGTTGGTTTGGTTTTTCGAGATAAGTTTTCTCTGTGTAACAGTCCTGGCCATCCTGGAATTCTCTTTGTAGACCAACCTGGCCTCAAACTCTCAGAGATTCACCTGCTTCTGCCTCCTGCATGCTGGAATTAAAGGCATACACCACCACCACCCGGCTTTTATTTCATAGTCAAAGAATATACATATAACCAAAGAACATTTTCTGAAAGACTGAAGGAATGGACATTAGGCATCACATATTTGTTGTCAGTGATTGATCCCTGAACTCTAGATAGTAGGTTTTTGTGCTGCTGTTTTCAACACCCTTCCCTTCTCAGTACATACAAGGATGGTCTTAATCTCTGTAGATAACATACCTTCTGTCTTAGGTTTTCTATTGTTGCGATAAAACACCATGAACAAAAGCAAGTTGGGGAGGAAAGGTTTATTTCATCTTAGATTTCCAGGTAAATAGTTCATCACTAAGGGAAGTGAGGGCAGGAATTAAGCCAGGTAGGAACCAAAGCAGAAGCCATAGAGGAATTCTGCTTACTCACTTTCTCCCATGTTTTGCCCAGCTTTCTTATAACCCAGGACCACCAACACTGAGGGGAACTGCCCATAGTGAGTTGGACCCTTTCACATCAATCATTAATCAAGAAAGTGCCCATAGGCCAGTCTGGTTGGGGACATTCTCAATGGAGGTTCCCTTTTCCCAAATGACTGTAGCTAGGTCAAGTTGACAAAAGAAATTAACCAGGAGACCTAGTTCTATTTTTGTCTGTGGCCTAAAGAAAATATGTTGTCACTGATATCCCAGCTTTTTGAAGTGTCAACATGAGTAGTTGGGTACAGAGTCAATAATAATACTTGAGAGTTGCAAGAGTTTTTATTTAGACCAGGGTGACTTGAATGGCTTCTATTTAAAGTGTTTCCTCAAAAGGCTCATATGTTGGAGACTCAGTCACAAGTGCAATGTTGAGAGATAGAGCTTAAGGGAAATGATTGGCTCATGAGGACACTTGTCTAATCAAGTAATTGAGCCAATGGAATAATCCATTAACTCATCAATGAGTTAATCTTTTCCATTAAAGCTATTGATAATTTATAATTTGTACCATTATTATGAAGTGGTAAAATCTACAAGGCAGGCCTGCTTGGGGGACTAGCTCACCAATGTGTGCCTTTGATGAGAATGTCTTGTCACTCTTTGCTTCCAGGCTGACATGAGTTGAGCAGCTTTTCTCTGTTATGCTCTTCTGCCTCACCTCAGGCCCACAGAAATAGAGCCAACCTATTATAAGCTGGAACCTCAGAAACCATGAGTCCACTAAATCCTTCCTCCATTAATTTATTTACCCAGGTATTTGTAACAGGAATGAAAATTGGGATGGCTAATGTTGGTTGTTGACATGACAGGGTGTAGAAGCACACAAAACAAGCCGCCAGGCATGCCTGTGAGGGATTATCCTGATTAGCTTGATTGAGGTAGGAAGAGCAAACTCTAAATGTGGGTAGATGGTTCTCTGAGCTCAAGTCCTAGGTTACATAAAAGGAGGAAGGCTAGCTGACGTCTTGCATTCATCTTCTGCTTCCTGACCACAAGTGCAATGTGACCAGCTGCTTCAAGGTCTTACTTTCAGGTCCTCCCCATTGTGATGGGCTACACCATCAAACTGTGAGCCAAACAAACTCTTTCTCCCTCAGGCTTTTTTTGTCTAACGTTTTAACACAGCAACTGCAAAAGTAACTAACACAGTGAGCAAAGCATTCAGCAATGAATAGCTGGAAGCTTTCACCTTTTGGAACTGAGACATAAAGTGCTCTGAAAACATTTACAATCCTGAGTTTTTCCATTATGTTCTAACCAGCTCAATCTTCCCGCATGTGTCCATAAAGAAAATTTGATGGGCTTACTTAATGTGTATTTAGGAAGTTGTGTGTGTGTGTGTGTGTGTGTGTGTGTGTGTGTGTGTGTGTGTGTGTGTGTGTGTTGAGCCTGTCAGTGCTTTGGGATTAGAAATTCTTAAATTTATTTTTACAGGTTAAGGACTCAAGCTGTATTTAAGTCTCGAGAACTGGTTGCTGATAACGAATTTACTAAACCCCAAGAACTCGATCTCGATGTGAATGGTAGTGACTCTGGACCAAGGTAAACCTGAGGGTGGGGGATGGCAAAATACTAAGAATATACATTTTTAGAATGTATTTGACAATCGTTTATAGCTTTATGTTCATCATTAATTTTAAAAAACTGTTGATAATGGTAGTATTGTTGAGGCAAGGTCTCAACTGGCTCAGGCTAACCTTGAGCTCATTATATGACCTAGATTGGCCTTAAACTTCTGTTCCTCCTACCTCTTCCACCAAGACACAGAGGTCATGTGTATGAGCTACATGCCTGGTTTCTTATTACTATTTTTGATCACTTAAAACTACATACATTCTCATTCTATAATTTTGAAAAAAATTGAAAAGAATAAAATTCATTCACAATTCTACCTCTCAGAAACAATCTTTAAGCCATTTTTATTTGTATTCATAATTATTGTGTTCTATATTGAGTAATAAAGATTATACTTATACAGAATTTTATTTATTCACCCTTTTCTGGTATCATTTAATACTTTGTAAGCTGTGTTAGTTTAGTCAGCAAATATTGATTGTGTAGCTATTATGTAGCTACTGTATGCCCCACTATTTCTTTATTAGCCTATTCTACATTTACTACCATTTTAAATTTGATGTAATTTCATTACTGATCTTTTTGTAATTCATACTCTATGAAAACTATTTGAACCTTGTCTTTCCATGAATTATCGTAAACATTAGTGCTGCTGTAGATTCGTTAGCCTTCTAAACCCTATTTTGTACTGAGTAAAACAGTATACTTCTATAGTTATGAAACTTTCTTCAGTCCAAAGAAATATACCTTTTGCAGTCTATTGGGTCTATTTTTGTGTGGCCTCTTCCTAGAACTTGAGTTAAAATTCAGGTGCTGAATTTCTTAGAATTTCATTTCATTGCCTCTTTTTCCTCCTCTCCTATTTCTACTAGTCAGCTTTATCTTTCCCTCTAGTTCCTAAGAAACTTTCTGTATTTTATCTATCAGTGCTTCTGTTGGATTTTATGGTTGCTGTAATTCTTAATGTTCTTCAAATGTGCCTTTAAAAAATATTCACCCATTCTTGTTTTATATGTGTCATATTTCTCATAACTCTGAAGATATTTATAGTAGGTTTTGAAGCTGCTTCTGTTCCTGGTACATTATTTTGTTTTCAACAAGTTCAAGTTTGTTTTGTCCACACATGTCTAGTAAGCCACTATTGTTTCTAAGCAGAAGCAGTAAACAGCTGTTAAAAGCTTTTGATGTGTGTCAATCAAGTTTGTCAACTCCTGTGTTCCCTATGGTTAGGTAGAAGCCACAGGGACTCCTGCCTGTCTCCACCCCTACGTCTGTTCTCTTGGGTAGTCAGTTCTCCTAAGGATAAACTGTAGAACTACTGTCTCCACCCCTAGGTCTGTTCTCTTGGGTAGTCAGTTCTCCTAAGGATAAACTGTAGAACTACTGTCTCCACCCCTAGGTCTGTTCTCTTGGGTAGTCAGTTCTCCTAAGGATAAACTGTAGAACTACTGTCTCCACCCCTAGGTCTGTTCTCTTGGGTAGTCAGTTCTCCTAAGGATAAACTGTAGAACTACTGTCTCCACCCCTAGGTCTGTTCTCTTGGGTAGTCAGTTCTCCTAAGGATAAACTGTAGAACTACTGTCTCCACCCCTAGGTCTGTTCTCTTGGGTAGTCAGTTCTCCTAAGGATAAACTGTATAACTAGCTGGGGAAGTTGGATGGGAGCATTTTATGAGCTAAGCTGCTCCTAGTCAGGTTTTCATCACTATGACAAAATACATATAAAAAAAAACTCAAAAGGATGAAGGGATTTTTATTTCAGAGATTTCAGTCTGTGGTGAGTAGGTCTATTGTTTCTGGGTCTGTGGTGAGGCAGAATACCATAGTAGAGAACACTTGGAAAAACAAAGTTGTTTACCTCATGGTAGCCAGGAAGCAGAGAAAGAAAAGGGACCAACATTCCAATATCCCATTCAAGAGTGTGTCCCCAATGCTGTGTTCTACAGCTCATCTGAAGGTACCACCAGCAACTAGAAATCCCTCAGAATATTTAAGATCTAAACTATGCCTGCTGGCAATGTGAGGAGCTCTGTGGGGGAAGATGAGGCTCTTATATATTCTTTCACCTAATATCCCCCAAGTCTAGAGTCATTCTTATGTGTATGCATATGCATGTGTTCATGTGTGTGCGTGCATACAGAGACCAGAGGACAATCTTGGGCTCATCATTCCTTGGGCTCATCTACCTTGTTAATATAGTATTTTATTAGCTCTTTGAGAATGTCATGCAATGCATTTTAATCATATTTACCCTCCTCCTCTCCCCCTAACTCCTTCCAGATCCATCTCCTATTTACCTTGTTTTTGGAAACAGCAATTTCTCTGGCTTGGACCTTGACAGTGGGCTGGCCAGTTAACCTCACCTATTTCCACTTCCCCAGTGCTGGAATTACAAGCATGTGACACCTATCTGGGGATTGTCTTTTATTTGTTTGTTTGTTTATGCTCTTTGCTTTTTACATGGGTGCTAAAGATCCAGCCCAGCAACATTTTACCCACTGATCCGTCTCCCCAGCCAGCAGTCACTTGTCCCACCTTTCTTGAGGCAAACCTCCAGTCTTCACCACTAGATGGAGACAGAGAGATGAGGGCAGCTTGGTGTTTTAAGGCTCGGGCCACTGTCAGCCAGGTGATTGTCTTTTTTTTTTTCCTTTTGGTGGCAGGGGTTGTTTTTTTGTTTGTTTTACTGCATTCCTGCCTGCCCTGAGCCTTTCAGGAATTCTCTGGAAAGGTTCAGCCTTTTCCTTCCCCCCCATAGCAGTCTTTGATTTTTTTTTTCCCCAGTTGGCTCATTGAATTTAACTCTTATCTGCTTTTCAGACTTCTGAGCTTGGTGACATCTTTTACCTGTTGTCACATTTCTAAGCTTGATAAGCTTCAGTCCTTCTCATTCTTTTCCTTTTCTTTCAGAGAAGCTTCAGAAGGGACAGAGTTATGTTTTCAATCAGGCGAGTAAATTGGCTTTCTCATGTTGATTTGAATAATTAAGCAATACTTGGAAATTTAATAAACAGAAAGACAGAATCATATGTAGTTAGCAATTTCCCAATATTCAAATAAGATGACCATTTGTCCGCATTCATTAGTACTCTAGATTTTCATCCCCTGGTGGTTTGTGTAGGGGCCTTGCCATTTTTAGTTGGCTATGTCATAACTCTTTCTATTCCTGTTTTTGGAGGGGGACGCAGGGTCTCACTGTGTGGACTTGGCTGATCTGAAACTCACTATGTGGACCAGGCTGGCCTGGAACACACAGAAATCTCCCTGCCTATGCCTCTCAAGTGGTGAGATTAAAGGTGTATGCCACCGTGCCCAGCCTTTTTATTACTTTGTAGTTTAAAATATTTTTCCTATTAATATTATTTTTATACTTACATGTGGCATAAAACAAAAATATTAGCACGTCAAAACAAGAAAATTAAATACAATTAAAGAAAATTAAATACACCTGTAATCTCATCATCGAGGTACAATCTGATAAAGTCTACATCTGATAAATCAGTATGCTTTACATATTAATAATACATTATGTTTTATAATCTGTCACATATTCAAATCATAATCTTCAAATATTTTAACCTTCATTAAAATTTAAAAATTAATACCTTTTTATCTTACAAATAGTAAGATATTCTCTTGTAAAAAATAAAATGAGGCATATCTAGAAAATATCAGTCTTCTTTTGTTATGTATCTTATTCACTATCCTGTTTTGGTTGAATCAATTATTGGTACCTTGTTATGTAGCTTTCTAAACCTTTCTTAATGCTTATAGACACAGCACGTGTATATACACTTCTGATCAGTCTAAACACATCAGGCCTCCCCACTCCACATAGTACTTAATGATTATCAAGTTTTTAGATAGACAGCTGTAGTAAGCAAATACTCCTCCCCCAAAAGGGGTTTGTGAGATGGCTCTGTGCATAAAGGTTCTTGATTCCAAAACCTGAGTTCCATCCCAGGGAATCTACACGGTAGAAGGACAGAACCAATTCCTGAAAGCTGTCCTCTAACCTCCACACTGTGGCATGCACACTCTCTCTAAATAATAAATAAACAAACATAAAGAATAATTCTTCCCCAACGGTGTTCATGCTCAAGATCACTGGAACCTCTGAATCTGTTGCTTCATGTGGCAAAGAGGCTTTGCAGGTATGATTAAAGGATTAAACCCTGACATGGGGAGATGACTTTGGATTCTCCTAATGGGCCCAGTCTAATTACTGGAGTCCTTAAGTGTGGAAAATCTTTATGTGCTGGTTCAGACACATGGGGGAAAAGGAGGGTGGAGATTATAAATATGGAAATGACTCAACCTGCTCTTGCTGGCTTTAAAGATGGGGGAAAGAGAACACAGACTAAGGAATTCAAGTAGAAGAATAAGAACAGACCTTATCTGACAGCCAGCAAGGAAACAGCACCCTCAGTGAACAAGGAGATGCCCTGTTGACACATGAACATTACCTGCGTCAGACCCCATCAGACTTCTGAGTCACAAAACTAAAGTAATAAGTCATTTTATTTAATCTAATTAATTCGTGGTAAGTTCTTGAATAGTGAATAGAGAACAACTACAAGTGCCACTTCCTTATTTATAAGTGCGTAACAGTCTATGGTCTCTATAGGCAACTTAGCTGGTGAGTTTCTATCACCAAGCATTCAAGTTATTTCATGTTCTTTAATATTGTACACAATGATAAGGTAAGCATGATGGAACATATGTTCTTGTGTTCTGGTAATTTGTTTTTCTTTTACTGAAAATAGATTTTTTTCATACAATATCTTGATTACAGTTTCCCCTCCCTCTACTCCTTCTAGTTCCTCCCTGCCTCCCTTCCATTCAGATCCATACCTTTTCTGTGTCATTAGAAACAGGCATCTAAGGAATAATCATAAAATAAAAAATAAAGAAATCAGAATATGACAAAACAACCAAACAAGAAAAGCAGCCAAAGTAGAAACAGAAGAAATAAACATAAATGCAGAGACCCACACCACACATTTGTACACTCAGGAATCATATAAAAGCCCAAACTGGAAGCCATAAGAAGCCAAAAAGAACCTGTAAGGTAGAAAGAAAAAACAAAAAACAAAACAAACAAACACCCTCACCTAATATTGTGAGACAAAGAACCTTCAAAGATGCTGTTTGTATTGCTCATCAACTGCTGGGCATAGGCCCTACCCTTAAGGGTGGTTTGTTTTCCCAGTGAGACTCCCTTGGAGAAAAGTAATTTTTCATAAGCAAGTGACTATCAATTGGAGATAGCTTCTGGGTTAGGGATGGGTGGTGTGTCCACTTCTCTCAGCTCTAGGGCCCTGGTCTGGTACAGACCCATGCAGGCCCTGTGCATGCTGCCAGTCTCTGTGAGTTTGTATGTGTGCCAGCTCTGTTGTGTCTATAAGGCCTTGATTCCTTGATGTCCTCAATTCCATATGGCTCTTTTGCTTTCTGCCTCCTCTTCCACAGAGTTCCCTGAGCCCTAAGGGTAGGGATTTGATGGAAATATCCCTTATAGGGTTGAATATTCCAAGATCTCTCACTCTCTGCAAATTGTCTGGCCGTGGGTCTCTATATTTGTTCCCATCTGCTGCAAGAGGAATCTTCTCTAACAATGGCTGAGCAAGGCACACATATATGAGTGTAACATAGTGTCATTAGCAATCATTGTATTGCTGCATTCCTTTAACAGAACAATAGTATTTATATTTCCCATAAGCCTCTGAACTATCAATCTCAAGTTCTTGGCTACCCTAACAGTATCTGGTATCAGTTCCATCTCATGCGTTGGGCCTTAAATCAGATATTGGTTACAAAAAAAGGAAGGGAAGAAATCAAAATATCTTTATTTTCGGATGATATGATAGTATACATAGTATACATAAGTGACCCTAAAAGTTCCACTAGTAAACAGTGGAACACACTGAACAGCTGGTAAACACACTCAGCAACATAGCTGAATACAAAACTAGCACACAAAAATCAACAGCCTTCCTTTATACAAATGACAAACAGACTGAGAAAGAAATCAGCGAAATAACACCTTTCACAATAACCTCAAATTTATAGAAAATATCTTTGGAGTAGCTCTAAGCAAGGGAGAGACTTGAATGATTTAGAACTTTAAGACATCGAAGAAAGAAATTGAAGAAGATATCAGAAGATGGAAAGATCTCTCATGCTCATGGATCAGTAGGATTAATATAGTAAAAATACAATCGTACCAAAAGCAATCTCCAGATTCAGTGTTCTGGTTTGTTTTTAAAGGATAGACTCCTCCAAAATAAAGTTAGCAGGCCAGGGGTAATTTTTATAAGATGCTTTGAATAATTTATTATTGTAAATTATACTTGACAAATTGTTACAGTTTGGATCTGAAATGTACCCCAAAGACTTGTTCTTTGAACCCTGGTTCTCCCTGTACTGTCTTGGTAGGCTTTAGGAATGGGCCCACATGTCATGGTTCCTGTAGTGTAGTTGAAGTTTTCTCCAGTCCTGCCCAGCCCCACAGACCCTGCAGCCGCTTATAAAATAATCACTCAGAAGCTTATATTAATTATAACTGCATAGCAATGGCTCAAGCCTTTTGCTAGCTAGCTCATATCTTAAATTAGCCCATAACTATTAATCTATGTATCGCCACATGTTCTGTGGCTTTACCTGCATCCCATTACATGTTGCTCCTTGGGCGGCTCACTGGCGTCTCTTGACTCAGCCTTCTTCCTGGCTCTCTCTTTGAATTTCTTGCTTGCCTCTAAGCTGCCTTGCCATAGGCCAAATGACTTTATTTATCAACCAATCAGAGCAACACATGTTCACATCCCAGTAGTATCTCCTGTGATGTGAGCGCGTGCCTGCATCCATGAGCTGGACTGAGACTGTGAGCAGAAATCAACCTTTGTCCTTAAGGTGTTTCTGTCAGATACTGCAGTCATAACCATACAGATAACTGGTGCAGCCATGCTAATTCTTTCCTGAAAGTTTGTAGCTATTCAAATTCCCATTTTTGATTTGTGAAAATTTTCCTGACTGGTGGTCAGGTGTATAGTGAATACTCTGAAGACTAGTAAAGCAATGGGCAGGCTTTAAGCTTGGTTTCCAGGCATTATGATGTGTGTGCTCTACAACTTTAAATTGTGAAGCTAGTAAGGGAAGATTATATAGTGCTTCCTAGTATGCCATGATGATGAAAATATAGACTTTTAAAATACTGGCATATAAGAATTAGAAGCAGCTTTAGTAACTGCTTTGACAGTATGATAGTTGTTGGAAAGCCAAGAAGTCTCACTCAGTAGCTCTTAAAATTTTAAATATAACATGAAACTTAAAAAGGAAATGACAATAAATTCTCCCTGACTCAATTGGCTATGGAAATGGTGTTTGTCTCCATTTATCCAGAAAAGGTAGAGCTGCATCAGTCGAGATTACTGTACTGCCTTGAGCAGCCTGCATCATTAGAGCTAGAATGCCTGCTGCTTTTAGAAGACCTAATCACAAACCGTTATGAGAATGACCTTCTTTCTACCTCACAAGCTCTTTGACGTTAATAGGAGAACTCCCTAGATAAAATTTAATTGTAAGCTAAATTTTGTTTATTTGGAAATTTAAATTATCTGAGTATTAAAAGTACTCTGTGTATTTAAAATATCAAACTGACTCAAGTGAGGCATTAAGAATTTGGAACTAAAATAAATGAGATAATGAGAAAGTTAAAAAACATATTTTTTTATAATTAACAGCTCATTTTGAGTTAATTATATACAATTACCAAAATCTAATTGCAATTTCTTTTCTATTATCTGCGGGAAGAATCACAGACAAGGGAGCTTCCATTGCTGCCTTTCTGCATAAATTCCATAGAATGAAAATAAATAATATGCAAAGCCTTAATGACAAATAAGATCAAACCATAGGGCACAGCTGAGCCAAGCCCTTGGAAAGTAATTACCACAGAAAGATGGACTGACTCAATTCACCAGAATCTCTCACTGTTTACAGACCCTTTTTTATTATTTCATTCCTTGGATGTTTGCTTATTTACTGAACAAAGATGACTTTTATAAAGTAGCCATTTTCTAATTAAACTGACTCCTAAATTTCTCACCATTTTTGTACTTTCACATGATGCTAAACACTTTATTAACCAAACTGTTTTACCCATTTATTCAACCAAACACTTTACTAAATACCTACTACTGAAAAAAAATTAAGTAGGGGCTGGGAATGTACCTCAGTAATAGACCATTTGCCTAGTGTACTAAGATTCTGGGTTGGATCCCAGCAGCTAAATAAATAAATGTCAGTTTTGCTGAGTATGGCAGAAGTGTAGCAAAGCTATTACCTTAAGGAGTTCTAGGGAGAAGAAGGACTGGGTGCTGGTATAGACAGGAATGACAATAAAAGCTAAGAGTTTTTTCTAGATCTAATTGTCATTGGTTTTTTTGGGTGGGTTGGTTATAGATAAGTACATAAAATATATTCAGAGTTGAAAGTGTAAAATATACTGTGAAGCTTCACAGTTTCTTTTCTGAATGCTGATTCCTACTGTATATAAGTTCATTGGGTTGTATAGACTCTGGGTCGCATTACTTTAGGTATGTGATATTTTTATTTATTTGCAGGATTTTTATAATAAAATAGTTTCATAAAGGTACAAGAACTTTTAAAATTATTAGTTGTAATAAAATACGGCTTTTCAAAAAAAGTGGGCAAATCTATAAATGTTTATCATTTATTCAGAATGTAAGGACTATGTAAGAAGCATAGGAAATAAAAGATAACTATTTATAAATACAATTTGAGCTGAGTCCTTAAAAGTAAGGTTGGACTTTGAGAGTCCAGGACCTCCTCTCCCTCTTCTGCCAGTGGGAAGGAGGTGGAGAGACTCTTAGAGAAAGTAAGAAATTGATACTTGTGTGTGAGGACCAGAGTCAGGAATGTTTCACTGCAACTATAAGATTAAGGGAAAATTCTACTGAAGAATAAATTAGTATATTGGGTTATATTTAAAAGGTTTTAAGTATCAGGTCCTAGGTTTAGAACCTGAGTGACATAGAGGGAAAGATGTCAGAGAAAAGAGATTTGTGAAGAGGTGACTAATTTGATTTTGAAGATCCCTGGTGTAGTGGGGTCCTGAGGTTTGCTCTTTGTAATAATTAGCTACAGCTTTAAATGCGGTGCACCCTAATCTCCCTGTCTGTGAGGGAGAGTGTCACTGAACACTTGTGGGAGTCCTCCCATCCTTAGCAGTTGGACTGGTAATCCGGGAGGATTCTCAGGCTAAGCTTTCCAGTAGATGACTAAGAGATGGATCCAGATCTCTTCAGGAACACCAGAGAGAGAGGGAGAGAGAGAGAGAGAGAGAGAGAAGAGAGAGAGAGAGAGAGAGAGAGAGAGAGAGAGAGAGAGAGAGAGAGAGAGAGAAGGGGAGAGGAGGGGAGGGGAGGGGAGGGAGGGGAGGGGAGGGAGGGGAGAGAGAGAGAGAGAACGCAACAGAGAGACTCCACCTTAGGGAACACCTACATGTGACACCTTGACAAAGGGGTGTTTATGTCAGAAGTTACAAGTTGACAGGGACTGTCGAGCCCACTTGCCTGTCTTCCTTTCCTTCCCTCTCTCTTTTCTTCCTTCCTTCCTTCATCCCTTTCTCCTTTTCCATATACCTGTTGGCCATTTGCAATGTCTTTTGAAAATGTCTACTTGATATAATTCCTATTTTTAATATTAAGCTACTTGGGTTTTTTATTTTTCTGTTGATTTTTTTAGTTCCTTATAATTCTGTATATTAATACTTTTCAGATATAGTTTACAAATAGTTTTTTTCACTCTTCACCCTAATGTTTGTTTCCTTTGCTGTACAGAAGATTTTCAGCTTAACAAAATTCTATATCTCTTTTTTTTATTTCATATACTCTTGTGATATGTCAAAAAAATTAGTATACACAGCATTGTCCTAAGGACTTATCCTATGTTTCTTCTAATGTTTTCATTGTTGCGAGTCTTATGATTAGGTTTCAGTCCATTTGGGAACTGAGCTAGTAAGTGACAGGGATCTGATTCTCTTCCTTTGCATGTGGTACCATTTGCACAGAACCATTAATTGATAAGATTGTCTTTTCTCCAATTTGCTTTCTTACTACTTTTGTCAAAATCAATTAACTGTGGATATGTGTAGGCACAACCTTCTGTTCCTTTGGTGTCTTTTTTCACGGTTGACCCAATCTAGGTGTGTGATATAAAAGCTGAGCTCGTAGAACTCAGGAATAGAATGGTGGCTACCAGATGTTGGGAGCAGTGGCTCCAAGGACCTTTTTCTCATCGCTCAAATTGTTTTCAGTTATAAAAGGGTCTTTTCCCTTCAGTACTTTTTCCTAGGCCTACATATAATTTTCAAAGATTCTCTACCTTTTTGATAACGGTATAATCATCAGTTAAACATTGAATACCCGAATTGCCCAGCTATCCCACTAAGTAACATATCCATATGAAACTTCTTGTGCATGCTCATAGCTCCATTTTTTCATAGTAACTGAAAAGTGAGGTACTGCAAATGTTCGGCTGATAAATGGTAAATATAATGTCCTGTTCCACAGTGGAATGCTTGGCAGTAGAAAGGAGCAAGATGAACAAGCCTAAAGCACAGTTACTGTGGTTCCATTGAAACAAAGTGTCCTGAGGAACAACTCCAGAGATAAAAATTCCAAGTCAGCGATGATGCATTTGGGAAAGGGAAATGTGGAATGAGTGCAGTGGACGTAATGTTTCTTTGGGCTGTGTAGAAACAGTGTAACCTTAGGTTGTGATGGCTGTTGGGCTGGCCTGAACTCACTAATGATCACTTTAAGCAACTAAAACTTGTTTAAAATATGTCGTGTTTTTAGTATGATTGACATTCTAAGGGAATTAAATGTCACTGGGAACTGAAGAAGTGCTGCAAAGCCTTTCTTCAGAATGCATGTCCTCTGCAAGATTTCCCTGCACAGCTGCCCCTGTTTGTGCTGTTTAGGACTTGCTTTCCAACTGGTCCTCTAAGATGGCTGTTTGCAGTCTCCCTATACGCCATAGGTGTGATGGTTCCATAAAGAGGAACAGGTACTATTCAATCCTGTTTGGGATGCTGATTATTTGTTGGTTACTGGTGACAATATTTAAAAATTATGTATAACCAACAAGTTTAAAAATATAAATTCATGATAAATATACTGCACATTTTCCTGGGAAGAAGCAAGAAAGGCCAGCACAGTCTGGTGTCTGTATGTGTTGTGCCTGGGCCTGTTCCCTTCTACAACAGAACTTCCTTCTTGCGCCTCAGATGGAGACACCTTTCTTCACCCTTGCCCCAAACACTGGCTTTCAAAGGATGGCTAGTAGACTGAAAACAGAGGCCACTGAGGGCCCTTCCAAGCTGTTGTCTACACACGATTTACTATTACTTTTCAGATCAAAGACCTTCAACTAGGAAAAGAAAGCCTCCTGTCCAACCCACCCCCATATCTGGCACACATATGCTTATAATTTGTATCTTTGTGTGTCATAACTTCATGTTCTTGGATCTAGATACTTTTTAATCAGATTCGTCATCTTAATACATCAAGGCATATAATACCTTAGTTAGTGGGTTATTTCCTTACCTGGCAACTCACAGATTTTTCAATATGATGGATTTTTTTAGCTGCATACCCTTTCATAGGGACGTATATTTGTGCATGTGGTTGATAGAAATCAGAGTGTTTCCTAAAAATACTATTGCTACAACTAGCTAAATGCAAGCAATAGTAATAAAATTGTGTAACCATTTAAAACTTACCTGCCGCACATGAATGGATGGAGTATCAGTGATTCTGTGCTCTAAGTACTTACACAAATACTCCTTAAAAGTAATTTTCTTCCAAGCCAAGAGCATTAATAGGATTGGGACACTGGAACTTCCATTTCTGTCTGAGCCTGCTAACTTGGATAACCTCATTCTAGGACTTACTAGGGGTGAGAAGTTTGATTTCTCTTTAAACAGTAACTCCCCAACTTGCTGAAATCTGAAAGGTACAAGTTCTTGTCACATTATGCAGCAGAGGTGGCATCTTGGATCTTGAACACTTTCTCAGGAGATAGAGAAAAACAACAGACTTGAAGATGACAGCTGTTCACAGTTGTCACTTTTAATGGCTTTTTTGAAGACCCCAATAATTGCAAATGAGTCTGAGGCCTGCAACTTTTAGTTGATAATCTTTTGGTAGTTTCCAAAGGACTGCTTCTATATATTGTGAGCCAACTGACAAAATATGTGCAGGCCAGTTTTCCCATGAAGGAATCTATAAATATATTGTTGTGTCCCTTATACGACTGAAATATTTACTCATTAGATATTTTGCCTTAAGAGGAGGGTGTTGCCAGGCAGTGGTGGCGCACTCCTTTAATCCCAGCACTCGGGAGGCAGAGCCAGGCGGATCTCTGTGAATTCGAGGCCAGCCTGGGCTACCAAGTGAGTTCCAGGAAAGGCGCAAAGCTACACAGAGAAACCCTGTCTCGAAAAACCAAAATAATAATAATAATAATAATAATAATAATAATAAAATAAAATAAATAAAAGAGGAGGATGTAAGCACTAAACAAAATAGATGGAAGCCAAAAGTCATTTTACAAACAACCATCCCATCGGCATATGAGACTTTTATGTTCCTCCTATTGAGTACAGGCAGCAAGGTTAAGAATAGTGATTATTAAGTCAATTTATTTATTCTAGTTTTCAGAGTCCCAAGAGTTCCCTGTGAATGAACATAGTTTTTTAAATGCCATAAAAGATTTTAATTTTAATTAGCAGTATCTTCAATTTGCTTTTCTAATTGCCTAGAGGTAGTTAAAAATATATTTTTTAGATTCTGAACATTCATATAAACACATAATATACAAGTAAAAAAACAGCAAGTAAGTACATTCATTATGTTTTGTAAAAGCAGTATTCTTTGTGAAAACATCCATATGTAGGCACTCTGTAGATAGATAGAATAGTTGAAGAGTTAATAAATAATAAGCTAAAAATAACGACCTTGTTCCTAAGTATGCATAAAGTATTTGAGAATACAGTCATCTTGATTGGCCTATGATGGTTTGCACTAGGTACCTGCTGTCTCAGAAGAACTCACTTTTGCATATGAAACAGTGTTAATTTTTTATAATCCTGCAGAGACATTTTTATATTGAGCTCATTTGCTTTCCCTATTGCTCCTGTAGTGAAGATTGATTTTCTGCATTGCTTTGCTGTTTGGCATTTTCTACTTTGGTATACACAGTATGAGAGTCTTAATTACTTACCCTTGAATCTGATCCTTGGACTACCTGGTAGACTGAGGCTCTATTGTTGATGCTGTATTCACCAGAGAAACAGAATCAGAGAAGATAGATATTGTGAGACATGTTGCAAAGTTGGTTTACACAGTTGGTGTTGGCCAGGTAAATTTGAACTTAGGTTCTATCAGGAAGGGCAGAGAGAACTTGAAAACATGATAAAGCTGTAAACCTCAGAAGATTTTTCTTCTTATTGAGGACAGTCCTGGCTGTACTTTTCAGTTTTTTAAGAACTAGAATCATTCCCATCCAAATTGCCTAGGATTTCACATCTTCAATTATATTTATAGCTTACCTTGATTAACAGTAACAACTACTGTTAGTGTTTGATTTCATTAACTGAGGACTCCAGCCTGAGGACTTTGGCACATGGAAAACAGCATCACAGCCTATGCCTTTGAAGTTGTCACCCACACACACATCACTGAACCATACTTAACCTCTAAATAATAAAGTGTCCACCTCTCTGTTTCATTATGCGGTGATCCTGCACACCACTGACCTCGTACTGACCCTTTCCCAAGAAGAGAGTGCAAGGGGAATATTTACCACCTCATTTCCTTATAACTAATATGTCAAGATGTAAACATTTTTACTCTATCTGTTATGTGATAAAGGTTTATGAAGAAGGGAGCAAAAATATTTGCTAATATACATATATTGACATATTCGGAGCCAAATTAGAAGGTAATATTTAAAATTACCACCATTTTCATCTCTGAAAGTAACTAGTATTTATAACAAGTATTGGCCACGGTTAGTATTTATAACTCCTTTTTTCATTACCGATGTGCTTCAAGCAGCCATCTGAGTGCTTCTTTAGTTGGTAGGACTACCCAAATCTTCATTCCCAAAGGTGCTGGGCCATTGTGGTCCATTATAGCTTCCTATCAGCTTTCATCTTGGGGATCAGTAACAGAGCCTTTATACTGTAAGCAAACTCCTCCCTTGTATAGGAAGAAGCCTCCTCCCCCAGGTAACCATGATCAGTCACACCAGATAATACAGTAACTGCCTTCTTCGCCTGTTAATTCAGAGATATGAATTGTCTAAGTAACAGTGGCAACTTGTAGTTCTGGGAAGCTATTGCTTCCTAATAGAAACGTTCCCTCTTTAGGGTCATTGGAGAGAGAAGCAAAATTTTGCTAGTGAGTAGTAGAGTATAATGAGTGGAGCCACTGCTGTGCCTGCCTTTCTCTCCTAGCCATTGGATCCAAGATATAGAAGAAAGCAGCATCTATACATAGACAAAAGTTGAGAGCAGTGGTTCTCGACCTTCCTAATGCTGCAACCCTTTAATACAGTTTCTCATGTTGTAGTGACCCCAACCATAAAATTATTTCACTGCTACTTCATAATTGTAATTTTACTACTGTTATGAGTAGTAATATTAATATCTGATATGCAGGATATCTGATATGTGCTCCCCCAAAGGGGTCGAGACCCACAGGTTGAGAACCATTGGTTTAGAGCATCCTGGAGTAGCTTGTTCATTTCCACAAAGTACCTCTCTGACCCTGTATCTGGGTCTTCAAAAAGGCCATTTCACTGTTCTCTGGAGAGAGCTGCTTCATGATGATGGAGGGATGTACTAAAAACAGACCAATTACTTGAGTGTGAGCATTCACCATACTTCACTTCTCTAAGGGAAGTGATGAGAAGCAGTAGTACTGTACAAAGTGCTGTGGCAGTGGATAAGACATTCTGTAAGTCCATGAGTGGCAATTTTGTCAGAAGCATTATATGCATCAAAGGAAGAATGCTTTTCTAGAATGAGTATCTGCTCCAATGGGATATATATGCCTACCCTGTCCTGGCCACTGACACTGATGATGCACCGTCTATTAGCATGAAACTGCTATGGTACAAAGTAACAGATAAGCAAAGGGATAAGCTGGACCAAGTAGGTATTGCGTTAGTATTAGAAGAACTATATATACTCATGTTTATATACTGTCTTAGTCAACTTGAACTTCCATTTAAAAGGAAAACAAAATACAAGGCTTAACATAGATATTATGTATTATTTCCTTAATTTTAGAAGACAGAGCTTTCTAATTGTTTTGCACATGTTAACTGTCTTGATGTGTCCGTGTATAGATTGGGGTAAGGTTAAATATATAAGGGAAAACAATTCAGTCAATAGTATGTGTATATCAAATCATATTAGCTGTTTACAGAAACTTAACTGTGAGTGTGTGTGTGTGTGTGTGTGTGTGTGTGTGTGTGTGTGCGCGCGCGCACGCGCGCGCACACACACACACAAACCAATTAGATGGCTGTCCAGTACCTTTGCAAACTGGTCATATAAATCATGGAAGAAGAGGGAGGGTTGAGCATCTGTAACAAGCTAAAGCAAACTAAGGAGATATAATACCTAATACAGTACCTTATATTAGATACTAGATGATCACAATGATTGATGGAATCCAGTTGTCTAGAGTTTAGTCAGTATTTATGTACCAATGCTGCTTTCTTAGTGCAGTAGGTTTATATGATGTTTACATTAGGGAAAGCTGGCTGAATAGGTATGGGAATTGTCTATATTTTCTTTGGAAATGATGAGACATCTACAGGTGTTCTTAGATGAAAGCTTTCATCTTAGCAAGGCATGGGAGTGTGTTTCCCCCACAACCCATAAACTGAAGTGGGAGGATTGTGAGTTTAAGGCTTGGGCTACATAGGAAGGCCCTTTCTCAAATATCATTGAAATGAGCTTCATTTTTAAAAATTGAAATGTGAAACGAGGAAGAAAATGCAAACCAGAGACAGTATTCATTTATTTTTGTAAGTTAATCTTGATTTTATAATGTATGATTTGGTATGTGTCTATTCTGTGTTATAATATTAAAGTGTTTTAATCATTTGAATATATTATTTACTTTAAAAATGACTTACCACAGTTATTAACACAATCTTAGTTCATTTTTATAAGCTTTCTGACCTTAAGAGAGAATATAATAGGAAGAAAATGCTGATTTCACAGAAGCATTTGAACAAGAATTCTAATAATATCTAAAGATGTGCATCATTTTATAATACGTTTAAACTTCATCCTGGAACCCCCTGATATGACAGATACTTAAGCTGATTTGTCATAGGGATCTTGATAGGACATGGAAGGCTGAGGATGGCCCTGGATGCCAAGGCCTTGCCTTCATTGCCTCCCTGTTCATCACAACCCTATTATGGTTTTGTTGACTGATTCATAGTAGTATGTATTTGTAGGTTTTAGTGATTGAGTTACCCAAATAATTTCAGTAGTGTTTAGTTGTCACATCAAATTTTCAGTCTGTGTGATCTAATCCCTTTAATTATGAGCTATGAAAACTTAAATCCATGTTTTGAGACAAATTATAGGGTATTCCAAGGACATTTAGTCCTCACCTACTGAATCGCAGTGTTGAGGGACAAGGCCCAGGGATGTATGTGTAGATAGCACCCTGGGTGATTCTGATCCTGTCTAGTAGGGGAAGAGCTAGCCAGGGTCCTCTCAACACTGCTTGTACTTGTGTGAATCAGTGTGACAGGTGTCCTGCTGTAATGTGACTGGCATCAAGTAAACATTTCATTGTAATACTTGGTCAGTATTTTTAGCAAATATCTGTAGCTTATCTTTGGGTCATTGGAGATTTAAAGTAGTACCAAAGTCACTCTAGCATGCTTTCTAACATGGAAATATGGCTGAGAAGTATTGCAAAGGCAACCTTAGGAGCCATAGTTAAGATCCTCAGATTTTGTTTGCAGCACCTTTGGGCAATGTAAGACGACCTTGCATCTCTAGTGCATGAAGGAGTAGACAAAACACACTGTCATGGTTTTCTATGGCTGAGTGGTTATTTATATCTATATATTTAGCAGCTCTGCCCCTATTCTTCACATCTCTCCAGTAATCAATGAAGCATCTTACCTAACAGTGAAGACTTTGATGAATCACACTTCTGCACACACACAGAAGGCTTTTTATAGAAGATTATAATCCAAGAGCCCAATTTCAAATAGCAGAAGTTTCAAAGTGTGGTTCATTTGGTAACTGAACAGTAAATCCAGTAGCTAGCTGTGTGTGTGTGTGTGTGTGTGTGTGTGTGTGTGTGTGTGTGTGTGTGATTAAAAAGGACTATATATATGTATGTATATGTATATATATGCATGTGTATGACTATATCTGTAAATTACATGTCACTACTAACTTTAAAGAAGCATTATTGGCAGTATGCTGCTGAAGACCATGTCTAGTTCTGTGGTCTTAGTGCAGCCGGGGTCTGTGTCGATGTCCATGGCTCTAGTTATCACCAGAAGCAGTACAGATGCCCAGAATCTGGGCCAACACCTGAGGCCATATTGGTGTTCAAGGGTCATGCTGCCACCAGGACCATAGAGATGGCTTGTGCTGCCACCTGGGGGCCATGTTAACATCTGGCACAGCTGTGGCCAAGGGTCCATGACCCTACTGCATCCAGGGACTATGTTAATGTCCATGGCTCCTGTTATCATTAAAGGTCATGCAACTGCCAGGGGTCTAAAGCTGCTACCTGGAGCCATGTTGGAGTCCTAGGACCACACTAATGCCCAACTCATGCTGATCTGAGAAGCCTGTACCCGAGGCCATGGTGACATCCAAGCCCAAACTGTTGCTGCTGGCCGTGTCTGGGTCCATGGTCCTGCTGCGGCTGGGGTCTGTGCTGGTGTCTATTGCCAGTTTTACCACAGGGGCTCATGTGAACCATGTGTTGAAGTATGAGGGCTGTGCTAAGCTGGCCTGGCCTCTCAGCAGAGAGATGACCCCAGCATGGGAAAGCTGGTCTTGCTCCTAATAGGAGAGCTCTGTACCCTCTTCCCTTGGGAAAATTGGCCACACCCCTCACCATGGGTGTGGGAGAGCTGAATCTGCCCCTCACCTGAGGGGGTGGTCCCAGAGGCTCAGTCAGAACAACCCAGCTACCACTCAGATACACACATCAGGGACTTTGAGTGGGCAGTCCCCAACATCTACCCCATCTATGACCTGCTGGAGCCTGTGAAGGAAGTGGTCCTATGGAACAATAGCCACAAGATCTCCATGACTCAGGGAAACTGCAGTATATCCAAGAGGTGCTTCGGTGAGGGTTCAGTATTGATGGCGTACCAGAAGCCAGAGGCTTTGGGGGAGACACTACAAGGGTTAAGGGCGGATACAGAGAGACTGGGAAATGAGTGGGATTGGGGTACATGATGTGATATTCCCAAAGAATCAATTAAAAAAATTACACTAATAAAAATTTTTTAAAAGCATGATTGGTTTCCCTTAGGCTCTTCACACTGGGGTAATTAAAACCTTTCACTGTATTCTTATTCAGATCTGGGGCTTTTCATACTATTGAATGGCTCTAAGTCACGTGCCAGGGCATGACCCATACAAATAGCAAGTAATCATGACTTTGTAGCTGGAAGCTGGCTGCTCCAATTAGAGCCCCCTTTATCATGTTTCTTTGAATCCCTCTAAAATGCTACACCTTCTTTTCTAGCCAGATATCTATTACATGCACCTTCATTCAATGGTGCTTCTATGAATAAGACCTACTAACAACAACAACAAAAGTTCAAAAAATATCTTACTATGTTGCCCAGGCTGTTCAAACCCCTGGGCTCAAATAATATCTTGCCTCGGCTTCCTTTTACTTTTTTCAAGGCTTTCACAAAATTTTGAATTGAGAATACAAGAAGAGGGTTCATTTTTAAAGATGAATTTATTACTACTTAAGACTTAACAGTTTCTTATTTTACCATGTGACTGAAATTTGGGGTGGGTCCTGTAGTTAATTGAATGTTCATAGCACCTCTGTTTATACTAGATAAAACCTGCATGCCATATGAATATACTCAAATAGTAATCCATATAGTAGATTATGTTTTGGCAGAAAAGTGAACTACTACACATGTGACAGCTCAAATGAGGCTCAAAGACCTGCATCTCATTTGATCCATTTCCCTAGCATCCACTCTGTAAGAGATAAAAATGTAGTTGTGTCCGGCAATAGGCATGCTAACATGGAAGGGAGAAACCTCCTTAGATCCCACCCCTAGACAAAGACAGGCAACTAAGGATTACTGAGAGTCGGAGACATCGCCTTCCCCAAGAATGAGCACCCTAAGTGCTTATCTAATACCAAGTCATCGGACCTGAAGCCATCACATACAAGCAACACTAAAGAGATTCTGCAGGTTGTATTTATATGTTTAAGTGTGTGTGTGTGTGTGTGTGTGTGTGTGTATTTTTCTTTAATTGTTATTATAACAGATGGTTCAATACACATATATATGTCACAATAATGAAGGCCATGAATTTGAGAGGGAGGAAAGGTATGTAGGAGGGGTTTAAAGGAAGAAAGGAAATGGGAGAAATGATATAATTATACTTGAATATTTAAAAAACTAAAATTAAAAAAGTGGTTGTATGAAACATAGTAGCTACTATAGGCATCTGGTGTAGAGAGCTGGATATGACTATATAAGAATAACTTTGAGAGTTCTTTGGGGTAATAAAGCTATTTTGAACCCTAAGGTGCATATTGGTAAATACTAGGCTCATCACCTGTTATGCTGTAGAGTAGCAGTTATTTAACATTCTGATTGAAAACCTCAAAACAACCGTTAGGTAGGTGTGGTAATTTGAATGAGAATGGCCCACTTAAGCATATAAGACTTGTACTATTCTGTCTTTCTGTGTCTCTGTCTGTCTCTCTGTCTCTGTTTGTGTATGTCTCTCTCAGTATCTCTCTGACTTCTTCTGCCACCTACTTGTGGATCAAAATGTAAGATCTCAGCTGTTCCTGTCACTATACCTTTGCTCCACCGTCATGGACTCTAGCCCTCTGAAACTATAAACCTAAATATAGATATAAAAACCCTTAATAGAATCTTAACGGACCAAACCCAGCAATACAGAATGGTTTATGCAGTATAGCCAAACAGGATTAATTCCAAGTATTATGCGTTGACTTAGTATCCAAAATATCCTTTTTATGTCTGTGTTTTCTTGGCAGTATTCTTTCCTTCTCTGCTTCTCTCCTTGTTGGGTATTACTTCCGTTGGCTTTTGCTTCCTTTCCCTCTGCCTGCTGTCTTAATTTTGACACTTCTATCCTCTTCCATCTTCTCAGCTCATTCTCATAACTTTAGGTCATATTTATATGCCAATTACACTACAGTCTCTGTCTCGGGTCACATCTCTTTCCTTCCTGAAGTCTAACACTGTTTTTACAACTGTGTACTAAAATGGTCTCTCAGGAGTCATTTGCAGATCCCTCAAATTCAGCATCTCCATAACTTATCCATTTAATCTCTACATGAAAAAAATGATCTATCTTTCCCCTATAATCTCAATAATCATAATGCCCATCTATTTGGGTAGTCTGTGAATATTTATTGAGCATATACTATGAACCAGCTATTTCTCTAAGCTTTTAAAATGTTGCCTAATCTAATAATAATGACAACAGGAGTTGATAATGAATAATTAATCTTTTTTTTAGAAGAGATGCCTATGAGGCCAAGACAAGTTAAGTAATTATATCTGCCAGAACTTAGAAATAGCTAAAAACTACCCAGTTCTGCTCCTAAATTCACACACTCCTTTCTTCCCTACACTATACAAAGCATGTTTGAGTTATGTCTATAGGACTTCTATTGTCCAGACATCATCATTCTACTTAGTACAATTAAGGGATCTGGAATAAATTCTTCTCTTTTTAACTTTTATATGCATGGATGTTTTGTCTTCATAGTCTGTATACTACATATGTGTCTGGCCCCTGTGGAAGTCAGAGGAAAATGTCAGATACCCTGGAACTGATCCACCATGTAGATGCTGGAAATAAACCTAAGTTCTCTAGAAAAGCAGCAAATAGCAAGTGCTTATAGCTGAGCCATCTCTCCAGCCCATGATATAAATTGTTCATAGAAGTACTGTATCATGGAGTCAGGGACCCTGCCATTGCCTCTGCATAGTAACTTACCACCCACCCCCTTGTCATGATTTCTCTTACCTCAGGGTCTTCATTCCCCTTCCACCCCTTTCAAAGCTTCCTGCTACTGTTTTCTCCTCCCTGTGTTTTGCTTACACAACCATCCCAATACCACACTATACTGTATATGCATTGTCTGCCTACTTATTTCTCCTTGTTTACCCATAAGTATTCAAAGATAGTTAGTCCATTGTGTGCTTCCATGCCTGGATACAGAACCAACACATAGTAGGCTTTTCTGATCCAATGTACTGGATATATGAAAATAAAACTTACATTGATGATTCTGAAGTGGGAAAAACTGATAAAAGAGCATATTGAACATTTCATTTATTAAATTTCATTCTGCAGATTTTTTGGTCTCAAAATATTTTTGTTCAATCTGTCTCTAAGGATGTGAAGATTTATCTGGAATATTTAGGAAAACTTTTAAAGAAATTTCTAAGCAGTATGGTTATGTGACATCTGGCTTCATGTTCATTTTTTGTCAATATGCTTAGAAATGGTGCCCAGAAGCTAGAAAGCAGAAAACATCACCAAGTCTTCCTTTTAAAGCAGTAGATGGGATTGAAGTGTTCCACTTGGAGTTGTTACTAAACCTCCCTTTGCTGTTTGAGTCACATAATATATCAATAATACTCCGTTTATAGAGTGAGCAACCCGTCTGGCCTAGATTGATTTATTGAGATGAACAGCAAGAACAAGTGAAATCCCATCATCACATCTCTGCATAAATTTCAATGTGAATGTAGCTGGTGTTAAATGGACATTTGTTTTTATTGTCTCCAAGATTGGACTTTTTCTCCAGTAAAGCAGAATAATGTATCTATATGGCATTCTAACTTGAGCAGTACATAAAGATTAGTAAATAAGGCTCCATTAAAAATACTTATAATGTAAGTAACATGAGTCCCAGTAGCATTTCTAATGTCCATTAATGCTTATTCTGAGGATCAGAGCTCATTTTACTGAGCCATTTAGTCAAACCGTGTGATTATTTAGAAAGTTAATTCATGCATACTAAAATCTAGCTTAAGTAATGCAGAGGGTAGGAGGTAAAACTCTATGGAGACGATAGTCCTTTTTGTTATTTAATGATCAGCCATAATTAACTTGCAAA
Organism: Peromyscus leucopus; assembly: GCF_004664715.2. Taxonomy (NCBI): domain Eukaryota; kingdom Metazoa; phylum Chordata; class Mammalia; order Rodentia; family Cricetidae; genus Peromyscus; species Peromyscus leucopus. The sequence goes on from NC_051079.1 coordinate 15,335,855, forward strand.
TTTGAAATAATTAGAACAAATTAAAGGTATTTAACTTTGCCTCCCTAAAGAAAAATTCAAATTGCACCAAATGCAGCTTTAAATTATTCAAGTCTCAGAGGTCTAGGCTAGATTTTTTTTATAATGCCTTTTCTATGATGAGAATACCAATCTGCTTTTTGTCAGAAGGCATCCTATCAAGTAATTGTTCTTTGTGTTAATAAATGACAGCTATTCTTCCTTATAAAAGTATTTCAGTCTCCCAAGACCGCATCAGCATTTCCCTGGCATTTAAATTCAATAAAACAAAAGGTTAATGTTTTTCTGCTTTTTAAGGAATGCAAATACAAGTGGTTTTCAATTGGTCCTGAATGACATTTAAAATTTGCCATTCAAGAGCAGACTATCGCGATATGAGACATGGGCAAAAGAGAAAGAAAACTTCAGGATGCTTAGTAAAATAGTTTACCTCTCCATACTCCAAAGCCTGGCTTCTTGGGTACCCATTTAGTAGTATTTTATAATATTATAAGGAATAACTTAGTAAAATCTTAGTTGCTTGGAAATATCATGGGTCTTCTAATATCTTGTTCTGATCATGTTCCCAACAATTTAATAGCTCCAATCAATGCTAAATAGTAACTGCTGTTCCTAACAATTCTAGCCCATGTCTTTAAATGATATGGACTGTTGGTCATAACTCTTCAGTGAATTCTGTACATAGTTCATCCCGACTATAAAAATAGTAAGGAATACTGTTTAGCTGACAAATGGGTTCTGACTTCATAGTTCATGGTAAAGAACATGTGTTCAGTGCCTGCCTATGCAGTTTAGTTTACGTGGTTTGGGAAACGATATGTTGCTGTTGACTTTTATACATCTCAGACTCCTTTGGTGACATATTTTCTACCTGTACTTTTGTTTAGTTTCTTTTTAAATGTACTTTTTATTTATTCTTAGAGAATTCCATGTATTTATTTGACATGTTTTGTTCATATCTACCCCCTGCTTCCCTCCAGCTCCTAGCAGCACTCCCTCACCATGTCCCCCTTCCATCTTGATGTCCTCTATTTTTAATCCACTGGGTTCAGTTAGTGCTTCCAGCATGTGCAAGGATATAGAGTCTTCCACTGGTGCATAAGTGACTGACTGTCCCTTCCCTAGCAGCTCTCAGTGCCCATTGCTCCTCAGTTAAGAGTGGGGCTTCATGAACTCATCCTTCATCCATGCTCCAAGCTGGCATTTGACTGCCCTGATCTTGTGCAGGTTTTGAGCAGACAACAGCCGCTTGAATTCATGTTTGTAACATCCTTGTCAAGTCCAGAAAATACTAGTGTGTGTGTGTGTGTGTGTGTGTGTGTGTGTGTGTGTGTGTGTGTGTGTGTACTGGCACCCTGATTAATAAAGCATCCCCACACCAAAAAGCACTTTGTGTCATTTTTCATTATACTCCTTATAGTCCCTGTCCCAAACAACCAGCAGACTGATTGCTGTCACTTCAGATTGTTTTGCATGGTCTAAATATTCATATGAACAAAATCATATAATATGTATATATCTGGTATCTTTCATTAGTCACAAGGTTTGAGGAATATAAACACTTGATTGCATGTTTCAATAATCCATTGCTTTTTTATTTCTTAATAGCAATTCACTGTATAAGTGCACCTCTACTGATTTTCACTTCCTCTATTGATAGACATTCAAATTACTTCCAGATAAATCTCAAGACTCATTCTTTCTTTGTGCAGATACCCAGTTATTTAAGCATTATTTATTGAAGTTTTTTTCTTCATTAAACTGTGTGATACATTGTCAGAAGTCAACTGAATATCCAGGGCATATACATAGGGCAATGTTGATTGTTATGCTCATTCAGATGTCTATAATATGGAGTGCTCACTATTTCAGCTTTATAGTAAATACATAAATCATATAGAATAAGTCTTCTAACATTTTTTTCTTACTGAAAATTCTCTTGGCTATTCTAGGTATTTACTGCTTACACTTAGTTTATTAATTTCTGTTGAAGAAATTAAATTTGATTTTGATTTGATCCATTGGGGATAACTAACGTACTCAAAATATTGACAGTGAAATCATGTTATCTCTACATTTATTTAAATCTTTTCAAATTAATTCCGTAATGCCTTCTAAATCTCATTATGATCTTGCATATTTTTCATTGAATTTAATACTAGAATTTAGGGGGGGAACTAGCTTTTAAATTTCTGTTTTGTGTACCACAATTTGCTAAGTGCATGTATTCTGCCGTTTTTTTCTGTTTTGTAGATTTTTTACCATATTCAAGTTCACAATTACGTTATGTGTGAATGTTTGTTTATACCTTTACAAGCTTTATGTCTTTTGTTGCTTGTTCTTGCTTCGTTTCTTTGTCTAGACTTCCAATATGGAATAAAATAAAAGTAGCTAGAGAAAAAATTCTTACATTGTTCCCAATCTTAAGGAAAAGACAATTCAATATGTCACTGATGAGCCCATTAAATATAGGTTTTCATAGATTCCGTTTATTAATCCATTTTTTCATTGCCGTAACAAATACCTAAACCAGGCTAACTGCGTCAGGAGTTGTTTTTGGCTCACAGTTCTACACATGGAAAGTCCACACAATACAGTGTTGAGGCTGACAAGGCTTGTAGCATGGGAGTGCTGCAGGAGCAAAGAATCACCCTGCCAACCAGAAAGCCAAAGAAGCCGGGTGCTCTCATCCATCCCAAGACAAACTCAGTCCATTGGAGGATCTCGAACTCAACAGTTCTCACCTCGTCAGGATTTCCAGTGCAGTTTTCTTTAAGGGGGAGTGTGACCATGTTCCAGTGAGTATATGGGCCACACAAATTGGACTTGTGGGGTTTTTCTTTAGGGTTAGCACGAGAAAGGGGCAGGCCTCGGAGGGCTGTGAAGTGAGTGTGATCAGAGTACCTCATGTGAAATTCCCAAATGACTAATAAAAAAATTATGTTGGGGAAAAAATTTCCAGTACAGCACTAACTGGAGAAACCAAGTTCCTGACACATGGACTTGGGTAGCAAACCACAACAAGCCCTTTTACAGATTGAACCTTTGCCTCATGCCCGTTTGCTGAACTTCCGTCAGCATTTTGTCAAATGTTCTGTGGTTTTACATAATGATGTCATATGTAGTGATAGAATCGTGTGATTGTTCTCTTAAGTCTTTCGTGTGGTCAACATCTGGATTTAGTTGGAAATGTCCAGCTAACATTGTGTTTTGCAGAAGAATTCACTTGGTCGTTATGTGCTACACTTTATATATTCTAGAGTCTGGTTTGCTAACATTTTATTGAGAATTCTTGTATCACATGTTCATGTGGGCTATGACTTAGTAATACTCCTTTATTACACTCCATGAGGTTTTTGTGTCATTTAATCACACAACATTCTGTACTTTCTTTTGTTTCTGAAAGGACTAATGTAAGATTCCTAATACTTATTTCTTACACATGATAAAACTTACCAGTGAAGCTATTTTGGCCATTTCCCTTGTAAAAATATCTTTGACTCTTGAGTTCAGTTTTTCTAGGCCTAAAACTATCTGTGTTTTTCTGTTTCTTCTTAGTTTTTGACAATCAAGATTTTTTTTTTTCAAGAAATACACCTATTTCAGGAAGTCGGCATGGCTGTGGAGGAGAGGTCTGGCAAAGTCGGGGGCAGCACCAGGCTACCCAGCAGCTTGCACACTGGTGAAAGACAAACCGGTGGTCCTCAATAAGGCACAAATGAATGTAGGAGCAGTTTCAGTGATAACCCTAGCGGGTGCTGTGGCTACAAGATACCTACAAGGACTCCAATTGTACTTCCAGAAAAGCTGTTTCTGAAATTAAAAGAAGAATAACGGATGGTTGAGATGGTTCTGGAATATCAAAATCAGGTCTGGAAGCAAAATAAGCTCATTCAAGAAAAGAGAGATGACCTGTTAAAGATGATTGCTTAAAGTTAAGGGCAAGAAGCTGGAGTTGGAAGTACTGACGTTAAACAGCCAGCATCTTGAGGAGGAATTTTCTAGGAAGGAAGCCATTTCTAGTGCTAACACAGATAATGCAGAGGGATTGAGAGGCTGCAGAAATCAGCCAACTTGTATCAAAGATTGCCTCGCGCTAGATACTCGGAAGGTTCATGATGATAAATTGCAGCATATATCCACTAGAGTTGACCCTGAGCACCCTGAGAGCCCATTTCTGGTTTCCCAGAGCCTAAATAAAGCAAGGGAATGGGAAGTGTCTAAGTGCTCCTCATCTTGAGTGCCAGCATAGTTTCAAGAGAACATCAAGGGACTAACAATTTTTTCAGTGTTTCTTGCCAATGCAAGGGAAACTTTTACTGTTACAGGTAATAATAATGTAGAAATAGTATGTGAAATGGTTTGTTGTATTGTGTGTATATCCTAAAAGAATTCTTACGTCTTGCCCCTCTGTAGTATTTTAGTGTTTTGTGATGTTTTTGTGTGGTATGAAGGAAACCAAAATACATCATTCCAAAACATGCCTCTTTAGCATAACATTTTGAAGACAGTTAAGCAGGAGCAGAGTCAGAAAAACTCACTGCCCTCCCTTAATTTGCCCAAAAGTAGAACCTAAAAGTATAAAGGTGTCTCCACTCCCATACCTATAAAGGATGGAGGTTAATCACTAAAGACATCTCTTACCAGTTCAGACATGGCTAATACTGGAGGAATTGGCAAGCCTTGCTTCATTAGTTTATTCCTGTAAATTCACTCTCCGTAATTCCCCACTGGAGGAAGCCAAAAGCAAAACCTACTGTTTGGAGTTCATTTTAGTTGGGTTGGTCCTGCAATGTGCACTGCATGCATTAGTAAACCCATTTGGTTTTTCTCTTGCAAAAACAAACAAGAAATGTGCATTTTTCATTTAATTTATTTTACTATATTGGTGTTAAACTTGTTTGTGATACACTCGTGATGTTCTTTTCACTGTCTGTAGACTTTGTAGTTATATATCATTGCTGATATTTGTGGCTATAATTTTCATGTTTTATTAGGTTGTGGTAATGTGGGAAAATAGAGGTTTTATTAATCTGCAGTGGCCACACTTGTTTTTCTCTTGTGGCCTAGTTGTCTGTTTATGTTTCTCCTCTTTACTGTTTTCTCCCTCCTGGCTACTCTTTTTGTAGCTTCATACAATATAATATTTTATCAGTGATTCAAAACTTATTTCTAATATAGGCATTGAAGTTATTTTCCCTCTTATTAGTGATTCTTTATCTCTCCAATTCAGATAAAGAAGTAAGTTCAATTCTGAGCACCCACATGGTAGCTCACAAATTGCCTATAATTCTAGTTCCAGGGAATCTCAACACTGTCTTCTGGTATTCATGACCACCAGGAAAGTATATGGTACACAGACACACATGCAGGCAAAATATCCATAAAATAAAATAAAACAAAAACTTTCAAAAAAGAAAAAAAAGAATTTTTAGTTTTGAATGCCAGCTTCTCTCCTGTGGTTTTTTTTTTTTTTTCAACCTGTGGATTATTTAGGAGTGTGTTAAATAATTTCTAAATACTTGACAGATTTTCTGACATGTTGACTTTTATTTTGGCTTAACTCTGTTGTTAAATTACATATTATATTAGCTTTAATTCTTTAGAAATATATTGAAATTTATTCTGTAAGCCAACATAGGATGTTTTGGTCAATATTGCATGTGCATTTTTAAGAGTGTCCATTTTGCTATTGAGTGCAATGATCTGTCCATGCTGATTAGATCAATTGATGTGCTCTCTTCTTCCATAGTCTGTTGAAATTTTGTCCATTTTTATCAATTGATAACAAAGGAAGACTAAAACCCCAAGATAGGATGTTAATTTCTATACTCGTTAGTCTTTTTTATTATTAATTCTTTTATTTATTTTATATCCTGGTCACAGTTTCTCCTTCCTCCTGTCTTCCTAGTCCCTCTCCCCACCTCCACCCCCATCTGTCCAAACCCATCAATCTACTCCTCCTCCATTTCTATTCAGAAAAGTGCAGGCCTCCCATGGATATCAATAAAACATGGCCTATTGTGGTGGTTTTGTGTTCCCCAAAATATTGTGCACCCTAATAAACTTATCTGGGGTCAGAGACAGAACAGCCACTAGATAAAAAAGCTAGAAAATGGTAGCACACACACCTTTAATCCTAGCATTCCAGAGGTAGAAATCCCTCTGGATCTCTGTGAGTTCAAGGCCACATTAGAAACAGCCAGGCATGGTGACACACACCTTTAATCCCAAGAAGTGAGCCTTTAATCCCAAGGAGTGATGACAGAAAGCAAAAAGATATATAAGGCGTGAAGACCAGAAACTAGAAGCTTTTAGCTGGTTAAGCTTTTAGGCTTTGAGCAGCACAGTTCAGCTGAGATTCCTTCTAGATGAGGACTCAGAAGCTTCCAGTCTGAGGAAACAGGATCAGCTGAGGAATTGGCCAGGTGAGGTAGCTGTGGCTTGTTCTGCTTCTCTGATCTTCCAGCATTCACCCCAATAACTGGCCTCAGGTTTGATTTTATTAATAAGACCTTTTAAGATTCCTGCTACAACCTATCAAGTTGCAGTAAGACTAAGTGCCTCCCCTGGTATTAAGGTTGAATATGAGGAGTATGAGGATTAGGGTCCCAAAAGCCAATAAAAGCATCAAAGACAGCCCATGCTTCTACTGTTAGGAGTCCCACAAGAGAACCAAGCTACACAACTATAACATATATGCAGAGTGCCTAGATCAGTCCCATGCAGGCTCCCTGGTTGTCGGTTCAGTCTCTGTGAGTCCTATGAACCCCAGTTAGTTGATTCCGTGGGTTTTCTTGTGGTGTGCTTGACCCTTCTGGCTTCTACAATCCTTTCTCCCCACCTTCTGCAGGATTCCCTGAGCTCCACGTAATGTTTGGCTGTGGATCTGCATCTTTTTCTATCAGTTGCTTGATGAAGCCTCTCTGATGACAATTGGGCTAGGCACCAATCTATGAGTATATTGGAATATCGTTAGGCACCGTTACATTGACTTTTTTTTTTTTTAATCTAATCGTGTTTTGTTCTATCCTAGGTCTGTGGGTCATCCAGCCTGTGGGTCCTGGTGCTCCAGGCAGTGTTGGGGTGGGCTTACCCCCTTGGCATGGGTTTTATGCCAGTCAATGAATCTCTTGTCCACTCACTCAGTCTCTAGGCCACCGTTACCCTAGCACATCCCATAGTCAGGACAGACTGTAAGTTGACGGTTATGTGGCTGGGTTGGTCCAATCTCTTCTACTTGAAGTTGTACCTGGACACAGAAGATGGCCAGTTCAGACTATACATCTTCTTTTGCTAGTCTTAGCTAGAGTCATCCTTGTAGCTTCTTGGGAGGTTCCCTTGAACCAGGTTTCCACCTGACCCTGAAATGCATTTAGTACTCTCCCACTCTACCTCCCGCCCACTCCACTCATGAAATTTCTTCTGTTTCCCCTTCCCAGGGAGAGGTTGGCATCCCTCCCTGACCCCTCTTTGTTACCTAGTCTCTCTGGGTCTGTGGGCTGTAGCATGGTTCTCCTTTGTTTTACAGCTAATAACCACTTATGAGTAAGTACATGCCATGTTTGTCTTTCTCAGTCTGGGTTACCTGAGTGAGGTAATCCAGACTGAGTACTCTTTAATCTTAACAGGTTTTGCTACATCTGTTTTGATGCCTTGTCTTAAATGCATGCATATGTCCTATGATTTTTTGTGTCTTCTGATATTTTTTTAAATTTAGATTCTATTTTCAATTGAAAATATTTTTCATACAATATATTCTGATATATGAATAGAAAAGAAATAGAAAAATAAAAGCTAAAGCAAAAGCACAAGAAACATATAGATACAGAGACACATTCGCACACACAGAAAACCCATAAAAAGAAATTTGGAAACCGTAATAAGTAAGCAGAAGACCTGTGAGGTTAAAAAAAAAATACCCAGACAAAGCATTATGAGATAAGAATACCTCCAAAAATACCATTGAGTTCATTTTCTGTTGGCCATCTACTGCTGGACATAGTGCCTGCCCCTAAGTGTGGTTTGTAAACACAATGAGACTGTTGGAGAAAACGAATTCTTCGTTTGTAGGTGGTTACAGTTGGTTATCAAGTGGAGAGCTCACCTACCTATGCAGAGTTCTGGGTTTGGTCCCCCGCCCTGCACACAAACAGCCTTCACACAATAGATGAGCAAGAGCTAATTTATGTGCACAATTCATTTAAAGTTAGGCTGATATAGATGAGGAAAGGACCTGCTCATTTCTTTTGTGTTTGGAGATGTGGTCTTACTCTGTGGCACAGACTGGACTAGAACTCATAACAATCCTCCTTCCTTATCCTCCCAAATGTTGAATTTACAGACATGAACCCCCAAGCCCAGCTCCTTTTTCTTCTTCTTTTCTTCTCCCCTTTAAAGGAGAAAAGAATGTACTTTTTCTGTTAACTGCCAAGCTGTTCCTTTTGGTAGTTTCTGTAACCCATTCAGAATGCTTCCCTAACTTAGAGTATGACTGTGGAGCAGCAACGCTCTGCTGCTTTGTGTAGACAGTGGGGTCTGTTGTACCAGTACATTTACTTCCCTCTACTTGTGATATTGTTGTCATAGATATAATAATATCTCAGCACATGTAAGCCTGACAGCATAGTGGTACCAGTTTGGCTTTGAGTATTCCTAGCCTTTTCAAAAAAAATAAATAAATAATAACAGCCTTTTATATTTATCTACACATGGACTATTTCTGATGCTCCTCACTTCTCTTTATAGCTCCAAATTTCCATATGATGTCATTTTCCTGCGATTTGAAAAACATCCTGTTATTTCTTGGAGTGCAGGTGTTCTGGCAACAAAATTTAAAAATATCATTTCTTCTTTTGGGGGGAGCTTTTTTATGAGAAGTCAAATCCTGAGGTGACAGGTTTGTCTGTTTACCTCCCTCATTGTAGAGATGTCCCTCTTGTGGTCTGGCCACCCTATTGTAATGCTAATAGCGCATCATATGCAGTGCCTTTCTTCTGTGTGTCACTAACATCTCTCACGTTGAAGAATCCTCTTCATCTTTGCTTTTATTCCACTTGACTATTAGGTTTTCACCAGGTTTAGAAAATATTCTGACATTACATTTAGGACACGTTTCTTTAGTTACTTTTTCTGTCCCATTCTCATGAATTCTCCTTAAAGATTTCAGTTTGACAGCTTTGGATTGCCTTTAAGGTCCCAGAGAGTCTGCATATTTTTCTTCAAATTTTTTTTTTTTATTCTATTTTCCAAATTAGGTCATTTTTGTTGCTTCTGTAATAAAATGCGTTTAACATTTATGCTTTCATCTTCATTTTCCAATTTTTATATCAACTACTGTAATTTTCAGTTCTAAAATTTCCATCTAGTTTTAATTACAGTCTAACTATCTCTCCTGAAGCTGCCTGTCTGCTCATTCATTGAGATTTTGTTTTATGTCCATCCTATAACTACTCCTTGATTGCCTGATAAAGCAATCTTCAATTGAAATTATCAAAAAGTGTGCTTCAGCCCAGCTTCTAGCACCAAAAGACCTGGGCTGCTCTCAGCTTTGTTCAGTAAAGGCTCTTAGTACGATGGAAAGAGATGCAGCTAGTCCAAGTTCTAGAATAAGAGACTGAGTGCTAAGCCATCAATGGGACATCTTCATTAAGGACCCTGCCATCACCACCACTCAGGGAACATTCTGAAGAAGAGGTAAGAAAGAGTGTAAGAGCTGGAAGATGGGGATGAATGCTGTTTAAAAACAATACTGCCTTCTGGAGATGACATAACTGTCACAACAGTGAACTCACATACACCATAGACTCAAGATCAAGTCAGCCAGAATCCCAGCATAGATGGGTAGATGATCTCCAGACTGCGTTCCAAACTGAGGATCTGTTGGCAGCGAATAGTCCTGGGAGAGAGAGAACTATCCTTTACTGAAGATACAGCCACTGGTGGTTTACCGTACTCCAGTGGACTACATATCCATGTACACATGGGTGGCACTAACTAGGTTTAGTAGGTTATCCAAAAAATGACATGAAGATGGGGAAGGCTGACTAGAAGGATATGAAGGAAGTTGGATGGAGGGGGAAGAAGTAGAAGGTAAATATGACTATACTTTATTGTATACACGTATGGCATTTTAAAAAATAAATATTTTTTAATAAATGAGTTAGTTTATTTTAGCTGAAAGTTCCATGGGGAGAGCCCATAATGGCTGGGGAGGCATGGCGACTGGCAAACAGGTCAGGAAGCTGAGGAATGACATATTTAAGCACAAGCATGAAGCGAGAGCCAACTGGGAGTGGTACGAGGATATAAATATATCTATAATAGACTCCTCTGTAGGTCTGAGATTGTCTTCAGTAGTCAGTTTTCATTCTCCATAGTAGGGAGCATAGGCACAGATCCCCACTGCTTTAGAGAACCCAGGGACATGAGAGCACTTAATGTTTTGGTTCCTCTTTATCCTCCTCCGCTCACTAGTCCCTCATGTTTGGAGTAGGATTCCTCTCTACAGCCCACCCCTTCCTTCAGGACTTTTAAAGTTTTCCCCCTTGGGAAATAAACACTTCTCACAAGAATTTTGTCCCCACTCTCTGCCATAACTTTTTCCGACCATGGGCATTTTTAAAGATTATTCAAAGATGAGAGTTAATGAGAAGGAAATCACACCAACGGCCAAACCTTTGTAAGAAAAGGAAAGTGAATCTCTCATTTCCCCATAAAAATTCTCTTAGAAAATGCAGTTGTATGAAGGGGGTTTCATATGCAGATAAAAAGGCAGTGAACAGGAGACTGTGTCATCTAGAGTGTATGTCTTCTTTCCTAAGTTCTTGTGACAGACACTAGAGTGGATCTTGGCCTTCAGGACTAGCTCCTACAGTTCTTTCAACAGCTCTTCCTGCCAGTTAAGCCACATATCAGCTTATATGCTTTGTATTAGTGCATACATAACACAAAAGACTAAGAAAGACCATCACATAATCTGATGAAATCTGGAGCTCAGTAGATGTGTGGGTTTGTAAATCTAAAAGAAAAAAGAGAAGAGGAGAGGAGGTGGGGAGAAGAGAAGAGAAAGAAAAAGAAAAGCTTATTTAGAAGTTAACATCTTAATCAAGCAGTCATGTCTTTTCTTTAGAGTTTAGAATGCTGGGCAAAAGGAGATGTCATCTTCCAAAGGAACAGCCATGATTGCAGAAGCCCTAGGGAGCTTTTCAAAAGAAGCGAGAGCAAGAGGGGAAAGGCAGGGAGGGGATGGGGCTGGTCTCGGCAGTCCATTCGCTTAAAAGGATGAGACTCCAGACATCCTCTTCCCAGGGAAACTTTCCCAGATAACTTGAATTCACTACCAGGCTATGAACCGGTGCCTAAAATCAGCCTCTTTTCTGAGACCACTGCTTGTGAAAGGCCATTTTTCCTGTCAGGTTTGCTAAGAACAGAGACGAGTGTGCAGGCATTTTTCTTACAAGCCTGCCTCCTTGTGTGGATCTCAGGGCGTCCCACTAGGTTCCATCCTTCCATTGTTTCCCATCATTATCTCAGGAGGCCGTTGACATGCCGTGACTGTTTCCACACTCCTGCCGTCCTTTGGGGAGCCTCCCACACCTGCGTGGTTGGTCCCTCCCTGGTGTAGCTATGGAGATTCTGTTCTTCATGTCTCCACTTTTCTGAAGTGACTTGCATGTGCCCATATTCCAAGCTCCTGTCACCTGTTGTAGTTCCATTGCAAATACTTGGCCTTAGTGCCCTGCCTTTGGGTTCCGGCTTGTTTTTCTGCAGCCTTCTGTCTCACATTCCTCACATACACCACACCAAAGCTTTGCACATTAATTTTCTCTTGTTTTTCATTTATTCTACATATCTTTTTGCTTTTCTGCCAGGCTTTGATTCCTCGTTGCTTCACTTTCTTCTCGTCATCTATCCCAGACCACAAAGTTAACTTCAGTGCCTTCTTATCAGCTTACTCAACCTCCTTTGGCCTCCAGTTGTTGAGCTGTCCCTAGTTAACATATGCTGACTTCTTAATCCCCAGTGTTCATCTTTAGTACTTAGGAAACATGTTAGATATGCAGATCTCACTTTAACCTGCTTTTTTTTATTTCTGTAGACATTCTGATTCTTACTCATACTCTTCGGCTTTATTAGCAGGTTAATAGGCTTGTGTCTTATTTCTGTAACTCCAAATGTACAGTTTGAAGATTAACATCATTAAACTAGTTTGTACTCCAAAACGGTTGTAGCAAGACACAAAATACACATTCAGAAGAAATTCAAATTATATATCAATTAAAATAAGGAAAAGATTCTCACTGCCATGAATTGTACTGCAACTCCTGTTGATTTCAGATATGTCCATGTAATCTGTGTCTTCCCCTGTGCCTACCACAATCCATTTATTCTTCCTCTTTCAGTTTATTGAAGTCAAAATGTGAAGGATGGCTTCATGGAACCTCATCATCCTTTAAAAAGTGCCAAAACTCTCCAAACAATGGACAACACAGGAGGGAGAAGAAGACAGTTGAGTTTCAGTCACATGTGGCAGATGACATCCAAGGGCTATGCCAACAGAATGATACCTGCAGAGCCCAGAGAGGTGAGTGTAGCGTCTGCAGTAGCAGAAAGAGAAGCCACTGAGGATGGTGGACGGTGGATGGTGCCTGCAAGCCAGGGGACAGCAGCTGGTTTCCACTATGCTAGCTGGAGTTAGCATTTCAGAAAAACATAGGCCTGCAAAGCTGTGGGTGGCACAGCTACTAGATTCTCAAATCACATCTACAGTCTTTTCTTTTAGAGTACCGATATGAGACACTCAGTCTAGTTTGGCACTCTTTTTAAAAGCTGAATTGAACAGTAAGTATAGTTACAGATACCAAATGATGTTGTCAAAGTGAGTAACAGAATAAGGAGTTGAACATAAATCTGGAAAAGTAAGGCCTCATAGTAATAGGTAATCCTCAATTGACTGGTAATGTGGGGAATGTAGAAGGGAGGTCATGAGCACCTTTACATTGTAACTAAACACAATCACCCAGGTCTGAGCAAACAGTGCCAGCAGCATTCTTTGAAGAGTTACTAATACTACAAATAACTGAAATGATGAATGAAAGAGGCCTTTGTTTCCAAGATGCCCCTGGGGTGACTCCTGGTGCAGTCTATACCAACAGCCCTAAGGTTAACTTGAAAGGGAATGAACCTCCTTGTGGATGTATAGGAAACAGCCTCCTCTGCTCACAGCCTGCTCAGGAACTGATTTTTTACATACTCCTTCTACCAGGAAAACTCTCCTGCGGATGTTAAGCAATCAACTGTATAACATGAATTGCTAATTAAATTAAATAAATAAATAGATAAATAAATAAATAACCTGGAGCCAGATATTGGGGTGAAAGCTGAAAGATCAAAGAAACAGAACAAGCCACAGCCAACTTCACCTTACCAACTCCTCAGCCTCCAGAGCAAAACTTCCTGTTTACTCACACCTTATATACCTTTCTGTGCCCTGCCATTTTACTTCCTTCCTAGTGCTGGGATTAAAGGTGTGTATGCTTCCCAAGTACTTGGTAACAAAGGCATGAGATCTCAAGTGCTAGGATTAAAGGCATGTGCCACCATGCCTGGCTGTGTTTCCAGTGTGGCCTTGAACTCACAGAGATCCAGACGGATCTCTGCCTCCTGAGTGATGGGATTAAGAGTATGTACCACCACTGTCTTGCCTCTATGTCTAATCAGTGGCTGGCTCTGTCCTCTGATCCCCAGATAAGTTTAATAGGGTGCACAATATAATGTACCACCACATTTCCCCCTTTTTTGTCTAGAATAATAAAAGAAGGCTATAACAAATATAAGAAAAACTATATATAATAAGTACCATAAGTATATATACTATATACAGCCAAGAATTACATTAACAATGTCCATTTCAATAACATTTGACAAATTCAAACAAAAAACTCCATTATTTATCCTATCTTGGTGAGTCCAAAAGGATGTCCCTAATTCACTTTCTATCCTAACTTGTATTACCAATCGAAAACTATCTTTTGATATCTTTCAGACTATTACACTTTACACCTCTTTAGTGAGTTTCTGTTCTGAATTTGTTAATAAGAAAAACTATAACTATCTAATCTTTAACTGCCTCAGAGACCTGAGAAGGAAATAGTATTACCTAAGTAAACAGGACGGGCAAACAACTGACTTCCAAAAAATTGTGAGAAATTACAGAAACAGCTGGCTGTCTGGACAGTTACCCAAGGTTCTTCTGAAATATTGGGGCATCCATCTTTGGCCCACAGGCCTAGCATTGCTGACAGATTCATCATCCAATCCAATGTAAAATATTTAAAACTAGTAGTTGCCTTTTAAAAGTAGATTCAGTAATCTATCTTTTTATCTTATCATATCCATATTCTCTTTTTTTCTTTTCAGAGTAAATTCAATAATCTACCCTTTATTCTCATTTCTGTATCTTTTTTTCAGAGTAGATTCAGTAATCTCCCTCTTATCTATATCCTCTTTTTAAAAAAAAAAAAAAAAAAAAAAAAAAAAACAAGAACCCCAAATCTAATTTCCTTTGTTTAGCTTTTTTCCTGACTATTATCAATTAATAACTTGTAACCAACCATCCTAAACAATGACAATCATCCATAACCCATTGAAAGACCAAAAATCACCCACCCCACTTCTTGGGAGTGTGGGCATCGTGTTCTTAAAGTTACTTCCTGCTGTCTGGGGGCAAAGGCATCTTTAGGGGATCCTGAAAAGAAAATTTTTGGGTTAATTGTCAAGTTCTGGGAGAGTTAGCTGTATTATTTATTGTCCAGTTTCTGCATGATGGGTAAATGCAAGGCTTGTCTCAATTCCTTGCTGGAGTAGTCTGTGAGGCTGGATCATCTCAGCTAGCCATCTTGAAATTGTCCTGGCAGTTTGTAATCCAAAGCTGATCTTTGGGTAGTGTTTGTCAGCTTGGTGGTATTATCATCACAATATTATACAACTGTTCATAATCTCTGCATCAACTCTCACATTTGCTTTATTTATTTGAGAATAGGTATGCTCCATGAGAAAATTTCACATGTACCTTTCTCTGCTTTCCCCACCTGCTGCTGCCAGCTTTACTGCGTTCTGAGGGTTAATTGCCAGTAATCTAGAAATCACTTTATCCTCTTCCAGGCAATTAAGAGGTAACAATTTTTCCAAACTTCAAAAGGGAAACTCCACAATTTCCCTTTGGCATTAAGGCAAATATTCTACAGAGCTCCCCTGAAGACAGACAACATTAAAGCTTTCTTTTAGGCATTATTGCTACCTAAGACAAAGATGAAATTGAGAAGACCTACTGTCTGAGATAGCCTCTTTCTTTCTCTGGCAATAGTCTTTCAGCGATGGAAAACCTTTACTTTGGTTCTCCTTATTCCTGCCGTTGCACTTGAGAGTGAGGTTCCAGTCAGAACTGGTCTAGTGGTTATGCTTTGAGGCTTAACATAATCTTCTGTTGACTTACCAACACATGTGTGCTGTGTGCCAGCACTAAAATGGCAAAATGAGAAACTGTAGCAAACCAGCATGGGAGAAATAGCAGGCGTGGCTGGTTGAGAGTCGCGCAGTGTTAGACAGCATCCCTTAAAGACACTTGCCAGGCACCACGGGGACAGCCTACCTGTGCTGGAGGCAAACCTCTCCTTGTCCCAGCTACAGAAGCCAGAAGCTTGGAAAAGGCTGGTATCCCCCAAAAAATCAATTTCTCATTTGAAACACAGTCATTTTTGACTACCCGGAGTTGGAACCCTTCCGTGTGCTGTGCCGTGGGCTGACATTGCAGCTCTGTTTGCTGCGCACAGTGAATCCCAGTGGTGCTGCTTGACAGTTGACCTCTCTGGAAGGAAGCTGTTACACATGTGCAGTTCTCAGGAGCCCTGTCATTCATTCACCCTTTTATTTTCCAGCAGCTCCCCAAACCCCTCTTTTTCCCTTTTTCTTTAAAGGGCAGGAGGATGTAGTGTGGTGGTGAAAATAATATCAAAAACCTTCTCATCTGTTTAAAAGTTTAAAATTTAAAGTTTCATGTTTTAAGATATACAAGAATCATGGAGTTTTTCTACTCATGGAAAAGATTGTCATGTATTTTTCTCTTCTTTTATGGTCTGCCTGATCACTGAAGACATGAAGTTGCCTCCATGAGCCACTGGGCGATTGCAGAGCTGCTGTGAGCAGACTAGAGATAGGACAGGGTTATTGCCTTGGCCTTTGCTGCTGCACACAGTCCAGTGGGAGAATTAACTTCCCCAGTGTGCACTGTGGGTCTGGATGCCCTGGTTATTACAGTGCCAGTGACCCAGCACTAACTGCCCAAGTTACACTGCTTGGTTGCACATCCTTAATTGCTTTCCTCTCGTTAGCATGACAGACTCTTTTGGTATACATTTCTTCTTTATATCTGTTGTTTCTTTTGTTGTTGTCATTTAATCATGAAGTGCTATATAGGATATTTACTGCAGGACCATTAATCTTTATTACCAGCCTCTCACTCCTTTACCTCTCCTGTTCTCCTCAACATTCTGACAACCTTATTGATGCTAAACATATAAAAGGGACAGCGTCAACTCAACAGAGCAGCCTTAGGATAACAAAAATGGGTACATTATTATCATATTACCTTACAGTGTAAACTTTTCTTTCATCAACACTTAGAATGTTGTATTTTAGTTGATTTTCACTGCCTTCTATAGAATGGGGAGGGGAGATGCTACTTTAGAAAATCTAAACTTGGGTCAAAAGCTTTTAGAAGGCATGCGCAAGGAGAACACATGCTCTTCCTGCCTCTTCCTTCTCCCCATGCATGAGCAAACATTCTAGAACTACTTCTACCTGGAAAATGATTGATCCTCTGTCACAAGAGCCCTTGGAACTTAGGGCATTTTCCCTGTGATGCCGATGAACTGGCTGAGGCTGAAGTTTCAGAATGAAAATGTTAGACCACTGAGCGTGGCACTGCCCTTTTTGAACTCTGGCTAAACACCATTCCAAAGGTCCCTGCTATGTTTAGGGATATTCTTTGCTCGTTCCTCTGCCACAGATCTCTCAATCCCTTATATTTGTGGCAGAACCTCCCTCCAGAGTAATCTCATCTTAGCTGATACTGTTGGCCACACTCTTCATGTTTTTCTTTGGGGATTTTTTTCAGGCTAACCTTACACAGCTACCATCACTGTTGAGTTCTCTGAGAGGATCTGAAGCACTTTTTTTTCCTGAAAAATCATAATTATAGACTTAACTGAAGTGAACAATAATCCTTAGTGCTGTAAGTGAGCCTGTGCTGGCAGTGATTCGAGCATCATGATGACCCGTGGTAGAGAAACACAGGAGATAAAATAAAGAAATAAGTGTGTTGGAAAAATCCAAGTACAGAAGTGGTTTCCATCTAGCCTCTAAGGATCATTTGCTTATGTTTCCTTTATTGTTACTGTCATCTGTATCTTACATTTAATCATCAGAAGATAAACTGATCCCCAGAGTGTGAAATAAAAGATATGCTAAGTTTGGATGTCTTTATCAACTGCACACAGAAGACAAGCACACTAGAGTGCTATGAATAAATCCAGACAGTAGAGTAAATCATCCTACCTGGTTCACTAAAAAAGGAATTCAGGTTTAAGAGAATTTATCTTGCTGTAAATATTGAATTCTGTCACTTAAACCAGAGCATCTACACTTTCCATCTTCTATAATTAAAAGGAATTCTGCAAAATGCCATCTACTTTACCTATTTGTTATATATATCCCGTCTTCTATCACTAGACAAAAACATGTATGCTTCCATGTCTTAACACATGGTAGGTCCTCATATATTTGTTGATTGAATTAACATAACATTAAATATATTGATTTTTCCTTTTCTTCCCTTGTTTTATTTTCCCAAAATAAGGACTTAACCAGTTAGACCTTTTGACCTCAGCGCCTGTAGTGATTTAGTGATTTAAGCAAAATATATGCTTACCCCTTCAGAGTCCTTATGATGATTGATTGCTAATGTCAAAGAGAAAGACTATAGTGAGGCCTTAAAATAGCAGTGCCTAAGAAGTCAAGAAAACCATGATCATTATTTCATTTCCTTTTAATCTAATTGAAGTTTAATTATATACAATACAGTTGCACAGGTCTTAAATGTACAGATTGATATGTCTGACAATTGTTTTACACCCATGTAATCACCAGTTCCTATGTAGTGCATTTCCCTGGTTACCAAAGTTCCCCGTGCTTTCTGCTAATCAGATCCCTCCCTAAGGCCCTTCCCTGGGCTTATGAGGGCTTTCTTCTCACTGGGACTTCTCATGGTCCTTTCTGTATATATTGCCTCCCAGGCGTCTCTTCTCTTTCCAAAGATACCACCACTTCAGCAATACTGAATTAAGACCCACTCATGTGACTTCTTTGGCCCTTGATGACCTCTTTGAAGGCCCTTTCTCCATGTACAATAAGTTTTAAAGATTACTGGAGATTAGGACTGGGATATAGCTAGTCCATAAATAACTTCTTTCTTTCTATAATTAAGGCTTTTATTTTTGTTGTTGTTGACTGCCTAGAGGTTCCATTCCAATAAATAAAATGTGTTGCAGTAGCACCCACACTACCGCCACCTGTTCACCATGTCTGAGCAAGGAGCTGTGGATTAAAAAATAGAGGCAAGAAACAGGAGTCATTCGCCACAGCAGAATGCCGAATGTCGTTTATTGAAGGAGGGAAGAAACCTTAAATACAGGCTTACAGCACAATAGAGGATCCCCAGAGGGCAGAAGTTCGCTACCCAATGTTCTACATTCTTGCATCTAAGCTGTTTACACCAAATGCAGGATACACAAACAAAGAACCTCTGGTGAGCACTCAGGAAGAAGGAAACCAGCAGGGAATCTGCATAGGGAGGACATGGTCAAGGTTGTCAAGCAGGCAACAGTTACTCAAATTGGTAGGCCAGGGCCCTACAAAAATGGTAAAAGTATATTTTCATACCTGTTTCAGGTCTCAGAGAAGACAATCTTGCACCCACTAAGTATGATCTTACGGGTGCTTTTTTGTAATTGTTTTTTATCAGGTCGAAAAAGTCCCTCTAGATAGTTGAGAGGCTTTGTCATAAATGGGTGTTTCATCAAAGCTAATTTTTCTGCATCAGTTGAGATAAAATTGTATTAGTTATTGCATCATTATGACCAAACGCCTAAGAAAATCAGTGTTACAGAGCAGGGATTTTCCAGTAGGCTGCCACACTTGGGCAGAACATCATGGTGAGAGGAGCATGTGTAGAGACTGTACATTTCTTGAGATGTAGAAAGTAGAGAAAGAGACAGAAAGGGATCAGGGATGTACTAATATGTCCTCTACTCCCATCCCCCATGACTTTCTAATGTTTCTAGAACCTCCAAAGATAGCATCACTAGCTAGAGACCATCCTTTCAGTACATGAACTTTTGTGAGAACATTTCCCACTCAAACCATGATAATCATGTTTTTTCATTCATTGATTTGATTATTTGCTGAGATATTGGAGTATGTGTGGTTGTAATGTTTGTGTCAAATTTTCTTATCATGTCAGTGGATACAGTGGTATGGATAAGCCTAGATGCTCACCCTCATCCAGAAACATCAAAGACCACACAATTAAGAATCCACCTCATCAGAACTCTTCAGAAAGCAAGGCTTTACAGAAATACCATAGGAGAACTTTGTGACTCTTAGCATTGATGAACCCCTGCCCTAGGATGGCATCAGTCCTGAGATGTCAGCCTAAGCACAGATGAGAGACCCTGATCTCTGTGGAAGCAGAATCCTGGGTTCAGATATCAGGGGTCTGTTTTGACCTGCCTGTAGATTCCCCAAAATGCTAACACAGGCCTTGCTTTGTTTTGCCTAATGCTCAACTTTCATAAGATATTCTGTGAAAACTTTGAAAGCCAAATAAACATGCTGCTCTTTCCTAGGATAAGAAAGCAACATTGAGACAAAAATATATAATAAAAGCCAAGAAGCTACAAGACCTAGATAAAATGAACACACAAACTACCAGACTCCAACAACAATCATTTTTTAAACTCTCCTGAAGAAGCCAGAACCATATAGCTTCAGTGGTGAATTTCACCAGGTCTTTAAAAACTAAGGCAAGTGGCCAGGTGGTGGTGGCACACACCTTTAATCCCAGCACTTGGGAGGCAGAGGCAGGTGGATCTATGTGAGTTCAAGGACAATCCTGGTCTACAAAGCAAGTTCCAGGGCAGCCAGGGCTGTTACACATAGAAACTCTGTCTTGAAAAAACAAAAACAAAAGCAAAAAAAAACAGAAAAAAGGAAAGCAAATGCTTCTCAAAACTTTCCATAAAATAGAATGGAAGGTATACATCTGAACTTACTTTAAGAGTCCCCAATGCTGGAACTAGACAACCGTGAAACAAACTGTAGACCAATGTCTATTATAAATATGCATGGAAGTAGCCTAAATAAAAACAGTAGCAAGCTGGATGTAGCGGCATATTAAGAAGATGATAAATCATGACCAAGTGGGATTTAACGCAGGAGTGCAAAGGTGACTCAACTCAAAAAAATCAATCAATGTAAATGCACCACATTAGCAGAACGAAGGCAAAACCACACGGTCATCCGGGTCGACAGAGGAAAACACATTTAACAAAAATCTTTTGTGGGAGATTTCCTAAGCAATTAGAGGAACTTATGTGTAAAACCTACAGAGAATATCATATGCAACTGTAAAACTGAAACCCCCACTTTTAAAAACAAGGCAAAGGACTTGAACTGTCTCCACATCCAGTACACTCTTAAGTAAAGCTCTTTGGAATGCAGCTGTGCCTTTTGTCTACATGCTGCCTAGGTTTGTTTACTTTACTATCACAGAGTTGAACATAGTGACTAGTCATCTGGCCCACAAAACCTAAGACCCCGCCACAGTGCTAGATAAGGAAGAGGAAGAGTAGGCTCTGTGGCAGAAACTGGGAACATTTTTAGAGGACAGGCTGTGATTGGCGCATGTAACATCTTGTATTTTTTCAACCTGACCACACCTGAAACATGAAGAAACTGAGGAATGTAGTATAGCTCGCCGCTGGCAAGAAAGAAATAGTGCATTTCAGTGAATCACTGGGAGCTTCTGTTGCAGTCCTATTTTTCATAATCACCCCAAACCAGAACTGCTCCAGTTTCCACCCACAGCAATAGTGCATGGCACAGAAGAGGACTTAGCAAAGAGAACAAGCTGCATATACACAGTCCTCAGCAGAAATAAACTTGAAGAGCTTCTTTTAGTTTTCATGAAAATCAAGAGCAACAATGCCAAAGAACATTTTTAAACAAAATCCGTATTAAAACTATAGAGAACAGAAGGGAAATAATAATCAAAAAAGTGCTTGACCCTGAGAAACAAAGATACCATGACTGAGGACAGAACTTGGAGGTGTCCTGACCACCAGTGCTGCCCCTTGACCTGGGGAAAGGTTATGCCAGCATTGTATGTATATGTATGTATACGTGTGTGTGTGTGTGTGTGTGTGTGTGTGTGTATACATATATATTCCTCAAGCTAAACTGAACATATGATGTAATTCAGCTGTTTTTAATAACGAGCAGAGAAGCAGAAGTTCTTAATCTTTGAACACCATAAAAAAATTTATCAGAAATGTTGATTATATCAGCCTCTTTTTCTTTGGGGCTACCAACCAGCTCCCAAATCATGACACAGAGACTTGTTAGTTTTGAATGCTCGGCCTAGCTTAGGCATATTTCTGGCTAGGTCTTTTAACTTAAGTTGTTAACCTGTTTCTTTTTATCTACCTTTTGCCCCAGGGCTTTTTACCTTTTCTTACTTTCTCTCTTTCTCTATGTCTAGCTGGCTGATGGCTGCCCCCCTCCCCCCGTGTCTCCCTCGTTCTCTCCTCTCTTCTTCCTTTCATTCCTCTAGCCTAGATTTCTCCTCATATTAATCTCTTTGCCCGCCAGCCCTGCCTATCCTTTCTCTGCCTAGCTATTGGCCATTCAACTTTTTATTAGACTAATCAGTTGCCTAAGGCAGGCAAGGTGAAACAGATGCAACATATTTTTGCATAATTAAACACACATCCTTACATCGTTAAACAAATGCAGCACAGACAAATGTACACAATTAAAGTAATATTCCACACCATAAAAAATGTAACACATCTTTGCCTAGTTAAAATAATATTCTACAACAGTTGACTAATGGATAGGCAGACAAACCCAGCTACATAGAAATAGGAAATAGCCCCATTCATCTTTATTTGCAAAAAAATATAAGTATGTTCACACATGAATAAACACAGGCATTTATATAGAAACTTGATTAGCCTAACATTCTTCCTAGAACTTAGGTTTTTTAAAACATATAACATCTTTGTATGTATTTGTGTTTCTAATTGTATAAAGTTGTGTATTTCTATGAATACATAGAGCTACAGCATTGCTGACACACTTAATATTAAGTCAGAATTTATCAAAGGAACAAATATAGTTAAAAACTAACATGGCTTTTGAAAACTTAACTTTTAAAAAGCTTCGAGAGTTAAAAGAGAAAAGAGAATAAACTTTATCTATACCTGAGAGGCAACATTCTTGACCTTTTTGGGATCCATACCCTTCAGAATTTGATGAAAGATATGGTCCTTCTCCCTACATGTATGCAAATTGCTATGCCTCCTTTTCTAAGGAATCCATCCATTCGTGAAGTACATTCTTGAAGTGGGCAAGTCCCCTAAATCCTCAGGAAGTTCTTTTCTTCAGTTTCACTCCATCAAGAATCACTTGTCAGAACCAACTTTTAACAGAAGTATCAAAACTAAACAAACTAGTGTTTTGTTCCAAGATGGTGACAAAAGATAACCATTGTCTTTTCCTCCCAGAAATGTCCTCTTCCCTCTCTACTCACCCCCAGACCCCTTCAGTTGTTTCTACTTGTTACCTGTCTTCATCCCCTTCCTCTCCTGTCTGTCCTAAATTCTCTGTAATATTAAATTCTCCAGTTTTTATTCCTTCTGTCCTTAAGTCTACCTCCAGACTCATCTCCAGAACAGTGAGGCACTGTGTTAGTGGTGTGATGGTTTGCTTTTCCAAGCTAACAGGGTGACTAGACAGGTCCAGCAGACCTGATGGGATTTGAACCAGTGTCACCCTCAACAACTGTGCACTGCTATTCCTCCATAAGATGGGGACAGGACAAGAACTTGAGACTGTTAAAAGAACTAATAACTCAAAGTAGTCATTAGAAATGTATCAACATGTAGTCGTTTTTAATAAATATTTCTTAAATAAACTATATATTCAACCTTGAGGTTTTTCACTTATTGTTTTTGTTAATGTAAGTCTCTGCTTCAAGCTCCATGCTCTTCATTTCTTCCTTTCAAACTTCTGCCTTTCATGTCAGAGTATTCCCTCCCAACTCCTACAGCTAAATACTGTGATCTCTCACTTCCTAATACCTTATACTTTTCATACTGCTTACAACAGCAGTGAAAGATAATGGGGACAACCCTCCCTGTTGCCTGGAAATGGATACAGGCTCCTGCCTTAGCATCTGTGTTACCCAAAGCCAGCCACATAAGTCCCATATCTTTAATTTTCCTTATTGTCAATTTGATATCAAAATAATATTTATGATAAAGGTTTTTATGAAGAAAAATAGTTTCTAGAAAAGATAGAACTTGAGATAGAGAGGGATAGAGTAGGACCAGATCCAGACAGGGAGTTGGTATCAACTTCACATGTATCCAGAGGAGTCTTGGGGGAAAAGACAGATGCTTTGCACTTTTGGCATTTTAGGATCTGGTATTCCTAACACTCCAAAGCTCATTTCATGTTTTGTAGATACTCATTTTTCTTAGGGTTTTTATTGCTGTGATGAGGCACTATGACCACAGAAATACTTATAAAGAAAACATTTAATTGGGGTGGCTCGCTTACAGTTCAGAGGTTCAGTCCATTATCATCATGGTGGAGATCATGGCAGTGTACAGGCAGACATGGTGCTGAGAGTGCTGAATCTTGACCAGAAGGCAGCAGGAAGTTGACTGACAGTCACACTGAGGGAAGCTTAAGCAAAAAAGACCTCAAAGCCCACCCCCACAGTGACACACTTCCTCCAACAAGGCCACACCTCCTAAAATACCACTCCCTTTGGTGGCCATTTTCTTTCAAACCAACACATCATTTTTTTTTTCTATAAGAAAAATGATCTTCCCAAATAAGATTTTAACTCATATTGGGCAGCAATTTCCTAGGAATAAAAGGGAAATTGTGACAGAATTCTCACAGTCCTCCAAAATAAAGTCAGATATTTTGTGTTGTTGAAAAGTAATAAATATAAAATAAAACCAAAAATAAATATTAAGTAGGGCTCATAGAGGCCCGCAGAGACTGAAGGGGCAATCATGAAGTCTCCATGGATCTGTGCTAGGTCCTCTGCATATGTTATAGTTGTTAGCTTGATATTTTGTGGGACCCCTAAAAGTGGGAGTGGGGTGTCTCTGACTCTTTCATCTGCTCTTGAGACCCTTTTCTTCCTTCTGAGTTGCCTCATGCAGCCTTGACATGAATGTTTGTGCCTAGTCTTAACTGATCTTATTATGCCATGTTCAGTGGATATTCCTGGGATGCCTGCTCATTTCTGGAGGGAAATGGAGGAGAAATGGGTCCAGGGGGAGTGAAGGAGAGGTGTGGAAGAATGGGAGAAATGAAGGGAGAGGAAACTGCAGCCAGGACATATTAACAAAAAAATATATATCTAAACTAGACAGACAGAGAGACAGATAAAGCCAAAAAGAAAAAAATGCCTCCTTTCAGTACTGTTATCATTTTATTTAACATCTGGAAGTGAAAAGTAATGAATCCACTAATTAGTACTTCCTAGAAAGGAACAAGGGCCAGATCAGCCCATGCTGTAGGAAGATAAATTATTGCTTAGGAATTTTTTAGAACCCTACACTGAAGGTATGTTAATCGTGTCTTTCACATAATAATTGTAGTCCAATACAGAGTTCTTTAAAAGAAACGAGATATTTGTGTCTAATCTTAAATGCTTTTAAAGAGAATCCTTCAACTTGGAAGATATAGAGATGCAAGGTGCTAAGATTTTCTGTTTTGTTAGCAAAAACATTTTTGTTAATAGTTAAAGAACAAATGAAGACAGCTTACTTCTTAGACATTTCCATAATAAAGCCAAATCATCAGAAATATGACAGGCAAAAATGTCAGAAAACAAAATAGCTTACCTGTTATTGTACAGATGAGTGGATTTTGTTTGTTTTTAAGTGAGGCAATGTAAATCATTAATATGTATAATAACAAAACAACATAAGGAAATTTTCATCTGTCATTGTTCCATTTCAGGAGGAAAATCAGCTGTCTGTTGACACTTTGGGAAGCCCCAAATGATTTACTTTGTGATGTGAATGAACTTTTCATTTCTTTTATTGAATACTCAAATTATTTCTTTTATTGTTTATACAGAGACAGTGACAGGAGTTAGAAAAGATGCATCCACATCTCCTATGCCAACAAGAAGTCCTAAGGACCCCATGACTCCATCATCATCATCCCAGCGCAACACCTCACGGTGAGCCTAGGAGACCCTTGACTTAGTGTTCTCCTTAAGAGGGTGTTTATAAGACTGAAGGAAATTTGACAATTATAGTGCTCTTACTCTAGAGGCCCTTATTATAGAGCTGTAGATTCTGCAAATTCGTTGCAGAGTTCTTGTCTCCATATTCGCACTTTCTGAAATGATCATGACAGTTGGCAAGGATTTCCATAGAAACCCAAAACATTCTGTCCACAGAAACTCTGCTTAGCAGCAGGTCCTTCTCAGCTGATCATGGAATATAATGTATTTGGTCTATAACTTTAAATGATTAAATTCTGAAAATCACAGTGGATTTTGTGCTAAAGGTGTATTTATACCCTCTTATACCAGAGACTTTAGAAAAGTTAATTGTTTGACCAGCCATTTCTGGAGTTAGAGAAAGAAATCTATTATTTAAAACCTTTTACATTTAATATAGCAACTCACATATTAACATATTATATATTTAAGACTCAATATATAGAAGCATCAGTTTCAAAAGGACTTGGTTTATGTTTCTTTGGGGATAAGGTTGGTTTGGAGCACTTAAATCCCTCATACTATCATATGGATATATATTTTAAGACTTAACTTGTAGTTTAATTTCCTAAATTGTTGCTCTCAAGGCTGGTGATTTCAATGGTATACTATAAAACATACCTTTGGTTTATGGTTTGAGAAAGAAAAGAATTTTAACTCTTCATTCTCTATAGAGATATCTTTCATCAACTCTCATATAAATACAGTGCCACAGAAGACAAACCTTCACATTCTTGAGAAGCAGTATTTGTTCTAACTGTGGCTCTCATTGGCATGCATTTAATTTTGGAGGCAGAAAAATAAACACCACAAAAGACCTGGGAAGTGACTGCTGCAGAGGATAGTAAGTTGAGCGTCTACCTGTTGAGTGCTATGTACCCAGAGCTGTGCCAAACTCTTTGATTTAGTCTAATTTAGTCTTCACAGCCTGTAAAAATAGGACTACCCTCATGCCCATTTTAAATTTGGGGAACCGTGATTCAGAGAGATTGAGTGTGTTGTCTAAGACTCTGTTTTAATTTTGATTTTTCATTGCTGAGAAGAGACACCATGACCATGGCTGCTCTTATAAAGAAAACATTTAGTGGAATGGATTGCTTACAGTTTCAGTGGTTCAGTCCATTATCATCATGAGGGGAGCATGCCAGCATGAAGCATGTGGTGGTGCTGGAGCTGAGAGTTTTACATCTTGCAAGCAACAGGAAGTCAACTGAACGTCCCACTGAGGAAAGCTTGAGCAAAAGAGACCTCAAAGCCCACCCTCACAGTGACACACTTCCTCCCAAAAAGCCCCACCTCCTAATAGTGCCATTCCATTTGGGGACCATTTTCTTTCAAACACAACAGACTCTTAGCTAAAAAAAGACAGGGCCAGCATTTCAAACTTCAAAGCCATTAACTTAAGTAGTGTAATGGCCAATGTTGCCAGTCTCCCTACTGCAAAGGTGGTATAATCAAAGTAGTTAGCTTGCCCATCTTTCTCCGCTGACCCTATCTCTTGCTTTTAGTGATGTCATTGTTGGAATTTGCTAAAGAAACAAATGAGTTGTGATTCTGAAGAGTGGAGCGAGCTCCTTCTGTTTTGTACCACTTCTCATTGTGGTTGAAAGCTTGTACTTAGAACTTTCCATGCAGCCCATATTGATTGGCTTGAGAATCAGCTAATCGTCTAGATTTTCAACCTCAGTGAATTTTACTGTGAATATTTAAATGGCATTTTGTTGGTTGGTTAGTTGGAACTATGGCTCAAACTCGGGACTTTGTACATGGTAGGCAAGCACTCCACCCCTGAACTACCCCATAGCACTAAAATGTGATCTTTAACACTTTAATGTATTTGTGAAGGGTGAGTTTTAATTATGAAAATCATATCAACATGGTAGAGTGTTACAAGCCCTGGTTAAAATTGCTATGAATACTTATATTTATAGATGTTAAGAAAAAGATTATCCATCTACTGGTCCTTAATGCTGCTTATCAGCTAAATATAGATTCTCAGGAGCTTTGTAAATAATAAACATTTGACTAACCAAAGAATGTGTAGCACACCAGATCCTATCTTTAGAGGAGTGCACAATGGTGTATCATCAGTGTATTATATAAAGTGCAGAGTTGAAAATGATTCAGTGCTATAAGCTACCAAGACTGCACAGTGGTGCTTCTCCATCATTAGAATCCAGAGTATTTAAATCATTCACATTTCAAAGTATACACTAGTCATTTTTTATAGACTTCTTTTTCATTATGGAAACTTTTTCATTATGGAAATTCTTCATCCCACCAGCCTTTGAAGAGAATAGATTTTAAGCCTTACTCACCCTAAATTCCAAGAATGTTTAAGGTTTGTGAAAGGCTTGCAAAAGATGATGGCATATTTCAGTGCTGGGGGAGATACATTTTTCCTTTGTTCTTGGAAAACACCTAAAGTATCTCACATCATTCCATGTACAGGCAAAGAAAACAGTCATGGCAGTCATCTTTCCCATTCATGACATAGGTTTTTAATTATTCTCTCTGCTGGCTGTCAATATAATGTGAAATTTTCATTCCCCATTCAAGATGGAAAAAGTTTGTGGCTGGAAATGTTAACATTTGCATTTTTATTTGTTGATTTATTTAAAGGACAGCCTCTCCTACAGCAATCCATCACTTGGTGACACCCCAAATATGAATAATGTATTGTAGACTTGCGGTTACAATGTGTAGTAAGTGTTTGAGACAGTAAGAGAATGTTAACTATGTTGCAAATGTAATATTTATCAACTCATAAAGTTTATTGCTTTTGAGGTTCAATAATACTGACCATAGGACATCAATATCACTTATCTTGATTTTAGCTGGGCAACTTCGTATGTAGAAATATTCGTCCGTCTATCTCATGCTAACAAAATAAATATGTAATTTACAGCACAAGCGAAAAGAGCGTTATAGCCTGCCTTCCCTCCCTGCCGGAGGCCGTGGCACTGCTTTCTCTCCATCTCCCTGACTCCAGCTCTGGTTGTGCACCCCTAAGCTACTAGGGATGGGAAGGACAGTGGTTATCTTGGCCCAAGAGGATTGTGATACCAAACAAAATGATGCTGTTCACTTCCTGCACAGGCCAATCCACCTGGAGGGGCTTTGTTCCTTCCCGTTGTGAGCACCATGTGGATATGCAAACCTTAGCTTGGTAAGAAAGCTGGGGATGTTCTCTGTTCCTCCGAAACTGAACCACGTGATTCTCTTTTATCTGTCATGAAGCCAGAGATGGGCAGGTTACCCTTTGCTTCTCAGACAAACTGGGAGGAACATAAATATTACTTTTTACATAGTACAAATATACCCTTGTGCACCATCCCAAACTGGTATGTCCACTGCCAACAATAAAAAATAAAAGAAGTTTCTAACCACCAAAGCCAAAGAAGTTATGTTTATTACCAACATCAGCTGTAATTGGTGTGCACTTCATTAAGGTGTAGAATTATGTATTTCTTTTTTGTAAATAACTTTTCTGATTGTACTTGCTGTATGCCAATTTAACCAAAAAGTATACTTCCATTAAGTGGATACTTGCATTAATGTAGCTTTTGATTTCAAATGTTTTATCTTAAGCCATACTAGGAGATAAGATAGTATACAGCTGTATGCCCTTTCATGTGACATGATGCAGTTCATATTAACATGAAGGAAGTGCCTTCTGTGTTTCTTCAGAGCAGCAGAAATGTCACTTTTTGAAGTAGTGATGGAGTTCCTAGTTCTCGGTTCTATGACAACACAATGATGGTAAACAGAGACTAACTCCAGACCCATGGCTGTAGGATTAATCCACAGTCTCTGAAGTGCAAGGTCACTGAGCCCCTTCTCTGCTCCTCCGTGACTCACTAAATATTAGGGTACTTGCTCTTGCATATCTGTTGAATAAAGTGCTATTGTGTAAATGTAGCAGCTTTTCACTATGCAGTCGTCGGCAAATGGACATCTACTGGTTTTGATTGGATCATGATATGCTGATGTAGTAAGTCTCACTTCTAAATCCCATTTGTACCTCAGTGTGGTGGTACATACATGGAATGTGAGCACTCAGATGGGCTGAGGCAGGAGGGTTTTAAGTTGGAGGCCAGACAGGGATACATAGCAAGAACAATAAATTACTACTTTTTTCATTATTTTCAGTAAATACCTGACAAGAATCAACTTAAGGAAAGGGGGGGAGGGAGGTTATTTTTGCTCACTGTGGTTGCAGCTGAAACATGAAGCTGCTTGTGTACATCACCACAGACGGGAGACAGAGATAATGCTCATGCTCAGCTGAAGTGGTTTTCTCTTTTTATTCATTGGGGACCCAGCCCATGCTGCTGCCAGCCACATTCAGGATCTCCTACCTCAATGAAATTTCCTTAAAAAATATCCTTGTGGACACACTCAGAGGTGTGCCTCAGTAATTCTCTAGGTGTTTCTTTATGCAGTAATGTTGACAAGAGAAATTAGTTGTTACAAACCCATTTTAAAAATAAAATGCTGCGATCACCCATACCTCTTTGTACACCTTGCTTTAATAGACGCAGGTAAAAAAAATGAAGCTAATAGGCTAAGTAGCAATCCTGAAGGAGTGAATGCAGCTTGAGGAACCTTTTTAGGACATTGTTATCCTGGGAATAATGCTCAGCATTATCATATTGTCTCAGCTTGTATTTACTAGTGACCTAGAATACAGCCCTCAGCTTCAGGAAAGCTACAAAGTCCAGACTGCAGAGTAAAGACAAGATCTAAAGTATTTTATTCTTCACACTTTTTTTTTTATTATACGGTCCAGATGTTCCATAACAATGATATGTTGCCAATGTAGTTTTTAATTTTGTCTTTGCTTCCTTCCTTATTTGTTGTCATGCCTTTGCTTTGTGGTCCAGACTGGCCTCAAATTTGCAGTCTCCTACATCAACCTCTCAAGTGCTTAGATTTCAATTATGCACCTCCATGTTCAACTTTAAAAAAAATATTTAAAATGAAAGCAGAAGGAACA
This sequence comes from Peromyscus leucopus, assembly GCF_004664715.2. Taxonomy (NCBI): domain Eukaryota; kingdom Metazoa; phylum Chordata; class Mammalia; order Rodentia; family Cricetidae; genus Peromyscus; species Peromyscus leucopus. The sequence continues at coordinate 15,366,529 of NC_051079.1, forward strand.
CATTACAGCAGGCAAACACACTTCAAAATTTTATACTCCGTAATTCCAAGTGGTTGCAGAATTGCTAAGGTTACCCCTGCTTGTGTGACATAAACATTCCATCTCTTTGTCAATGCAGCGGTAGGGAGGGTTGTGCTTTCTGCGGTGTGTCAACTGAACCCTGAAAACTGTAGTTAGTGACATCTGTTCAACACTGCAGTCCTTGCTATCATTTCAGTTTTTAGCCTCATGAATCGCAGTTTGGAATTCTTCACCTGATTTGAGGTCACCAAATTCCCTTAACTTCAACCTTTAAGAAACTTCTTTTGGGTGCCTCTAACTGTTCTAGGCACTTGAATTCCTTTGTATAAAATTGCTTTATATATGTTAACATAAAATAATCCTCAGAATCATGAAAACATAAGCCTCCAAGAGGCAATTAAGAACACCTAAGAGCCCTGTAACACCTGGGTTTATAGGCCTGGCCTTCAATGCTAGCTTTGCAGTTTTGAAAAATAATTTCATCTACTCTATAAAATGGGAATAATAACAGCTCCCTTATAGGCATGTCATGATGATTAAGCAAGATAGTGTATATAAAGTACTTCACACTATCCTGTTCTGTGCTAAATGCTCCACAAAGAGTAACTACCATTATAGAACTTCCCAAGGCCACATAAGCCTGAGAAGCATGGTGTGATTCCAAGCTTCAACCTAACACATTATTAGAAATATGGTTCGGTTCAACTCTGAGGTGAGCATTCGACTTGTTTGTTTTGTTTTGTCCATTATTTGGTTTTGGATTGATTTTTCTAAGAGGGCCTCACTGTGTATCCCAGATTAGCTTAGGAATTGTGATCTTCTTGCCTTAACTTCTCAAGTGCTAGAATTTCAGGCAAATACCACTATACCCAAAATATGGTTCCTTTATGTTTTGGCCTTGCAACAGAAATTTAAACACAGCTATGTTGGACACATCTAACATGCTAACATCCATTTTTACCTTTCTCCTGTGTTCTGGGGAGCAAGAATTGTCAGGAAAACTGGAACAAAGTATGTTAATGATACTGGTCTCATTACTGGTTAAATGTCATGGAGAGTACCACTGCAAAGATGGTATAAAGGTAATCATGAATGACCTGCATTAGCAGAAATTTTCTGGTATGAGGAGATGTCACCATTGGTAAAAACACTTGCTATACAAGGAGGAAAATCTGAGAACCCACCTACAGCCAATAGGGTATGTCAAACAAGGTAGAAGGCTAGTGCCAACACCCAAGGTTGTGCTCTGACTGTGTTCCATGTTTATGTGTTCCATGGCACTCACACATGTCATACATAAAATGATAATTTTTTTAAAGTTGTAAACAAGATTTTCCTGATAACAAATACTCTACCATCATGGAATGTCTCCTCTTGTTTTTTGTTCTAAATAGTTGGGGAAGGAGTAAATATTGGCTATATAATAATTAATATTTAATATTGTGTGTCTAGGACATTTGTTTCAAGAGTCACTTGAGAGCTGGTTGACGTTACTGATAATAGATGTTTATCCTCATAAATTAGCCTTTTGTAAAGATGCTGAAAGGGTTGAATTCCCTTCAACCAGCACTTATAAAACTTGTCTGCAAGTAGGATTGCTTAGAAATTCCTTGTAAAATTACTCATTTCTATCCCTTATCCTAGATTACTTTAGTCAAAATACTAGAGATGAATCCCAGGATTATGACTATTGTTTTCCAAATTTCTCTGTAAAAATCACTCTCTAGAGATATGCACTTGCAACCCAGCACACCAGCATTCTCCCTCTCTGCCTTCTGGCTCTGCCTAAACCCAGGACCTCTCCTTCCCATTGTCTTTAGAATGGGGCCATCAGAATCCATTAAAAAGCCTCTAGGGAAGACTATTAGGATCTCAAAGAGCCAGTATTAATCTAAATAGTTGGTACTGGGAATTAGTCACTAAGACCTATTGCTGAGGCCAGCCTTCTCTATGACAGGTTAGATGAAAGATGACTCAATCTATAAAGGATCAGAATCAGTAGGACATATGTGTAATTATTAAAGGGAATGTATCAGATTGTCTTGCATGGTTTGAAGCTGGATAGTCCAGAAATTGCCATCTATATTCTAAAGAACCAAGAACTCCATAGTTGCCCAGTCTAAATAGATGGAAGCCTTAGAAGAAGAACAGTGATGCAGCCCAGTCCAAAGCTGAAGGTTTGAAAGCTCCTGAGAGAGTTGCTGGCTGGAGTATGTGGAAAGGCTGAAGAAGCTGAAATCAGTTTCAGCAGACAACAGCAACCGAATACACACTCAGGAGAAGGAAGCGGGCACTGTGACCAGGGAAGGGGTGACAGGAACCCTAAGCCTCATGGGGCATTGGAAAAGCAATATGGAAAAAGAACATACCAACTTACAACTCCACCTAGAGCTCCTTAGCTATGGGTGAGGTCCTAACATTGCCTGCAGGAAGAGTTTTACAGCAAGTGCTAGCAACCCAATCTACTACAAGACTGGCAGTCTTAACTTCAGGAGAATTCCACAACACTTACAAGCTTTAAATTCAACCCAGGGAGCTAGCTTTTCTGTTTGTTTGTTTTTTAATTACATTTTTAGATTTATTTTACATACCAACCAGTTTCCCTCCCTACTCTCCTTCCATTTCTTCCCCCCACCTCCCATCTTACCCTTTCCCCCATCCACTCCTTTTCCTTTCTGAAAGGGTCAGGCCTCCCATGGGAGTCAACAAAGCATGGTATATCAAGCTGAGGCAGAACCAAGCTCCTCCCCCTGCATCAAGGCTGGGTGAGGCAACCCAGCATGGGGAATGGGTTCCCAAAAGCCAGGAGCTAGCTATTCTAAGTTACTCCTCTATTCCAAAGAAGAAACGGATTTGGACCAGCCCCCAGAACTTAAACAACTACAATAGCCACTGCTAAGTACCCCATTGTCTCAGTAGCCAGCCAGGGGGTTAGCAAAGCTGAACACTTGATCTGTTAGAAGCTCTAGGGTCAGCACTTGAATCACTCATTGGGCATAGGCCAAGTCCCTCAGCATCCTTACCTTGAGGACCTGCATCTGCCATTGCCACAATGCTGAATCCATTCATGTTTGCCCTGCAGTATTTAGAGACGGTCTCTTCCCAAGTGCATGATCTTGAGACTGTAGCTACTCTTGTGAAATCTGTTTCACCCACACCTGTGCTTGGAAGCATCCAGAAGAGCCCTATAGCTCCAGAAATATAGCTGCCTCAACCCTTGCCAACACCTATGCTTACCCTGAAATATCTAGGCAGCATCTTTTCCTGTGTGGTGATTTTGGAACTATCGATGTTAGTGCAAAAAGCCTTGGTATCACTCAAACTTGTACCTAAGGAGCAGGGAAAGGATACATCCATGTCCTTCAATTCTGTGAGTGTAATCCCCAGGGCCACAAGTATCATTCCTATCACAGCTTTCCTCATGTAACCTAGAGATAATCCCAACAAGCTGTGTAGCTCCAGAGCCACAGACAACAGAGTCAAAGTGCCATCACCAAGTGTTTTCAAACCACAGGACCTAGGTTTTCCCCATATTTCTCACCACAGAGGGTATGGATATAAGCACCATGAGCCCAAATATTAACTCTGTATTTTCTGAATAATATAAGGTATATATATCTTCTCTGTAGTTCACAAGTTGTAGACCACATTTACCAATACTAACTGTATTTGACACACTGTCTTAGTTTGGGTTCTATTGCTGTAAAGAGATGCCATGACCCTGGCAATTCTTATAAAGAAAAACATTTAACTGGGGCTAGCCTATAGATCAGAGGTTTAATCCATTATCATAATGACAAGAAACATGGCAGCATGCAGATAGATATGGTGCTGGAGAAGAAGCTGAGAGTTATGCATCTTGATCTGCAAGCAGCAAGAGGAGACTGCCTTACTAGGCCTGCCTTGAGCATATAGGACCTCAAAACCCACCTCCACAGTGGCACATTTCCTCCAACAAGGCCACACCTACTCACACCTAATAGTGCTACTCCCTATGGGCCAAGCATTCAAACACATGAATCTATGGGGGCCATTCCTATTCCAACCACCACATTCCGCGGGGTCTGGGGAAGGTGTATCACAGTCCAGCGGTGTTCTCTGGAGCTCTGCTCAGTCCACCTCCACCGTCTAGGGTCCAGGACCAGAGAGAGCGCTGGCCCATCCAGATCTCAGGTCTCCAGGTGCCTCCCTTGGCCCCACCTTGTAGGCGTGACAGTTGCCGAAGCCTCAATGGGGGTTGGAACTTTCAGATCAAAGCTGGAATGGCTACCCACTACAAACTTATTTAAAAGTCCTAAGTTCAAAGTCTCTTCTGAGATTTGTGCAATCTCTTAACTGTAATTCCCTATAAAATCAAAATCAAAAAGCATATCATATACTTCCAGCATATAATTGCACAGGATATACATTACTGTTCCAAAATGGATGTAAGGGAGCATGGTCAGGAAATACTGGACCAAAGCAAGACCAAAAACTAGCTGTGTAAAGTCCAAACGCTGCATCTCCATGTCTGATGTCAAAGTGCTCTTCAGATCTCCAACTCCTTTCACTTTTTTGGCTGTAAACACTTCTTTCTCTTGGGCTGTTTACACTCCCTGTTAGCAGCTTTTCTTGACAGGTATCTATGACTGGCATTTTGGGGTCTATAAGGCAATCCAAGCCTCACAGCTTCGTGCAATGGCCTCTCTAGGCCTCCATGCAGGGACACCTATGACACATGCCTGGACTCGGTGGCTTTCCTTAGCAGTAGAGGGAGATTCTGTAACCCCTTCTGTCATTGACTCTAAAGCCAGAACCATGTGGCAAAAGCTGCCAACTTCTGCTGTTTGCTGGGGCTGGAACATGGCCCCCTCATTCAGTTACGTCTCCACGAGCTTTATGTTTTCCACGATTACCTTCACTGCCTAAGGTTGACTATCCTGGAACTTGCTCTATAGACTAGGCTGGCCTCAGAGATCTGCTTGCCTCTGTCTCCTGAGTTCTGGGTTTAAATGTGTGTACCACCATGCCTGGACCTAAACTGCTCTTTAATTTCTTTTTTACAAGTTGGAAGCATAGCTTCCAAGACAAGGTGGGGTCTTGCCTTGCCCTGAGGTCACCACTCTCTTTGTTCCATTTCTTAATTTGTTTCTCTTCTTGAACACAGAATTTAGCTCCATTCCACTTCCTGGTGCCCTTTTCCCCTCAATTTGTACATTTTGTATTTTTCCTTGCTCAGCTTGCTTGTTTTCAGTGTAGATCTTCATAAGAGTGAACATTAATAATCACATGACAGAGTCTATACTAGGCTGTTTTGAGATTTCCTCTGCCAACAGAATTAATCCCAAACTCTTAACTTTAGACTCAGGCAGACATCTCAGACAAGGGCAAAAAGCAGCCACATTCTTTGCAAAATATCACAAGAAGAATCTCTAAGCCACATACTAATATTCTCCTCCTGTGAAACTGTAGTTGTTTGCTTTGCTTTTTTTTTTTTTTTTTTTTGAGGGGACCCGCCACACAGCTCCCAAATAAATCACACCCAGAGGCTTATTCTTAATTATAAATGCCCGGCCTTAGTTTGCCTTGTTGCTAGCCAGCTTTTCTTATCTCAAATTATTCTGTCTACTTTTGCCTTTGAGCTTTTCCTTTTCTGTTTCTGTATACCTATGTTTCTTACTCCGTGGCTTGCTGGTTGGGTAGCTGGGTAGCTGGGTGGCCGGCCCTTGAAGTCCTCATCTTTCCTCTCTCGTTTGTCTCTCTGTCTTCCCAGATTTCTCCTTCTATTAATTCTTTCTGCCTGACAGCCCCACCTATCCTCTCTCCTGCCTTGCTATTGGCCATTCAGTTCTTTATTAGACCATCAAGTGTTTTAGACAGGCAAAGTAACACAGCTTCACAGAGTTAAACAAATGCAACATAAACAAAAGTAACACACCTTAAAATAATATTCTCCAACATGAAACCTCTTGAGCCAGACCCCCACACCTCAAATCATCCTCAGCACCACTGTCTTCCATGCTTCTATTAGTATGGCCCATTAAGCCACACTTAAAACATTCAACTGCTTTTCTAATCCAAAGTCCCAAAGTCCACCTTCTTCCAAACAAAAGTATGATCAGACCTATCACAGCAACACCACAGTCCCTGGTACCAACTTGTCTTAGTTAGGGTTTGTGTTGCTATAATGAAACACCATGACTAGAAAGCAAGTTGGGGAGGAAAGGGTTTATTCCGTTTACATTTCCACATTGCTGTTCATCATCAAAGGAAGTCAGCAACAGGAACTCAAACAGGGCAGGATCCTGGAGACAGGAGCTGATGCAGAGGTCATGGAGGGGCTGCTACTGGTTTGCTTCACATGGCTGCTCAGCCTGCTTTCTTATAGAACCCAGGACCACCAGAGAGCCGTGGGGTAGTTCTTCATAGCCTTTACTTCAGGAACCAAAGCTGCTGCTCCTTCAATCCTTGGTATCACCTGTGTTTTCTCTGAGGGACATAGTCCTCTTCCCATCCCATATCACCAAGACAGATGTAGCTGCCTGAAGCCCTGGTGCCATCAAGTCTGTGAAGCCTAGAAACACACAGCTTTGGAGGCAGACATTCATTGCAAAGTCATATGGCTACTCTCATGAGCAAGCTACAGTCTGGGTTGTTGAAGCACTCATAAACACATGATGTATATAAAATATAAAATATCACATTGAGACTATACTTTTGAGTTCCCCTATAACTCAACCTAAAGTGTCTGTCCAGATGACTTCCTGTACCCTATTTAAAGGATTTTTTTTCTTATGCTATTTTACAAAATTGGAACAAATGATTGTTATACTAGGTTTGCTGGGATCAGCATTTAAAAGGGAGCAGTAATTCTCTAGAAATAGATTCTCAATTTCAAGGAAATCTATTAAATTCCTGAAAAATAATTTAAAATAATGATACTAAGGAAACTCAATGAGATGCAATAAAATATATGAAAATTTTTTTACAAAAGAGAATAGAAAAGGTAGTTACAGGTGTGAATGAGAACATCACCATAGGGACAAATCACAAACACTAATAAAAAATCTTTGAACTGGAAAATTTGATGAAATAAAAATAGTTTCCACAGCAGACTAGAACAAGCATAAGAAAGAATTTTTCTGAACTTGAGCACAAGTCACTTGATCTAGCATAGCCAGACAAAAGAGAGAGAAGCGAGGAGAGGAGAAATGAGGACAGAAGTGTGGTAGTATTGTATTCCCCAAAATATTGTGTACCCTAATAAACTTATCTGAGGTCAGAGAACAGAACAGCCACTAGATACAGAGGCCAGAAAATGGTGGCACACATGCCTTTAATCCTATCACTTGGGAGGCAGAGATCCATCCAGATCTCTGTGAGTTTAAAGCCACACTGGAAACAGCCAGGCATGGTGACACACGCCTTTATTCCCAGGAAGTGATGGCAGAAAGCAGAAAGGTATATAAGGCATGAAAACCAGAAACTAGTGCTGGTTAAGCTTTTAGGCTTTTGAGCAGCAGTTCAGCTGAGATCCATTTGGATGAGAACTCAGAGACTTCCAGTCTGAGGAAACAGGATCAGTTAAGGAATTGGCAAGGTAAAGTGGCTGTGGCTTGTTCTGCTTCTCTGATCTTCCAGCATTCACCCCAATACCTGGCTCCAGGTTTGTTTTTATTAATAAGATCTTTTAAGATTCCTGCTATACAGAAGGGGGGAGGATAATGCCTACAAGAGTTATACTGTAAGCAAACACATACATGATGGGAATTCTAGAAAATGGAAAAGGCACTGAAGATTGCTTTCATAAAGTAATAGCTGAAACCTCAGTTCTTCAATGAGGCATGGTCATTTTGATTGAAGAATCTCAAAGGATTACAACCAGATTCAAATAAAACAGACTTTCACCAAAACATAGTCAAAATTTCAAAAATACAAATCAGAGAGAAAATCTTAACAGCAAAAGAATCAAGTCACATCTAAGAAAAAGATTATTGAAGACTATGACTGACTTTTTTTTTTTTTAGAGGAAACCTTACACTCTAGAAGGGAATGACATGATCCATTCAAAATACAGAAGGAAAAATAGTGCCAATCAAGAATACTGTTCCAAGGAAAGTTATCCTTCAGAACTGAAAAAGACAGTGTCTTTTGCAGAGACTGAGGGCATTTGTCACTGCCAGACCAGTGCCACAAGAAGTCTTAAAGTAGTCTTACAATTGAAAGAATGATAACTGTCATTATGAAAATACATAAAGTTCACTAAAAGAACAGATACATGAAAGAGAAAGGGAGTCAAACCTTAGCATGACAGAAAACTCTAACCACCAAAATAATTAAAAGGTGGTAAGGAAAAACAATAGACAAAGTAAATGTAATACAGTTAAAATGGAAGGAGAACATTCATATTTATCAACAATAACCTGACTAAAAATATTAAGTTCACCAGTCAAAATACTTACACTATCTAAATGGATTAAAAATATCCACTACCTACAAGAAACTCACTTCACATATATCTCTGTGTGTATATATACAGATAGATAGATAGGTAGGTAAGTAGGTAGGTAGATAGATAGATAGATAGATAGATAGATAGATAGATAGATAGATAGATAGATCGATCACAAGTCAAGTATTGGGAAGAGAACTGCCAGAAAGTGGAAACCAAAGCAAGTAGGAATGTCTCTACTCAGATATTGCCAACAGACAGCTGTTTGTGAAAGCATGCCTTGTCATAGGGAAAAAATGGTCCAAATTGTCTGTGACAGTACCAAGAAAATCACTTGAATAAATTAAAAAATTAAAACTTATCCTCAACAATATTTTTAGTTGTTTTTTTTTTTTTTTTTTTTTTTTTTCCCCGAGACAGGGTTTCTCTGTGTAGCTTTGCGCCTTTCCTGGAACTCACTTGGTAGCCCACCAGGCTGGCCTCGAACACACAGAGATCCAGAGATCCGCCTGCCTCTGCCTCCCAAGTGCTGGGATTAAAGGAGTGTGCCACCAACGTCCAGCTTATTTTTAGTATTCTTAAAGAATATTAGAAAAGTAGAATAACAAAGATATTGCATTTCCACTTAATGACATTTTTGTATATAGTTTATATATGCATATATACCTCTTAACATATTTAACATTTTTCATATTGAGAATAATGTACCCTCAAGATCATTCTTTTTCCCTTCAGAATTCTTTCTTTTTTGTATGTAATGATGGGAAATGCATGAATACCTTTATTTTTGTTAGCATTAAGACTTCTGGATCCATATTCTCATCAAAATGTCTTGGCTGAACCTTGAAGAAAACTAAGTGCTTCCTAGTATGCAAATCCAGCTGAGCATCCTTGATCCAAAGAGCTGAAATCCAAAATGCTCTCAAACCTAAAACCCTTAAGTGCTAACATGACACTCAGAATTTTTCAGGTATTGAAGCATTTAATAGTTTGGATTTTTAGGTTAGGATGCTCAACTAGTAAAGTGTATCTATATATAATAAACATTGAAAAACCCCGAAATCTGAAATGCTTCTGGTCCCATACATTCCATGCTCAACTCATATTACCTGTGGAAGAAAGCTTCCCAATTAGTCAGACTCCAAGGCAATTAACCAGTGCACTCCTGACCTGTTCACTTCAGGCTTTCTTGATTTTTTTAATAAATATTTTTATTTTATAATTAATTTAATTTTACATATCAGCCACGGATTCCCCTGTCCTCCCTACTTCCACCCCCCACCAGCATTCCCCCTCAAGCCACCCCCCATTACCACCTCCTCCAGGGCAAGGTCTCCCCTAGGGAATCATCCTAGCCTGGTAGATTCAGTTGAGGCAGGTCCAGTCCCCTCCTCCCTGCACCAAGGCTGAGCAAAGTGTCTCATCATAGGCCCTAGGTTCCAAAAAGCCAGCTCATTCACCAAGGACAGGTCCTGGTCCCACTGCCTGGGGGCCTCCTAAACAGTTCAAGCTCATCAACTGTCTCACTTATCCAGAGGGCCTGATCCAGTTCCATGGGGGCTCCTCAGCTATTGGTTCACAGTTCATGTGTTTCCACTAGTTTGGCCGTTTGTCCCTGTGCTTTTTCCAATCATGGTATCAATATCTCTTGCTCATATAATCCCTCCTCTCTGTCACCAGTTGGACTTTTGGAGCTCCACCTGGGGTTTGGCCATGGATCAGCTTTCTTGATTTTTATTGGTGATGATACATACCAAAGTATAACTATTGCCTAGATTGAAATATCATTATCATGTTGGTTGATCCCCACTAGTAAATATTTGTACAGTGATCATCCTGCTGGAATATAAACCTCTGTGGGGTGGGCAGAGGGAGAATGGACATTGTTATACACAAGAGGCCGCTTCTTCCTTCAAGCCCTTCTTCCTCATGAGCTTACCTGGAAACCACGACAGCAGCTAGAGCTGCGAAGTCAGTCCTAAGACGAATGCCAGCACAGCAATGCAGAAATTGGCCATCGTGAATACACGGTTGTGTGTTGTATACAAGCATTATATCATAAAGACAATGTAAAAGTCTTGCTTTGTCCATGGGACTTTTTTTAATGCTGTAAAATAAATTAATTGATGCTGGAAACTTGTAAACTCCTTTCTGGGACTCCGAGTAATGCTACTGATGCACTTGAAAGAGCCACAATGGAAAGACAGAACTAGAAAGGGCAATCCTTTTGCTTCTTGCTAAGGACCATCTCCTCCTTAAAATGTGGGAGAAGTCTTCTCTGTAGTCACCACAGTCTACATGTGGCATTAATAGAGGTTGGGACACGCTCCCCACTGACTGCAGAACAGAATGCTCACCAGAAGTGGGTTCAGTGCAGACTCCATTTGGATGCTGTAGTGTTCTCTAATGTGTTATCATGCTGCCTCGGGTCAATGGAGATGCCATTCCAGCTGGCTAAGACAAGAGTCCTCAGTGTCCTTCCACTCCATTCAGTCTAACCTCATGGCTGAGAAGTGCTTCTTAAAGACCAGTACCCTACTGTCAGCTCCTGTTTTCTGACTTTTTAACTGGTAGTAGAAAAGCCACATCTGGTAAGCACCATGGTGATGTGGAACCTAACCAGCATAGATCACAGACTTATGGTAAGCACCATGGCAATGTGGATCCTAACCAGCGTAGATCACAGACTTACACCTGAATGGCTCACTAGTGGTACTGGCACTGAGCCTCTGGGAACCTGAACCTCTGTGGACTTGAGGAGAGGCGGGGGACACTGGCATTGCTGTAATGCCCACAGATGAACCTGTAGCCTGGGTTGTAGTTTCTCTTCCTTGCTCCTGGGGCTGCTTGAGCTCCACAGCTTTCCCAGAACTGTCTTTCTCCACTTGTTTACTGCACCACAGCAGACCCCATTCATTCCTGCTCCACTTGTATACTGTACCACAGCAGACCCCATTCATTCCTGCTCCACTTGTATACTGTACCACAGCAGACCCCATTCATTCCTGCTCCACTTGTATACTGTACCACAGCAGACCCCATTCATTCCTGCTCCACTTGTATACTGTACCACAGCAGACCCCATTCATTCCTTCTCCATTTGTATACTGTACCACAGTAGACTCCATTCATTCCTGTTCCACTTGTATACTGTACCACAGCAGACCCCATTCATTCCTTCTCCACTTGTATACTGTACCACAGCAGACCCCATTCATTCCTTCTCCCTTTTATAAATATCTTGATGTACAGCTACTGAGATACATGCTATAGGCCACAAAGTGTTGACTTTGACTCAGACCAGATTTCATGACAGGATTGTAACATGTTATCATTACTTTCGTGGTGTTGTTTATATCGACATTAACATTTTAATTTCACAGCCTGCAGATTTTATGGACTTTTTTGTTCTCTCTGCTTCTGTTGATACACACAGAGTATATCCTGGGGTCACATTCCTTTTAGATCAGAAGAAAGTAAGTTGATCCATTTGAAGTATCCAGACAACTTCAAATCTGATGGTTAAAAAAGAAATTTTCTGAGGACAAAAAAATAAATTCTTTTCAGCTAATATGGGTGAGTAAAGCCCTCCCTGTAGGTAGAGTTTTCCTGTCCCGGCAGCTGTTTCCCAAATAACCAACAATGAGACTTAATATTAATCACACCTGTCACCCATTTCCGGTGCTATCTCAATCAGCACTATTAAGTGAAACTTAGAACCCTAAAATGTTGGAAGATCAAAAACCTTATACTAGGGCCAAGATAAATTTTTTTACGTAGACAATGCAGATATGAGTGTGGTGATATTTTATTTGTGCTCTAACAAATAAAGCTTGCCTGGAGATCAGAGGAAAAAGCCAGCCACTGTATTAAATATAGAGGTCAGGCAGTGGTAGCACATGCCTTTAATCCTAGCATTTGGGAAGCAGAGATTCATCTGGATCTCTGTGAGTTCAAGGCCACACTGGGAACAGAGCCAGGCATGATGGCACACACCTTTAATCCCAGTGCTAGTTAACCATAGAGATCTGGAGGTCTGGACAGACAGACAGGAAGTGATAGAGCTGGGCAGAAAGAGGAAGTGATGCAGCTGGATGGAGAGAGAAAATAAGATGGCAGGGCACAGAAGGGTATATAGATGCGAGTAAACAGGAAGTTGCGCTCTCTGGAAGCTGAGGAGTTGGTAAGGTGAGGTTGGCTGTGGCTTGTCCTATTCCTCTGATCTCTCAGTTTTAACCCCAATATCTGGCTCTGGATTTTTTTATTAATAAGACCTTTTAAGATTCGTCTTACATATGAGAGAAAATTTTGGTCTCTCTTCATGCAGTTATAAGAGTTATTAGAAGAAAGAAACATAATAGAGAAAGCTGTCTAGGTAAGAAATGTACGTGTAGTTCTATAGCAGGAATGCTAGAGAGAAGCCAGACATTATTTATATTGGATATTTTGTTTAAGTGAATTTTTTAAAAATGAAACAATTATGTTGGTTTGAAAGAAAATGGCCCACAAAGGGAATGGCACTATTAGGAGGTATAGCCTTGTGAAGTAGGTGTAGTCTTGTTGGAGGAAGTATGTCTCTGTGGAGGTAGACTTTGAGGTCTCTTATATGGTCAAGATACTGCCCCGTGTCTCAGACTACTTCCTGTTGCCTGTAAGATGTAGGGCTCTTAGCTACTTCTCCATCACCATGTCTCTCAGTTACTTCTTCATCACCATGTCTGCCTGCATGGCTCCATGTTCCACCATGATGATAATGGACTGAACCTCTGAACTGTAAGTGAGCCACCCCAATTAAATGTTTACCTTTATAAGGGTTGCCATGGTCATGGTGTCTCTTCACAGCAATAGAACCCTAAGAGAGCCTTGTATAAAGTTTTTCCTGCCAGAGGTTTAAGATCAAAGGTAGCACAGAATTAAACTGTACCAACAGCTTTAACTTGTAAACACTACTAATAAGTATATTTACATAGCCTTTACAGAAATTATAAAACACACTATAGTCTGTAATGAACTCCTTCAAATCTACTTTCTTGCCACTGTCTTCAGACTTAGCACACTAAGTAAAAATAAGTACTATGACATGAAGAACCAGTACTCACCTCCTCACAAGGCTGGCCATGGTGGCTGTAGTTAGCTATACGTGAAGTAAGAAGGGTTTACTCCAAAATGAAATGAACATGCTCCCACAGAACTAACACTGGTGACTTGACAGCAATCACCATAAGTGCTTTGTTTAGTTGGAGCAATTACAACGGTATTGTAGGTTTTGAAGTAGCATTTAAATTACCAAGAACCCTAATCCCACTATCTATACTGTATACATTAGTAAATAGTTGAGTGTCTAGTATGTTTCCTTATAGACTGCTTTTACTTTTGCTTATGTGCTTGCATTTTCTTTAAATAAGCTCTTTTCACCAGGTGTGATGGTTTATGCTTCTAATACCAGCCTTCAAAAGACTCAGGCTAGAGCATTACTCTGACTTTGAGGCTAGACCAAACTGCAAAGTATAGTCTAAGAGTGGGTGAGAGTCCTCTCACTCTCTTCTTTGCTCACTTTTCTTTCTTTTTTGTGCTGGTGACTTATTCATGCTAAACAAATGTTCTACCACTGGACTGTACTGCCAGCCCTAGATAGTTATTTTTTTTTAAGTTGAGTTCTGGTTTTCCACCCTCTGAATAGATAAGGAAGACACAGCCAAGCATTGGTATAGGGCTGGTTGTTGTCATACCAGTGTATTCTTCTCTCCTAAGGAATAACGTGATGTTTCTAGTTCCATCCAGTCCATATTAGAGACTTATCTGAAATCAAGATCACTGATACAATTATATATATACTATGGTATAAAAATTGCTTCTAACTGTACTTAAGATGAGAAAGATGTGTATTAAAGTTATTGCAAGCAATTAGAGCATCTCATTTGTTTTTTGAGAAAGGGCCTCTGGTAGGCCAGGCTGGTCTTGAGTTCACTAGATAGGAGAGAATGACGTTGTACTCCTGCTGCTCCCGCCTGTCTCCCAAAGGCTAGGATTTCAGGATTGTGCCATTGCATCTAGTTTCATGTGGTACCAGAGATGGAACCTAGTCTTTGTGCATTCTAGACAAGCCCTCTATGCGCAGCGTTACATCCACAGTCCTTAGAGGGAACATCTCTATTTAAAAAAAAAGGAAAGGAAAGGAAAAGTGATTTCGTAGACTAGACTCCTCCAGCAGGTGGCACATAATGGTGTTCCCTGCATGCCCATCACAGTTGCCAGTGCAGTTCTGCTTAGTCCTTTGCAGAAGCTGAAGCAGGACTGGAAGAGCGACTGTGCCATGCCTCTGCATGCCAGCACCAAAGCTAGGAAAGGATTCTGTTCTCTTTTCCCAAGCCTCTCGAGAGACATCAAAATAGTGTTGAATTTTCACTGTGATGCATTCACTTACCCCTTGTTTTTCTCTTTCCTTCCATTTATCAGTGATTTTGACCCAAAAGGGGCTTGTCAGGTTCTAAACTATGCTGACCCAGTGCCAGCTCTAATGAGCCAGGAACCCCTGGCCTTCTTCCATCTGTCTTCATCAGAGTCATTCTTTCTTATTGATACTTCTTATGTTTCAATAATGAATTCACTGGGCTTTTTCTTATCATTCAATTTTCCAAATGCTTCTAACCTTAGATGGGTAGGGAATCTTTCTGGGTTTCTTTTTCCTTTCATTTTTCTTCTAGACCACTGAAAGGTGCCCCCACTGGGCTGAGGTCTGGCAATGCCCTCCAAGGAACTGGTTTACTCCCTATCTGAATCTGCCTTAGCCTGCCCTTGCCTAGCAACAGTCAAGCAGTCTGTTTGGCTGCAGATACCTTTCCCTTAGTGACTCCCTTTCCTTTCCTCCCTTTCTGCCAAGTTCTTCTCATTTTCCTGACTCAATAAAGCCTCTTGATGGGGGTTTGACAGTGAATCAGATGCCATTTCATTCGCTGTGTCTTTTCTTTTTCTTCCTTCTTCTGCTTCTCTCTCCCTTTTTCTCCCCCTCCCTCCCTCCTTCACTATTTTTTTTTTTTACTTCCTTTACCTCTTCTTTACCTATGGAACTGAGCATGTGTGTTTAAGCCCCCTATGGCACATGCACATTGAAATACTGTTGTAACAAACTGTCATTTAGAATGGAGAGTACCATCAGTAAACTCGAAGAAAATCTTTCCTGGGCTTCTGAGTCAAGCTCCTTTGCAAGGAGAGTATTGCTCCATGACCAGTCTTGTGCTTTGCACTCATAGTTCCATAGCAGCTTTTCCCAGAATGCCCCCTCTTGAATTTAACATAGGAGTTGAGATGCTGCCTCCAGCACATACCCTGTGTATTACCTGTGTATAACTTAGGGTTGCTGTTGCTGTGATGAAACACCATAACCAGAGCAACTTGGGAAAAAAGGGGTTTATTTGACTTATACTTCCACATCACTATTCATCATCAAAGTTAAGTCAGAACAGGAACTCAAACAAGGCCGGAACCTGGAGGCTGGAGTTGACTCAGAGACCACAGAGGGGTGCTGCAATGGGCGGGGCCCTCCCCCATCAATGACTAATTAAGAAAATGCCCTACACTTTTGCTGACAGCCTACTATTTTTTTTCCTAAACAATTTTTTTTTTTTTTTTTTTTGGTTTTTCGAGATAGGGTTTCTCCATGTAGTTTTGGTGCCTGTCCTGTAGACCAGGCTGGCCTCAAACTCACAGAGATCCTCCTGCTTCTGCCTCCTGAGTGCTGGGATTAAAGGCATGCACCATCACCATCCGGCAACAATTTTTTAATAAATTTATTTATTATTTATTTTACATCCCACCCACAGTTTCCCCTCTTTCCTTTCTTCCCGGTCCCTCTCACCATCCCCCTCATTACCTAGCCTCTCTGTCGCTGTGGATTATCCTTTATTTTACAGCTAATCTCCGCTTATGAGTGAGTACATGCCATGTTTGTCTCAGCTCATGCTGGAGAGGATCTGAAGCAAGGGGAACACTCCTCCATTGCTGAGGATGATCTTTTTTCTAGTTCCATTCATTTCAAATTTCCTGGAGTCCTTGTTTTTAGCAGCAGAGTAATACTCCATTGTGTAAATGTACCACGTTTTCTTTATTCATTCCTTGGTTGAGGGACATCTAGGTTGCTTCCAGGTTCTGGCTATAACAAATAAAGCTTCTATGAACATAATTTAGCAAGTGTCCTTGTGGTATGATTTAGCATCTTTTGGGTTTATGCCCAAGAGTGGTATAGCTGGGTCTTGGGGAAGTTGAGTCCCAGTTTTTCCAAAGTCGCTGTACAACTTCACACTCCCACCAGCAATGAAGGAGTGTTCCCCTTGCTCCAGATCCTCTCCAGCATGAACTAACACTTATGTTTTTTTTTTATCTTAGCCATTCTGACAGGTGTATGATGGAATCTCAGAGTCGTTTTGATTTGCATTTCTCTGATGGCTAATGGATACTGAACATTTTAAGTGTTTCTCAGCCATTTGAGATTCTTATCTTGAGAATTCTGTTTAGATCTGTACGACATCTTTTAATTGGATCATTTTGTTTGTTGATATCTAGTTTCTTGAGTTCTTTATATATTTTGGAAATCAAGCCTACAGACAGCTTAACCTTATGGTGGCATTTTCTTAATTGAGGTTCCCTTCTCTGAGATGACTTTATCTTATGTCAATTTGACATAAAACTATTCAGTACAATTGATCCCTTGTCAGCTTGTCACACAAATACGTCACCATTAATACACAACCTTTCCTTTCTCATTCATCCCCAATATCTCACATTGAAAACATAAATAAAAATCCCCATTCTTCAAATTAAATCACCATTAAAGTCTCTATAAAAATCAAAAATCTCTTTTGTAAGTTCAAAAATCCCTTTTGTAAGTTCAAAAATCTTTCAACTATCGACTCCTGTAAAAATCAAAATTAAGTTAAATACTTTTATATTTCAAGATAGGAGAACCAGGGCACAGTGAGATCAAAGCAAAACCGAACTCCTGACAGTGTAAATGATGCAGTGTCTGGGATTCACTCATGATCTTCTGGGTTCCTCCCAAGGGCTTGGGGTCTCTTCTACAGCTTTGCTCTCTGTAGCATGCACAGCTTGTCTTCTAAGCCCAGGGAAGGCTCCACTGCACTGCTGCTGCTGTTCTTGGTGGTCATCCCATGGAACTGGCATTTAGAAAATGGTGGGATCTTCTGCTACAACTGGGCTGCACTTTCAACAATCGACTTTCCTAGGCTCTCTTCATGGTGCCAAGCCACAACTTGTCTGCATGACACCTTCAATTCTGGAACTTCAACTGCCTCTGAGGCTGCACCTTCACCAATGGCTCTCCCTGGACTCTCATACCTCGGTGCCAAGCCTCAGCTGCTCTCCATGACCTCTCCACACCTTCAAAGCCAGTACCACCTGGGTGACTCTTACACTACCAAGTTTGGCTGGTAGCACAAGGCACAAGCTTGGTCACCTCTGGAACACAGCTTCTATGTGCTGACTCTCAAGAAACACTTTCCAGAAGATTTCATCTCAATAATGCTGATCTCTTTTTTTTTTTTTTTTTTTTTTTCTTTTCTGGAGCTGAGGACTGAACCCAGGGCCATGTGCTTGCTAGGCAAGTGCTCTACCACTGAGCTAAATCCCCAACCCATGCTGATCTCTTAATCACCACTAATTTCTTAGCTCCAGCTAACCAGCATTGAGTATCCCAGTAAAACAAAGGTTTTAATGTAGTGGTTCTGGTCTCTTGTTAATCACAGCCAATTCTTCAGCTTCAGCCAACCAGACACCACAGATTCTTCACACAAATGGCCTGGGAGAGTTTTTGTTTCCCTCTGACATTTCACAAGCCAGACCTCTGTTATCTACACTGCTCCCAACACTCTTATCTTCAAAGCTCTGACAAAACAATCCACTGAGCTTTCCATACTCAATAGCTCTTCTAACCCGAAGTTCAGAAGTCCTTCCATAATGTTCCCCCAAACATGGTCAGGTCTGTCACAGTAATACCCCACTATTTGGTACCAACTTCTGTCTTAGTGTTCTATGGCTGTGAAGAGACACCATCACCACTGCAACTCTTATAAAGAAAGCATTTAATTGGGGCTGGCTTATAGTTTCAGAGGCTTAGTCCATTTTCATTATGGCAGGGAGCATGGCAGCATGTAGGCAGATGTAGCTAAGCTAGAAAAGTAGCTAAGAGTTCTACATCTGGATCTGCAGACAACAGGAAGAGAGAAAGTCACTGGGCCTGACTTGGGCTTTTGAAAACCTCAAAGCCCACCTCCAGTGACACACTTCCTCTAACAAGGCTATGCCTCCTAATCCTTTAAAATATTGCCACTCCCTGGTGACCAAGTATTTAAATCTATAAACAATGGAGGCCATTCTCATTCAAACCACAACACCCTCTTTGGTTTTATTTTTCACTTTATCTAGCCCTAAGGTGTGAATGTCCCCACCTTAAATTTTCACTTAAGGTACCATCTAGGGATCCTGTGTTAAACCAAACATATGACCATGCACAATATTAGGAACTTGGTGTCAGTGCATAAACCTGACTAGCCACCCATTTAATCAATATCTCTTCTAGAACCCTGTGTACTTACTAAAGACATTGGGGAGCCCTTGAACTGTATCTGAACTAGTTTCTCTTCTTTCATGATTTTTCTTTCTTCCAACTCATATAACCTTCCCTGGGGCCAGAGAGCAGAGGGCTATAATCTGCTTAATTAAAGTGGAAGAGTCTAAGGTCTTCTGAAGAACTCTATCTCTTGCTCACAATCAAGTCTCGACTCTCAAGTTCAGCTGTAGCACAGAGCACCTTAACCTCTGGCCCATTCTGTCCTACTAAAGCAATCAACACCTAATTTAACTTACGATTAAAAATAAGTTTGTGGCATACACAAAAAGAAAACAGTGTGTGTGTGTGTGTGTGTGTGTGTGTGTGTCTAAGTTTGTCTTTGTGTGTATGGGTATATGTATGGTTCTGAGTGTGGTATAGGGGGACAGAAGCATTTCTGCATTTCTTGTCATTAGGTTGTTCTCCCTAATAATTGCATATAAAAGTTATAAGGTCCCTATATCTACATTGACTTTCTCACTAAAAGGGATAAATATCATGGAAACACACTGCTATCTGGCTTATAAGTTATCTTTCAAATGATGCATTGATAAATTATTTATGCTATAGAATGTGGTTGTTCTAATGTATAGCATAAAACATACTGAATACATATCTATGTGTGCCCTAAATGTACTGTAGTGCATGTTAATAAACAAGATAATCTCTCACCACTTTGACCTGGCAGGGTTTATGAGACAAGAGTCTCTTCTTGATTTGGTTTCTGCACTGTGCTCTCCGGTAGTTTGCTCTGCCTTTGGAAGTCTGGCACATAATGTTCTTCAATTTCAAGCTGCCCAGCAGTACTTACCTCTCACCAAAATGAAATATCTATAAATTTCAATTGTTCTATGGCTTTTCCAGCTGTCCTAAATTGTGTCTTAATTCATGATTAGTAGGAAATTATAATTCTGTTGAAATGAAAGTATTTTATATTGGATGGTCATTTTGTAAGTTCCCAAAACAATTAAGGTGCTAGAAAACGAGATGTGTTACGTTCTCTAGTGCTTTAAAGTAGTTGCAAAGGACAGAGCCAATGTGCTTAAAAATCCAAGTGTAGTGCTTCTGTGACACAAGGAAAAGAATGAATTCAACTTTTATAATTGCACACCTTATCAGACTTGCTCAGATCTCTGAAATCAAATGCATTGTGTAG
The DNA here is from genome assembly GCF_004664715.2 of Peromyscus leucopus. NCBI lineage: Eukaryota > Metazoa > Chordata > Mammalia > Rodentia > Cricetidae > Peromyscus > Peromyscus leucopus. The sequence goes on from NC_051079.1 coordinate 15,386,758, forward strand.
AGGGGTGATGATATTTTATTTGTCCCTTTCCGTATTCATTCTCATTCATATTTACTCCCTCCCCCTTCTCATTTGTGATACAGAATCACTGTACCACTAAGCAGTAACCCAATTTATAGCAATAGACTTTACCAGAACTCAGAAATACACAAGTGGGCATCTTGTAAACCTTAGTTGGTGGGAGTTAAGCAAAGACTTGGTCACTTTTAGAAGGTTCTTTCTGTTAGTGTGATGTGAACTAGTAAAGATTTAAGTTTTATAAAGAAATTATAGTGTTCTAGGTTTAGTCTCTCAAGGCTTTAGAGCCAAATATATTTCAAAATATTCTTAAAAAGCATGTTTCATATCCCCTTGAGTCAGATTTTATGGACATACAGATTGGGTTAGGGCCAATGTTGTTACCAAACAGTGAAAAAAATTGAGTGTTCAGTACTTTTAAGATTTCAACTGCAGATGAGAGCTAATTTAATCACTCTTAGACATTTTATTTATTATGTTTATTCACAGCCAGGAATCCCATAAAAGATGATATCTTTGCTTTTCTCTAACCATTTCTTTGTGTTTTCGTAGAGAAGGTTAAATAGGCTATACAGGTCACAGAAGGAGTCTGTGAAGGTATTTCGCGTCCAATGAACTAAATGCTCACAGCTCACAGGAAAATAAACTCAATTGTTCTCAGTTATTGTCATCAGATGAGCAAATTTATAATGATATTTATTTAAAAGACTTCTTTACTCCAACTCCAGTCTCTCAGCCAACTTAGTACACATCTTGGTGTGGTGATCACCAACTTCCTCTGTGGCCTTTCAGAAAAACTTTCCATGTATACTTAGGGTATGTATATGCATAAATGTACTGTAGACATGCCACATTCATTTAAATTGCTCTATAATGTTCCATCATATTCAGTAACCATGATGCAACTGTACAGTCAACCATTGACTAGATATTAAGGTTATTTCCACTCTTGTGATCACAAACAATGCTCAATGGTTATTCCTGTCCATATCACTTTATGTATATGAGAGGCTGTCTGTAGGATAAGTCCTAGAGATAGGATTATAGGTCACATAGTCTCATTTAAAATTTTCAAAGATATAACCAAATTGTTTCAAGAGTGATTGTATGTCCACCTGCAATATTTGAAAGTATCTATTTTGTCATTTCATCAAAAAGTATGTAGTAGATGCTTTACCATGAATGAGGATATGAAGCTGAATTTTTAGCTTTAACTACATCATAGATTTTTCATTTTTGGTGGTGGATAAGTGCATAAAAATATATTTGATGGTGAAAGTGTAACAGCCAATGTGAAGCTCCACAGTTCTGCTGTAGCTCTCTAACTATATAGAAGTTGATTGAGATGAAAATACTTTCAGTCTGGTTAATTGCACCATGTTTTTCATTGGTAAGTTCTTTAAAATAGAGCTTTAATAATAAAAAGGTAACCAAAGTTTCATGCTATATCAAGTCTGATAATAATATCTTGTAGTTATAACTAGCATTTATTTTATTTATTCACTCATATATTCATTCAGTAAGAGACAGGGTCTTATATAACTCAAACTGTCCTCCAAGTTCTTACATAGCTAGTAGTGATGACCTTGAACTTCTGATCCTACCACCTCCATCCCCAGAGTGCTGGGATTAGAGATGTGTACCACTGTACCTGGTTTTATGTAGTACTGGCAATCACACTCAGAGCTTCATGCGTCTCTCACAAGCACTCTGCTAACTGAGCTTTATCTCCAGCTCTGAAGTTTTATTTTCTATAAAGAATGGCTCTTTTGCCCATTTTTCCACCAAGTTGTTAATATTTTTTATTTCCACTTACAAGTATTTTTTCCTTGAAAGTGATCCATTTGGTGATATCTATTATTACAAATACTTATTTGTAATATCTTGCATCATTTCCCAGCTTTTCTTTTTACTTTGGGAATATATCAGAATTTTTTCTATTCAGAAAATTCTCCCATACAAATGATTTGTCAGTATCTTGAGTAGGTATACCTGTGTTTCCTCTCTGGTCCTTTCACTCTGTTTTTTCGTGGAGTAATTTGTTATGATAGCTCTCAATATCACTATGAACTGGAGTTGTTTGTGGTGTTTCATTTTGTTCTTCAGATCTCCAAATATCCTATTTCTACTTCTTCATAATAATAATTAAATAATAAGCAATAGCTTTACTATTGAGCGCTAACTAGAGAGGTATTATACTAAATACTATACTATACTAAACACTGTAGATGTATATAGTCATAAAACATCAGAAAGGCATTGTTGCTTTTACTTACATTTTATAGATAAAACAACCGAAGATTAGAAAAATAAGCAGTTTTCCCAAGATCACATAATTGTAAATTGGCACAGTAGAATTCATATTCATCTTCCAACTTTGGGGCCTGGTCTCTACTGTTACCTTAAATGGAATATTTTATGAATAGTATTAATAGAAAACTTTTAGTGATTATTATGATAAGCCCTGCTAAGATAACTATGACAGTATTAGCCTTAAATGACAAAACCTCGGAAAGACAGCCAGATTCTTCCATAGTCACTTTTTCATGACTGGATAATTCTGGAACCAGAGTTATCATGTGGTTTATAGTTTACTGTTTATAGTTTAGCAGTCTAAAACAAAATACCTGATGCAGTTCAGCTTTATAAAGAAAAGATTTATTTAGTAAACTTTGCTGGCTGAGCATCCTGGTGCAGGCTCTGGTGAAGCTTCTCGTGGCCCATAGTGATGGTGGGAGTCCTGGTAAACAGCAGAACCGCAGTGCCAAACAGAAGCCAGAAAGAAATCACACAATTGGAATGAAGCTTTGTGGCTGTCATGATTTCATTTGTAGCCGTATGTTGAACTGTGTAACAGTAAGAATCAGTGGTCTCTCAAACCTCTTTGAAACAGTCATGCTGTAGTAATTTCTCACCCAGGACTGAGGACTATCTGTCATGGGTGTGACAAGGAAGCAAGCTTGTCGCAGGGATCAGATGACTACCAAGGGAAGTCAGAAAGGAAGAGATACTAGATCTTTGTGGACCTGGCTGTTGATGGCGTGGTGAAACAGCTCTAGTCTTAACTGTTGGACCTGTGACTCCTGAACCCACATCTGGGCTGCTGTTTTGGTTTTTTACTTGAAATTTGTTGTGTTGACAGATACCACACCATAGTAGTAGAAGCTGAAGAAGTGTAGATCCCAAAGGAGATGTTTCCAAGAAAATTGTCCCAAACTCAACACTCACAACCAAATACAGATTTTCTTTTTACCCTTTGCAAAAAAACCAGAACACTAATGCTAAATGCAAAAATTAGCCATATTAGGATAGTAAAAGCTGTAGGAATTATTTAACATTAGGGCAGTGGAGCATCCCTAAGATAGGATGCTTTGCCCCAGTTTAGAATTATATAAACCCCCCATGCCAATTGTGCAGAGATCTCCTAAACATGCTGATGAGTGAAAACACAGATGGTAAATGCATATAAGCATGGCCCAGTTTCATTCAGTATTGTATGTACATGCAACTGTGCATGTGTGTGTGTATATATGTGCACATATGTATAATTGTATTGGAAGGGATTTAGAATCTTATGCACTAGACTGTTAGTACTGGCTTCTGAGATAGGGATTGGATTGCCATTTAAGTGGAGAAATTGAATACTGAAGGCACTTTTCTTTATATAGTTTTATATATTTGAATCTTTATAATATAAACATACTTTTTCTTTTCTATTGAGAATTTCATATATGAGTATACTGTATTTATATCATATTCACCCTTTCCTTTTCTTCTTGCCCCTCCAACTCCTACCCATGTTCCTTATATCCACCTCTCAAATTTAAGTCCTCTTCTTCTGTAATTATTATTGTTTTACACACACACACACACACACACACACACACACACACACACACGCAACCTACTGAGTCTGGTAGTGTTGTCCATGTGTGTATAGATTTAAGGCTAACCACATGGGCATGAGCAAGCTATCAAAGGGCTCTTCATGAGAAAACAAAAAACAAAAAACAAAAAACCGACTCTACCTCAGTAGGGTTTCCTGTAGCTCTTCTAGTAGGAGTGGGACTTGTGAACCTTTCCCCTATACATGTTAGCACATCAACTGTTACAGCTTAATGTAGGTCTTGTGCAGACAACCATATTGTTGCTAGTTCAGGGTGCAATATTTCTGTCAAATCCAAAATGTAGGATATATAAGTAAAATGTACAGTTTCTTCTATCGCAGGATTAAATAAGACAAATAAATTTCCATCTTTAAATAAATTAATAAAGATACCATCTGGCATAAATCTCTCCCCCAGTCAGTGTTTTTCTAAGACAAAAGTATGTGCACAAGGTCGATCCACTCTCAAAAGTTACATTAGCTTAACAGATGTGCCTTTTTCAGTCAGCCAACCATGCATAAGAATGTAAGGCTAACCTCTGACCACTCAGAACAAGGCACAGAAGAAACCCTTTGTTAGGAATAAAAACTCAGCAGGACTTCTGCTGGGTGTGCTTCCTGCGGGATTTAGAGCAGCTTTGCACCAAAAAGCCTCTGGATTGTGTGGATGTTTTCTTGGAACTTTTATCCCCCAGTGGCTTGCATAATAACACTGTCTGGCACTGTGAGAGCTAGTCCTTAGGAAGGAGGCGACGAGGTCAGTACCACCTTGATTTCTCCAAGTCCTGTGACAAAAGGGTGTAATATCTTCAGCAACAGGGTCTTACCCTCAAGTAATGGCAGGCAGCCAAGAGCAGTGGCAATAGCTTGTATTGTTTGGGGGATCATTCGAACCCCTGGCCAACAACCACAAAGGTTCTTGCCAGGCAGTGTGTTTCTTTGGATAGTTTATGGCCCCTGGAGAGATCATTGTCCCTCTGTGGATTCTAACTCCAACTGAATCAATCTCCTCTCTCTCTCTCTCTCTCTCTCTCTCTCTCTCTCTCTCTCTCTCTCTCTCTCTCTCTCTGTGTGTGTGTGTGTGTGTGTGTGTGTGTGTGTATTAGAAAGCTTGTAAAATAATGGTTTCCCTGTGGCTTTTTCAAATATCTTAATGTTATTTGTGGCTTCCCATGTGCATTACCCTCCCAACTGAAGTCTCATCCTCACCCTTGCTTATCCCTTTCCCACTTCCTACCACCTGAGTCCTGTTATCCACCTCTCTGGAGCTCTTCCTCCCTCCCTCCGCCAGTGGTCCCTTTCTACTTTCTTAGCTTCCATACTTACTCCAAGTTATGCAGTCTCATGTGAAGATTCGAGGCTAAATGTTTGCCTTTCTAGGTCTAGGTTACCTTACTTGTGTATTATTTTCTAGCTCTATTCATTCGCCTGAAAATTTCATTATTTCATTTTTTCTTTAGAACTGTATAGTATTCCATTGTATATCAGTACCACATTTTTATCATCCATTCATCAATTTATGGACATCTAAACTGTTTCCATTTTCTAGCTAGTTTGACTATAGAAACCATAAGCATGGCTGTCTTAGGGCTTCTATTGCTGTGAAGAGACACCATGACCATGGCAACTCTTATAAAGGAAAACATTTAATTGAGGCTGGCTTACAGTTCAGAGGTTTAGTCCATTATCATCATGGTGGGACATGGCAGCATTCCGAAAGACATGGTGCTGGAGAAGAAGCTGAGAGTCCTACATCTTGATCCTCAGGCTGCAGAATGAAAAACTGTGTCACAAGGCCAGACTTGAGTTTATAAGACCTCAAAGCCCACCTCCACAGTGACACACTTCCTCCAACAAGGCCACACCCACTCCAACAAGGCCACACTCATAATAGTGCCATTCCCTATGGACCAGCATTCACACATGAGTCTGTGGGGGCCATTCCTATTCACACCACCACAATGGCCAAGGGGCCAAGCAAGTATCTGTGCTATAGAATATAGAGTTCTTTGGGCCAAAGAAGAGTATAGCTTAGTCATGTGGTAGATCTATTTTTAGCTTTTTGAGAATTTGTCTCACTGATTTCTATAGTGGCTACCCCAGTTTGCGCTTCCCCTGTCGGTGAATAAGAGATCCCCACATCCTCATGACACTGCTGTCCTTTATTATCTTTATCTTAGCCAGAATTTTTATAAATGTAAACACATCCTTTCTTTACCTTTGAGACAGAGTCTCATTCTGTAGCCATGTGATAGCCCCGAATGACTTGAGACTCACTGTGTCTCAGAGACTAGGCTGGCATGAAACTGGTAGCTGTTCTCTTGCCTCTGCCTCCCCAGTGCTGGGATTACAGGAGTGAGCCATCATATGCTGACTCTTATATTTATTTGAACAATTAAAATGTGTAAGAAAATAATTAGAACAATGTAATTTGACACATTGTTTACTGAGTACTGGTCATTAAGGATATGTGGCAAGACAAAGAAAGCCATTTGGTTCGTCCCCACCATTTCCAGTCTGATGAGGAAACATGCCAGACAGACTTATACAAATAAAATCCTATAAATTATGACCAATGCTGTGAAAGAAAAGATCAGAGGATTATGAGCTAAAAATCAGCTTTGTAATCTAACCTTAGATGCTGGAGTTAAGGATGGTGTTTCTGAAGGTGTTAGTTCATCTCTAGCAGGATGAATAATAAGTTATCCAAGAGAAGAATGGGAGGATGATTGAAATTCAATTGTTTGTCTTACACTATTCATTTTGTACTATACATAGATACAATGTGTGCCCTTTTCTTTTAGAAAGAGTAGAGGAAGAGATTGAAGGAGCAATGGCACTCTAAAATTGAAGATGGATTGTGAAGAGTAAAGGGGCAAAGGAGAAGCCAGGGTCTTGCCACCTGTATTTATTATAAGATTCAATGTATTTTGAAGGAATCAACTTACGCAATTCATGGTGGCTAAAAATCTGAAACCCACAGAGCAGTCAACAGGCTGGAAACTGAGGCAACACTTGTGTCGTGTGATGTGAAGTAGCATTCCTCTTCCTGTAGGAGACTTCTAAAGTTTGGTGGTTGTGGTAATTGCCAGTGTGGTTTGTTTCCTAACATCTTTCCTCTTGCGGTCTCTAACTCATTGGGCTCATGGAGGGAAACTGCTTTATTAAAATCCACCTGACTGTAAATGTTAAATACATCAAAAAAAAAAATATGTGCACAGCAACATGTACATCAGAGCTTGGCCAAACTGGGCACTACTTCTCAGCCAAGTTGGCACATAAATTAGCCATCAGCTTGCCCTTGTTAGCTGTTCTGTACAAGTGCAAAGGAATACCATTGAAGGGGATAACAGAATCTGTTTTGTGCACAAACTGACTGCATTATGGAGAAGAGCAGGAATGAAAATGGGGAACTCTTGGGGCTGTAGTGCATAGAGAATAGCCCATAATAATTGGGACCCAAGAGTTGAAATAGAATAAGAGCAGTCAATACCACAATGTGTTTAGGGTGTGGAGCCAACAAGGCCAACAAGGAGGTGTCAAGGATGATACTACGGTTTGGAGCTGTGGTGGTAGAATGGATGAAAATGTGTTTGCTTGCTTGCTTGCTTTTTGTACATTTGTTTGTATTAATGGAAAAATTAGAGGAGGAGGAGGAAGTAGATTAACTGTGAGGAAACTGGTAGTTGCAGGGTAACAGTGAGGACTTTGTTTTTGAGAAAATTCAGTTTGAAATGCTTTGAGACATCCCGAGTACTGCAGCTTGTAAACAGGAGGGTCAGCTCCCTTGCCAGCTGGAGGCCGTAGAGAGGAGGGCATCTTTTCCTCGCACCCACCACCACACCACAGATAAGGAAGTGGTACCAGCTGTCCCAGTCTCATGCTGTCAGGATCAACTCTACTGTGCTGCCCGAGTGAGTCGCGGGGCCCCGGAGGCCATCTAATTCAAACCACCACATACGGCATGTGGCTTATAGATCCTTTAAGCATTTTTTAAATCTGTTAGAGTTTCCTTCGTTTTCATATGTCTACGTAACTGAGTCATTTGTCGTAAAATTTTATACATTCTACTTCTTAGCTTATCATATGCTTCAGGCATCCTTTTGTCTTTCTCTGTACTATATATTCCATGTGAATTGACAGGTCTATCTGCAGGTTTGGTTAATTTAAAGTTTTTCATAGGAAGGATCTTTCATAAGTCATGCTGCGCATGTACCTTCTCTTGTTACATATCAGGAAAGAAATGGGTACTAGTGATTTTAAGATGGGTCAGTGGCCCTGAATATTGCCATCCCGATGTGTTGTAATGGTCCCCATCAATCTTTCATGTGGTTGTGGTAGCCATTGTTGATTGTTGGCTAGAGCTGGGTTACAGAGTGATGGTTTGTTTCTCACTGTTGCCTTGGCATTTGAGACATTTATGGAAGAATGTTTTTAAAATACTGGAAGATACTAATGCGTGCTTGGACCTGAAGGTAATGGTACAGTTGAGAGGGAGGACAGAGACGGTGACAAATGATAGAAGTCCTTGGGTCACTGGAGGGTCAGGGGTTGAAGACAGGAGGGCCAGAACCTCTCCATGGTAGCATGAGAGAAAGCAAGGTCCAGACGAGAAGCTGCAGGGTTAGTTGTCTGAAGAGTGATGTGGTTCCCTGTGGCTTATAGTCTTCAGTAACATGTGCAGCAGATGGTTGAGTAGGGAGACTACGGGAAGAAATTAAGAAGCACAAGTTGAGATTCTTTTACATTTAACCAGAGTACTTTTTAAATTTTTTTCATTTCACATACCAACCCCTGTCCCCCCCCTCCCTTTCTCCCACCCCTCACCTCCCCTATCCCACCCCCCATTCATGCCTCATGGGAGGTAAGGCCTCTCTTGGGGAGTCAACAAAGTCTGGCATACCAAGTTGAGGCAGGACCAAGCCCCTCCCCCCTGCATCAAGGCTGAGTAAGACTTCCCACCATAGGGAATGGGCTCCAAAAAGCCAGTTCATGCACCCGGAATAAGTCCTGATACCACTACCAGAGGTCCCACAAACAGATCAAGCCACACCACTGTTACCCACATTCAGGGGGCCTATTTCAGTCCCCTGCAGGTTCCCCAGCTGTCAGTCCAGAGTCTTGAGCTCCCACTATCTCCAGTCAGTTGTCTCTGTTGTTTTTTCCCATCATATTCTTGACCCCCTTGCTCATATGATCCCTCGTCCCTCTCTTTGAATGAACTCTAGGAGCTCAGCCCAGTGCTTGGCTGTGGATCACTGCATCTGCTCCCATCAGTTACTGGATGAAGGTTCTATGATGACAGTTAGGGTAGTCACCAATCTGAATAGCAAGGAAGGCCAGCTCAGGCACCCTTTCCACTATTACTAAGAGTCTTAGCTGGGGTCATCCTTGTGGATTTCCGGGAATTTCCCTAGCACCAGGTTTCTCCCTAACTCCATAATGGCTGCCTCTGTCAAGATATCTCTTTCATTGCTCCCCCAGCTTGGTCATCTCGATCCCTCATGTTCCCATTCCCCATCCCCTCCTTCTTACCCTCCCGCTCTCCATTTTACCCAGGAGATCTTAACTATTTCCCCTTCCTGGGGCCCTCCTTTTTACTTAGCTTCTCTGCAGTTGTGGATTGGAGCCTAGTTATCCTTTTCTTTGCATCTAATATCAACTTATGAGTGAGTACATACCGTGTTTGTCTTTCTAGGTCTAAGTTACCTCACTCAAGATGATTTTTTTCTATTTCCATTCATTTACCTACAAATTTCATGATGTCATTGTTTTTTACAGCTGAATAATACTCTATTGTGTAAATGTACCACATTTTCTTATTCCATTCTTCAGTTGACAGGCATCTAGGTTGTTTCCAGGTTCTGGCTATTATGAATAATGCTGCTATGAACATAGTTGAGCAAGGGTCCTTGTGGTATGATTGAGCATCTTTTGAGTATATGCCCAATAGTGGTATTGCTGAGTCTTGAGGTAGGTTGATTTTCAATTTTCTGAGAACCCGCTATTTCCAGAATGGCTGTACAAGTTTGCGCTCCTACCAGCAGTGGAGGAGGGTTCCTGTTACTCCACATCTTCTCCAACATAAACTGTCTTTAATGTTTTTGATCTCAGCCATTCTGACAGGTGTAAGATGGTATCTCAGTGTCATCTTGATTTGCATTTCCCTGATTAACCGGAGTACTTTAAAAATAACTCTAAAAATTCCTGTAATCCTTATGTTAGAACCTCTACAAATTTTCTGTTTGCTTTCCACTTTTCTCTTTCAAAGGGATTTCTGAAAGCCTTCTAATCTCTTTGATGGGAAGGGAAATCAAGAACTTTTCAACTTAATTCTTTGCTTCCTGCTCCCTTTCCTTTCCTGAGAGAAACACTTGGTTTCTAAATGGAAACATTGCCTATCCCCTTAGGCATGGTGCGTTGCTCTGCTCTTCCTCTCCTGTGCTGTGTGCTGTGGAGCCCCTCTGGAGGATCACCTTAATGACGTATTTCTGCTTGTTTATATGGCAAGCACATGTAAACTAGGATTGTAATGTTTGGGCTGTGACTAGTATGTATTGTACACTTCTTGCCTCTGTTAATTAAAACTTGTTGTTCGCTTGGATTACATTTATATACTTTTTAAAACTTGATTATTTGCCACTGGGATCTCTTTCATTCACCAAATATCATGTGTCCTTTTTCTCCCTGAGTAACTGGAAGTATGGACTGTCATTACATGATTAGCAAGCATGTTTCTAATTATAACTTCAATGTGGGTATTCTGAGAAATCTGTTAAATCTGTTCTGGCACCCCACAATACAATCCTAAATCAGTTTCCAATAGAATGAACATTTGCAGACAAGGTCAAATGTCTCCAGTGGCAAAACCATAATACCACAAGAAAGGAAATCTTTTCTTAAAGCATGTACTTAAATCCCTTTTAATTCAAATAAAGATCTTTGTGGGGGAGGGGAGCTTCTGCTTTCAAGCAAGGTGGAGTAACGAAGATCATGAGATATAAACAACAGTTTTCAGTCTTTAACATAGCACAGCTCAGGAACCTCAGTGGAGCCAAACAAATTCTCTGACTTAAGTCTGAGTAAGCCTAGCTGGCCAATGCTCACAGGCCAGCGTGCTGAGTAGGAGAGAGTTTTGTTTTGTGATTTAAAGTAAGGGCTCTTGTAGTATCAAAAGCTGTTAAGAAAAGGACAGATGGTCAAAGAGGCAAACTATTTGTGATGTTTTCTTTTAGTCCTGTTGGCATGACCAATGTTAGAGTATTCAACTGGCGACAGTGACATTGACTAAATACTCCTCTGTGGATGGCTTGTGTGGAACAGAGACAAGAATATTTATTTCCAAAACAGTTGAGACAGCACTAATTCAGTACAGCCTATAGGTGAGTCTGATGCACTACAGCTGATAGTGACTGAAGAAGAGAGGACCTTGCTTATATTACAGTCTTGTGAAATGCAAGGCATTCAATTCCTGGTTGGTCATTGTGTCGTTCAGCAGTGACTACTTTAAGGGAAAGCATTTGAGTTTGCTATGTGTTATTGAATCAATAGCGCTGGTGTAAAAATTCACTTGTTGTCACAGAATTTGATGCCATCAGTTGCATGGTTTTTTCTCAGAAGTAAAGGATGAGTACCCTGAACTGTGACAATAGTTCAGAAGCTTAGCAGTGCTCAAGTGCTGGGGACCAGCCTCAGCAGTTTCGGGGGTCTGAAGGATGGGATACCTGGAAGGCCCAATAACGACTCAGAGACAATGTTCGTGCAAGCTGACAGGTCACTTCCGGCTTCTGCAGTTGCTAAGTTTCTTTTGCTTCCCTGGCTTCTCTTAGCTTCTCTTACTTTAGCTTCTGCTTTTGCCCTGGTGACCTCAGTCTTTTATTATCATAAGAAAAGGGGGAACAGAAAAAAAAGAAGAAATCACCCAATACAAAATGTTCTCATGATTCCAAAGGTTATTCTTAGAAAATCTCTGATATATTCTTCATCATCTTTTACTAAACACAGGAACTATCCCAGACTTAACACCAAAGCAAGCATAATCTATTTTTATTATTAATGATTATACAATCTTTTGAGCACTTGACCCAAAGGCTAGCAACATGCAATTTCGCAAAAAAGGTTAAAATAAGAACAGTAGTCAATGTACCAGACAGTCATTTCCTTCTCACACAGTCTGCTCCGACCTCAAGACCCCTGCAGCCACCTAAGTTCCTCCTCAGCCCTCTGCAAACACCAAGCCCCAGGACTGGTGGGCCACAATGACCTAAGACAAGAATCTGTCCCTGCAAGTCAGCAACTTCTGTCCTTCTATATCCCAACAATTCCAAGGAAGACCTAATCTAATTTATAGAGCGTCTGTGAAAGGGAGCTCACCTTTCTTGGCAGCTCTTTTCAGTCTAGGAACCCAATAAAGCTTGTAGCAATCACTCCATCAGTTGTCACATTATCTCCACACTCCTTCAGGAGGAATAAAAAGTATCTGAATTAAAGTAGCCATCTCCATTTCTTGGTGGAGGCCACCATTTTCCTCCTATTCTAGGTTCCCACACTTTTGGTTGTCATCCCATCTATATGTTACTCTATCCATAGTCTTTGGCCAATACCCCTTAGGGTCTCAAGTTTTACACAATGCCCTTGGAATATCCTCAGAAACTGAATTATTCATCATGGCCAATTTAAGTCCAATGTGTTGATACACATCATACCATGTGCTATAGTTGACCACACATTTGGTACAGTTTATCCAAGCCTAAAAAGCTTCTTCTCCAGGCTGCAGGTTCTTTTCCATGAACTACATAACTGCCTTAACCCCAGCCTGAGTGATCATCTCGGTATAATTTCCTGTGAAATTTACTTCACTCCTTTCCTGTATCACAGAAATCACCATTGATCTAGGAATACAGAACATGAAGATCAGATAGAAGAAAAAGACTAGCATTACAAGAAGTATTTACATGGAGGAGGACATGACATGTGCATACCATAAAGCATGACCTTGGGACACGTAGGCATTTCTGCCTTGGCCCTCTAGAGGCATGCTAAGCAGAAAATCCGGAGAGGTTGATGGTCCACAATCTCGGGTCCCCTTTTCTCCAGTCTCTGCTGGCAGCATGTCAGCCATCTTATATGCCATCCCTGGCACTCAAGTTCTTTGGGGGTAATTTTATGTAAATTCAGAACTGACACTGAAATTTTTCCTGAAGGATAAAAGTCTCCTTTGATAACTATTATAGAACATTGAAGTTTTGAGATTATTTTTTGCTACAGGTCTGATAATATTTCTTAATAAATTCAACCAAAAACTCTAAGGCAAAGCAGTATGTATGTACATGTAAACTGGCCTGTGGTGATCTTTTCCAATGACAACAAAACTTGTATGAATCACATATTATTGAAGGAGACAAACAATAAAAAATATGTGTGTATGCATATAAGGATAATTATAGCATAACTTATCTAAGTTATATTTTATTGAGTAATTGAAGGAAAATAAAATGTCATAAAACAAAATGTCTATGAAATGATAGTTGTTTTGGAAGACCAGCTTTGAGGAGGTGATATTTAATAAAACCATTCATGGATGGAGAGAGTGAGAAAGATCTGGAAGAACTTTCTAAGTAGAGGATATAACACATGCAGAATCAGGTAGGGACCAAGAATAATAGGGTTTTTAAAGATTTATTTCTACTGTTTTTAATTATGCATGTGTGTGTATGCATGTGGATATGTGCATATAAGTGCAGGTGCCTGCAGAGCCCAGGAGCTTTGGATTCCCCTGGAGCTGCAGTGACAGGTGGTCATGAGCTGCTTCACATGGGTGTTGGAACTGAACTCATGTCCTCTGGAAGAGCACTATACTCTTAACAGCTGAACCATCTCTCTGGCACAGGTAGGATAGCAGATTTTTTTAACGTGTGCTAGACTGATAGAAAGGAGTAGGATGATAGAAAAATGCCAAGTTCTATTTTGGATATTTTGAAATTCCTATTGCACATCTGAGTAAAAGTATCAGGTATCAGTTGACTGTGTGACTCTGGGACTTCAAGGCCAGTGTTGATAGCTGTGTTTAGTAGTCATTGATATATAGATCCTCGCAAAGGTCAGGAGAGTGGGTAAAATCACCTGAGAGATGGGAGCTAAGGACTGAATCCTAGCAGGAGAAGAGCAGGGTTGGTGATATAAATGAAAGTTAGGGAGGCCTAAAGAAATCATAGGACATTAGAAGGGGAAGGAAATCTGTCATCGTAAGTATCTCATCTGTAACAGCCTATGGAGAGGTTCCTCTTGTTTGGGGCAGCAAATGGAGAGATGCTTTTCATCAGGAGCATCCTATGGAATAGTGTTGCTCATCATGGGCACCCAATGAAGAGGAGCTTCTCATTGGGGCAGCATGGGGGAGGGACCTCTCATTCAGAGAAAGCTAAGGAGGGATACTTCTCACAGAAGCAGCCTATGGAGAGGCTTTTCTCATCCAGGACAACCTGTGGAGTGAGCCCAGAAATAATTTGTCTTTAGGCTATTCCAGCATGCCCTGTCAGACTGGCTCTAAATTTGGCAGTATGGAGCCAAATCAAATCAGCACAGACTGTGTCCTCTCGAGTTTTGTACCTGCATCTTACTAGTTCAGGAGCAAACAAATGGAGACTAGGATCTAGTTCTAGCCCTGGGTCTAGCTCTAAAGGAATAGAGTTGGTGCCACGCCATCACAGGCAAGGATGGGACTGGCAGAGCAGACTAAGTAAGCTTTCTGCTCATCACTCTACCACAATGAAGCTCTTGAAGTCAGCTATGTACCTAGGAAATTTGGGAGTAGTGGCTCTGTGAGGTTCAGAAGCAATGGAATTCATGTCTGTGCCTAAAACACACAGAGACCACATGTTTCAAGGGATGGTGTTTTATGAATCTGGGTAAGTGATGTGTCCTATTGTTATTCAGATACCAAACAATAATAGACCAAGCTAACTTTGTAATCTCTATCATGTTATTTCAGTACACTGAACTGAACCACCGCCCACACAATGTGAGCTGATGAAGACACTGTTCTTTTCTGATACTTAATGTGACATCATATAGGAATTTGTTTGTACTTTGCTTTATGACATATATAGTTCTTAGTTAAAGTGGGTAGTTCTCAAGGTTTGCTCTTCAATCTTTGGCATTTGCTGTCTTTTGACTTGCCAAGTTATTTGGACTTTTATAATAGCAAAAGTATGATTGAAATTAGCTATGAGGAGCAATCTGTTCCCTGCTCACCGCAAACTTTGATTCATCTCCCATGATGTAATCCATGATTTCATGTTTCTTTCAGAGAAACATAATTTCTATAACAGCAGATCCATAAAGATGGTACATTAGATTAGATTAATTTGTTGGAGAAAAAGATAGCTAATTACTAGTTATAGCCAGTTACAGCAAACTAATATATAGTTAGACAACAATCTTTCTTTTGCTGTCTTTGCTTGATTATTCATTTTTAATGTGATCTCACTATGTAGGCCTGGCTGGCATGGAAGTCATTATAGACCTGGCCTCAAACTCACTTGCCTCTGCCCCCCAGTGGTAGGGTTAAAGGCACACGTCACCACTGTTGTATTTGTTGGTCTTTGTAGAAAAACTGAGGACACTACTCTTGGCAATCAAGGGGGCCCTGGTTCAAACCACTTGACTCATCTTTCTGGACCTCAGTATCCTCACCCATAAAAAAAGAAAATTAGTCCAAATATGTCAAAGACCCATTGCTCAGTAAGCATTCTGAGTGCTCCTCTTGGAGGTCTAATCCATCCCATACAAGAAGTACTGTATCACTTCCAAGCCGTAAGGAACATATGTTGATTTCCTCAACTTCTCCAGCAGAGAAGCTCACACCCTGCAGGTGATTGGAGCCCCTGTCTGCCTCAGCCTACTCTGGCATAGGTGATATCATCACTATTATCAAGACTACTCTTCCTGTTCCACAGACTCTCCCTAAGTTAGAAAGGACTGCTGGGGTCAGCAGAGGAATAAAGCTTGCAGACAGTAGCAGGGGCCTTGTGCTCAGGGCACCCTGGGGCATTTCCCCCCAAAGTTTCCCCATGGTGAGATTTGTGACCCTGGGCACCTCTGCAGGGCTTTTGGTTCCTCGTATTCTAATGGTCTGATCCTGTTTTGTCTGGACTGTCTTACAGGTATGAGACATCTCTGTTGGATTTGGTTCAGTCTCTGAGCCCAAATTCTGCTCCCAAATCTCAGCCCCATCCCTCCAGAGCAGCAGGAACATGGAACACTTTCCAACCTAGCCCTCAGAAATCTACCTGGAAGAAAGTGGGGACACGCAGGAGCCCTGAAGACCTGGAGGAGAATCAGATTCTGGAAGACATATTTTTCATATGACTCTGAAGCACATGCTACATCATTTCATAGGAAATGTTTGAGTTTCTTTACGTACTGATGTAGGATGTTAAATTACTTGATTGCAAAGCAGCCGAGTCTCTCTTTTCACAGGGACCTATCTTACTGGCATCCTCTTAAGTATTGAATACAGAAATCATTCTAACAAATCAGGGTGTTTTTTGTCAGACCAATCAGAAAACAGGCTAAAGGAGGTGGGCTTAGGCATAGGATCTTTTCTGTGCCAAACAGATTAGAAATATAGACTACTTTCTGCATGTCAGACACCATGGATATCTAGTGTCATTTTAAGGATGGTTTCAACTTACTGTTGTAAAAAGTTGGCTTTCCTTACATAAGGAACGTGTTTACTTCAGAAGGGTTCTTCCTTCTTCACCCTTTCTCTCCTCACTAACTCTAAGTGTGGCTGTTCATTCTGAAATTGGAGTTAGTGACCTTGATATCACCACTACTTGGGACCAAATACATGTGAGTCATAGTGATCATCAACATGGTCATTGCCACTCCTTACACCAAAAAGCTCAAGGGGTTAGAGGGAAGTTCCCAGCCAGACTGTGGCATTAAACCACACATGAGAAGGCAGCCTGGGAAAATCTACCAGTGTCCAGACAACCACCCCTCCAGTGTCCCGTGATGGCTGTTTCTTGTTGACTCCAATTCCAGGTATTCCTGTGAACGTCCTCCACTGTTGTGTCAAGGGAAGACGGCACTAGAGCAAGAGTGTATCCAGTGACTGCAGCTCGCAGGTTTCTTCCACCCCTGCCCCTCCATAAGGATGAGTGCTCCTAGTTTAACTGCCCCTGGGTGCAGAGTCTAGCAAAGCTTGCTGAGCATCCTTATTGGCCTAGATCTAAATCTTTTCTCTCCAGGCTGAGCTCAGTTCTATTGATTCTACCCAGTCGCCCTTCCCTTCGAGACTCTCAATTCCATACTCTTCATCTGAGGCAAGTACAAGGGCAAGACTAGTTACTTGTTGTCATTCCCTTTGGAAGTTGAACGTTCATTACAGATTCCAGTTTCCTTTTCAAATTCACCCTGAGAGGAACTAGAACAAACTTGTTCTATTGCAAAACACCTTTAGGATATGTCTTTGGAGTGGCAGAAATGAGTTAGATTTCCAGGACCATCTTCTCTCTGTCCTGTGTGTCACAGGCAGCTTAACTACACCCAGTTCCTTAGACTTTATATAACCATAGTCGCTTGTCCTGAGCATCAGTGTTCTTGCTACTCCAATCTCCAGAAGGATAAGAAATGGAATCCGATCTCTTTAAGAAGCTTATTTACCCTGAGAAGAGTT
Source organism: Peromyscus leucopus (assembly GCF_004664715.2). Lineage (NCBI taxonomy): Eukaryota > Metazoa > Chordata > Mammalia > Rodentia > Cricetidae > Peromyscus > Peromyscus leucopus. The sequence continues at coordinate 15,404,346 of NC_051079.1, forward strand.
ATAAACAGCCTAAAAATTCAAGGCTGTTTTTGGGTGCCGTGCCAGTGAATGGAATTTAATTGCTCCTGTGCCTTACCAACATGGGAAGTTTATAAGAGGAAAAAAAAATGAGTTTTCAGGGAGCATCAATGAACACAATTTTTATTCTTCACATTCCCTGCCAGTTGCCTTCTCTGTTCTGAAGGCATTTTTGGTGGGGGTGGGGTGTGGGGTGTTGGTATGAGGGTGGTAGGAAGGGAATATGTATATAACCTAGTGGCTTTGTTATTAACTAAATAATATATGTTAACATTGTAATCTGCATTAAATTTACTTAGAGATCTATGTGTTGTTGCAGAATATTTGGGTTTGAGCTAATTGTAGCCTATCCCACAGAAGGAGGGGCCATGTGACCTCTCCTGATAATGCTTCCTTCAGTGACTGGTTGGGACTTGCTTGGCCAGCCTGTAGATGTTTCCTCAAAGCAAGACTGCACACACACTGTGGATGCCACAGCTAAGGTATTGCCCTCCTTGCAAACTGCCACCCTGTGAGAGAAAACTAATCAAGTGTTTGTCCACTGGACTCCCTAAGTGAGGCCCAAGGGCCATTTTAAAAGTCAAGATTAATCAAGGAGTACCTTTTGTAGCCATCCCCCTTCCAAGAGGCACACTTGTGTCGCTCCAAACCTGGCCCACAGTGGGGACTTACCTGGAGCATTTCAGGTGTCTTGAAGAAGGCCTGACTCCCTCCCATGGCATCACTTTTCACTGGTCCTGCTTCAGCACCAGGTTTACCTTAGAGATTTGCTGACAGAAGTTGCCACAGTGAGCTAAAGGTATATTGGTTTTAGTGCTGACAACTGTTTGTGCTAAGGTGGTTGTTGTTTTCCTCATGTGGTTTTAATAATGACATGTCCTCTTGCACATCATCAGATCAGTGGAGTGGAGTTTTAGAGCAAGACCAGAACCCCAAATTATCAAAGCACTATTCTCTCCTTGTTACTTGTTGGGACAATAGGAGTGCATGGCCATTTGAAAAAAACAGAAATAGTGTGTCACATCCCAGTTGCTGTTCCCAGTGAAGCACCACCTTTTTCCCATCACCATGACATAGGCCCTCAATAGGTTCTGTAGTTGCTAGAATGGACGGTTCAGTCTGAGCACACTTCTGAGTCCATTCCCTGAGCATCCCCACAGCACCTGAGCAAGAAAGGTATGTCCCATCACTTAGAGATAGGAGTTGTGGTCCTGCTTGGTGGGTTGTAGGTCTTTGAAGAATCCAAGCAAGGGTTTGCATAGATGCATAGTTCCAAGATCACACCCTTGTGTTCCCCCAAAACAGCCAAAGACCCTGACTTGCTCCCTTCCTTCAGACCAGCCTGTTACTTACACCTGAACAAGAACACCCCCTCTTCTGAGCAGCTGCCTCTCAGAGGCTCAGATAGAGAGAGCAAAATCATCAATCAGCCCTCTCTTACATGGGAAATGAAATAAGTAAGCAGTTTGCTCATATTGTCAAAGATACCTTTGAGTATGGGGAGAAAGCTGAGCATGTGTAAAACAGTCCTTATCCTGAGAGGACAGATAAGCAGACAGCTAGAAAACCAGTTCCATAGATCAGCGACCCATTGTGTGGCTTCTTGACATTTCTGCTCCACTTGGAAGGGGGGCCTTCTCACCTCCTGGGCTTGAGCTTTGTAGATATTGTCCCTCCCTGTCATCCTTACCACAAACACACTAAGAGCTGGACAAGCTCCTCCTAATCCATCAATGCTGCTGCAACAAAACACTGAAGCTTGGTCATTTACAAAGACCAGGTATTTGTTTCTTATGTTTCTGGAGGCTAGGTCTAGGATGCAGGTACTGACAAGGTTGAGCTGTCTGGCTATACTGCATCATTCAGAGGACAGGTGTCTTTATCCTTATAATGCTCAATACCTAACTAGCAGATTACCCTAATGTTGAGGCAAGCCTCCTTTTATAAGGGCCTTATGACCATTAAAGAAGTAGCCCAGGTTGTCTATTATCCTAACCGCCCACTTTTTAACATTGTCACATTAGCAACACCTGAATTTTGAAGTAGACATATGCAAGCCAAATGTGTAATCCAGAAATTACCCATAGCCTCTCCTGTCTGCACTACTGTAAGTCCTTTATATTCCAGTCTAAACACCCTGTAGCCAGGATGGACCTAAGATCCTGTTTAATCCACCATTTTTGTTTTACAGAAGAAAGTGTTGTTTGCTTCTAAGTAATTTGTCTGAGATCTCACAGTGACAGATCTGGCTACCAGGTTCACATCCCCTCTACAGCATAGTATCTGCTGTCATCTGCTTTTCCGAGAAAAGCATTTTTAAGAATTTCAGCTATAATTGAGCATTCCACTTCCATCTCTCAGGAGTGAGCCAGGCATTTCCTCCTAGGGGACTTTGTCAGTTGGTAGTCCTCAAAGACTGTTGCTACTGGATAGACTTCTCACCGGCAGAAGTGGAGACAATGGGGAGGCTATGTAAAACTATCTAAAATGATATCCCTAAGGGAAAAAAAACAAACATGCATTTCCAGATATGGACGGCTTCTCTAAATAATAGAAGCTATCATATCTCTAGTAAAGGACAGTGGCCAAAATGAAGTGAGGAGTTCTAGTGGGAGGAAACCAGTTGTTGGTACGTGGAGACCAGTAGGAATGATCTGTCACTTACATTGCCAAGGGTGCACAGCTACTTTGTTCTGAGTTGCCAAATCCTAACACTGCTCCTCAGATCTTCATCAATGTCCTTGGGCACTTGAGTGACACCCACTTTACACATTAGGTACGATTGCTCTCTCTAGGAAAGTGGTTAACATCATGAGCTATGAAACCAGGAAGACTGTGATACAGATCTGTCATGAAGAACCAGGTGTGGTGCATACACCTGTAATCCCAGCATTCAGTTGTGATTCAGATGGTGGCCCAAATAAGGGCATGCTAAATATCAGACGATGGAATTTTAATCTTCACTCAATGAAAAGCCTGAGATACTTTGAGATTACTTGCTAAATATTCCTCTAGCATTAGTGGTGGTCTCTTTTAGAAGAGACATGATCTAGAAAGATAAATAACATCTATCCAGTGTCTACTAAGTGAGGCTCGTAGATAGTATTCTCATTTTTAACCAACACAGCAACTGTTGGAGGTTGTATCTCAGCCAGTAATTCATGTTGCTACTAGGTGGACTGGGACTGAAGCTATCCATTCTCTGTCCATGTTCTGTGTCCAGTCCAGAATTCTTCTTGTCAGCCAAAGCAGGTGAGACATGAAGCAGAGACACCTATATTCACAGGCTACAGAGAGACTAGAACTTTGTCACCACCACCCTGTCTGTCCCACTAGTCACCTTATAGTTGTATGCTTACAGGTCTGGAGAGAAGGGTATTTGACGTACTACTATTAAGCTTCCTAATAATTCCTCCTAAGTCTGGATCTTGTGGTAACTCACCCCTAGGACAATTAGGGGCAGTAGACCAGATAACTGACTCATGTGCTAGGAACTAAATTGGAAAGACTTCAATTCCTGAAGAAGAATGTATATCAAAGGAAATTGGAATGCCACTGACTGATGAATAACAAGGCCTTTGAGAGAGAGATAAGAAGTAGAGAAAGGTCAGAAATTGCTGTGGCCAGCTCCCTCATAGAAGGATGTCAAGGAGAGTTAGCAAGGTGCTAGGCCCCATTAGTGTCAAGGACAGAGTGAAGGAAAGGACTTCAGAGGCAAAGGTGTATTCATTAGTCCTCATACATTGCTGATGGAAATGTAAATTAATGTGCATTCACCTCAGAAAATAGCCTGGCAGTTTGAAAATGTCAAACAGTTCAATAATGACCCAGCAATTCCATACCTAGATGTTTCCAAGAGAAATGAAAAGATATGGAAACAACTCAAATGTCCATCAACCAATGAACAAGTAAACAAATTATAGTATATCCATATGCCAGAATATTACCTGGTAATCAAAGGAAATGAATACACACTACCACATAGATTAACCTTGAAAACATGAACTGAATGAATGCCTGAAATCATAAAAGACCACATATGGTATGATACCATCACATTGATAGCCATATAGGCAGATTTGTAGAGACAATTGATCAGTGGTCACCCAGGAGTGAGAGATGAGAAGTGACTGATAGTCTTAGAATTTCTCTTTGGAATACTGAAGATGTTTTAAAATTGAGGTAGTTGACTCCCTGTTAATATACTAACAATGGCTAAACTGTGTACTTGAAGTCATTAAAAAAAAAAAGAAGAAGAAAAGAAAGGGGGAAAATGTCTGCCTTACTTTCTGAGTAAGCAGGGTTGCCAGAAAGTAGGGGGTGAACATTTGATCTGGATCACTTCACCCTGAGCATGGGTGAAGGCCATCTTAGGAATCTGCCCATAAAACAAAGAAGAGACAAGAACAGAGTAGAAAGGAAAAGAAAGTCAGGGGAGGTCTGCATGGGAGATCTATACATTTTCACAAGCTGTGGAGCAAGCTTACACTTGATGCAAGTCTTCTGATTCTCAATAAAGGTCTTCAAACCCAGAAGGTAATCCATGAACCATTTTCATAATTCCAGAAGAAGCAAAGGAGAACCCCCACATTTTAGGAGATGAAAGCTTCACAGTAATTTCTTCTTCATTCAGAACTGGAAATCACTGTGTCAAGTTGTGGTAACCTTGGTTAGTTGTGTGGAGAGGGAGAAGACTCTCTCATTGGTATAGCTATATATCCAACACACTTGCATCTGTGCTTAATTTGAAAATGCACATTTGAGGGGTCATATGGAAACCTACAGTAGAAGGTTCTTTACACACATACACACACACACACACACACACACACACACACACACACATGTGCGTGCGTGTGAAAGAAATTCAAATGGAATCACCAAATAATGGGGGAGAGAAAGCCCTAACTTGATATCTCTCACCACCAAATGAAAACTCCAGTGCCAGAAATGGGTTACATTTAATTGAGTTGTTAGCCAATTGGGCCCCATGGAAGCCCCCAAACAACCCAGGCTATTGCCAAGGGTATTGGTTGCTCCCCTCAAACTGATGGTGAGCCCATATTGCTGAAGACAACACCTGCATAACTCACTGAAGACAGAGAAGTTGAGATACCTAGATCCTTCATCCCTACTGACTAGTGTCCATAGTATTGTAACTACGTACGATACTAAAGGAGAAAGGTAACTATCAACCCAACTACAAGCCCTGCTAACTACAATGGTGACCTGCCTGCAGGACATGCTGGTGCAGCAGTGGTACAAAAGTTGTGGGAGTCACCAACCACTCTCTGATCGAATTTAAGGCCTTCTCTATGAGATGGAATCCATGCCTGACACTGCTCTGGTGGCCAAAAACCTGAGATCATGGATCTAGGGAGAAACCAAATACTAATGGACTGCTAAAAGAATATAGCAAGAAAATGACTCCTAATGACATTCTGCTGTGCTCCGAGATCAACATCTTGCTCAGCCGTCATCAGAGAAGCTTCCTCCTGTAGAAAATGGGAACTAATAGAGATCACAAGTGGAAAATGTACAGAGAGTGAATGACCTTGGAACAGTCAGTCCTAATCAGGATGTCTTCATCAAATCCCTCATGTTTAGGGTATGAAGAAAAGGCAGAAATAGCCAGAGGGGATGGAGTACACCAAAGAAACAAAGCCCTCTAAATTAACAGGATCCATGCACATAGGAACCCAGAGACAATGAAGCAGCATGCACAGAACCTGTACAGGTCTTAACCAGATGGGATCCTCGAGCTGAAGGAAGTATACACAAGCCCCCATCTCTAACCCAGAAGCTATCTCCAATTGACAACCACTGCCGGAGAAAAATTAGTTTTCTCCAATGGAGTTTCATTGGGTATATACAAACCACGCCCATGGGCATTTACTACACCCAGCAGTAAATGGCCAACTCAATGGTATTTTTGGAGGATTTTTGTCTCATAATGTTTTCTCTAGGCTTTCTTTTTTAACATTATAGGTCTTTTGCTTATATATTATGGTTTCCTATTTTGTTTCTGGGTTTTCTGTGTGTGTGTGTGTGTGTGTGTGTGTGTGTGTGTGTGTGTGTGTGTGATTTCTTTTTGCTTTTCAGCTCCTTTTTTCTATTTTGTTGTTCTATTCTGGTTTGTTTGGGGTGTTGTGTTTTGTCTTTGTTGTGGTTGCCTGTTTGTTTTCAAATCAGAGAAAGAGTGGATTTGGGTTGAAGGGGAAATGGGAAGGATCTGGGAGGACTTGGAGGAAAGGAAACTGTGACTAGAATATATTATATGAAAAAAATCTATTTTGAATAAAATTTACAATTGTAGAACACGAGCAAACTAATTCCAAAAATGGAGTATATAGGGGTACCAACAAAGGACACAGAAAGCATTGTGGGTAGGAAGAACTTGAAAGAGCAAAAATTATGTCACTGTGGAACGGTTTGGAATAGCAGTTGCCCAGGACAGCATCTATAAACCCACGATGTAATGAAAGGAATATACAAAGCATCGGCCCTGTGAAGTGGAGTCCAGGAAAGCCTGGGCTGCTCACAAAGCATTTGCTGTATGCCAGACAGTTTGCTATACTCTGTATCTCGTCAAATCTGTAGGAGGTGGAGTTCTTTTCAGAGTTTAAAATTGATTTCAATATGAGAGTTTTCCTTATAAGCCATCTCCAATCTTTTATGGGGTGAAACTGTGCACACAAATATACATCTATGCACACAAAAGATTTGAGCTGATTTTTTTTCACTCAATAATGAGAATGAAGTTTAACAAGATTCACCAAGGTCATCAGATAGTAAGGAGTGGTTCAAACTCAGAGGTGGGCATGGGAGTCACTGTTCTCTTCTTTATTTTATTTTATTTTATTTTATTTTATTTTATTTTATTTTATTTTATTGGTTTTTCAAGACAGGATTTCTCTGTGTAGCTTTGTGCCTGTCCTGGATCTCGCTCTGTAGACCAGGCTGGCCTTGAACTCACAGAGTGCTGGGATTAAAGGCATGTGCCACCACCGCCTGGCCTCTTCTTTACTTCTCTTTCCTGTTTTGAGTCAATATCCAAACTGTCAAGACCCTTTTCTACTTTCCAATCCCACCCACTTCCCCATCGATGCCAGTATTTCTCTAGGACATCAGCCCCAGAGGGCTTGCATATGCCCTGGAATGCATGACTGATTGTCTTTGCCCCACTCTTGTCTTTAAGCAGGGATCCTGCTAGAACCTCCTCTTAGTGTTATCATAAAGGTCGTGTGAGCTAATGCAGCGTGCTCAGCCCAGAACATAGTAAGCACCTCATCCCTGCCATCCTTGAAGTTGCCTGGATCTTTCTATCATGTTACACCCTGGTGGAAGGTTAAGTTTTCTGTGCCTCTTGGATGTCTGCCCTTTGAGCCTACAGCTCAAGGCCCTTTATGATTTGACTTGCTGCCGACTCTAGACTCCCACTCCTCCTCTTCTTTTCCTCTGCTCTGTGTGCCAGCCCCTCTGAAACATGAGTTCCTGAAGGCATTGTGACAGCCTTCGCCAACTGTATGCCCTCCTTCAGCCTCTCATCCCCGGTGTGTGCTGCGATGCCTGTTCCTTGCCTGGTTTCTCCTTTAGACTACGCACCAAGCTGGCTAGAATAAGATGGCCACTCTTATTCGTCACTACTTCCTCAGAATGCAGCTCGGTTCCTGGCATGTTGTAAGCTCTCCATCATCGTTATCAGACAGCGGGGTCAGTAAGCACACGAGCCCAGGGGAAGGAGGGGGGAAAGGAAATGGGCTTAAGTCCTTTGCAGCCTCAGTACCATTCCAGGTCGCATGCAGCTCTCTCAACAAAGCAAGAAAGGAGAGCCAGAGAGAACTGGAGGTGATGGGCGTTGGGACACCTCCACTGCTCCCTCCCTAATGCCTTATATGCAATAGAAAGCATTTTTCTTCCAAATTTAAGATTTATAACTTCCCAACTTAAAAATCCAAAGAACTGCCTGGGGCTTACAGGACAAGGAGCACAGCCCTAGAGGGGCACATCAGAGCTCTCAGTCTCTGGCCCCATATCCTCCTCTGCCTCATCCACCTCTATTATCTTCTCTCCTCCATTCCCCACTGTAGCTCACTACTGTTAGACACGTCCCAATGATGCACTTCTATCTCCAGGTTCTTCTGGGTGACTAACTTGAGACTATCTAAGTTGTCACCTGCTGCGGGCCGCAGGAATATCATAAGAACTCAGCTGGTCATGGCAAAGTCACTACCTGGAGGGATCAGGGAATTCCTCCAGAGGAAGCCAAATCCCAAGGAGTTTTTGGTGTTACTTGGCTTGTTATATGTCAGCTGTCTTCTGTTATGAAAATCATGTGTGCCTTCATAGTTTTCCCAATTGACTTTTCCCTAAGAAGGGCTAACAGTGTAGACTGATCACTCTCTGGACATACACATTCCAGGTATTTGGAGAACAGCCTCAGGAAAGGCTTTCTCTGGAATCAGATTATCTCCCTTAGCCACTTTCAAGGACTATAGGAAACACCACCCAGGTGGGTGCCCAACTTCCGAGGACTAACAATGATAACAGCCTACATGCAAGTCTCCTGACTTATGGTAAATTCCACAAGGAGACACTGCCTAGGAGAGGTGGACATTAAGTAATAGCTTTACAAAATTTAGCTCGGACCCTCCCTTTATATACCGGGACTTCCAGGGCACAGGTCGGAGAAGAGAAAAGAGAATGGAAGAACTAAATGAGTAAGAACTTGAGAGGAACGAACTGAGATGGAGAAGAACTAGATTGAAGGGCTAAAAGAGAGGACTAGAGGAACAAGATGGAAGATGAGGAAGAGCCAGATGGGGAAGAACAAGATGAGGCAGTGCCAGATGAGAGAGAAGGAGACGGGAGAGGAGCTGATAGGGGAAAGAACAAGATAGATGAGAACCTAGGAGGGACAGAACTATATGAAGGAATTCAGATAGAACCTAGAGGGGACAGTAGATAAATATAGAGAGAAATTAGGCAAGAAAGGAGCTAGGCATGAGAGCAGAATAGAAGCTGTGTTGAGAGAAAACTATCACAGAATAATAAAGTGTATGAACTAAGGAGTTTCGTGTACATAGATTCATTTCTTCTCATTAAAGATTAATTATCAGCTGGTTGTAGATTCTTCCCGGACCCTGGGAGGGGACTGTCGAGGGGCTGGACCCCCATAGTCCTCAATAGTCACCACTTTGAGAAATTTCCCTTATGTTCCTGGCATCATGTACTCCTGGCTACAGTAAGACTTGCAGACATGTCCAACCCATAGTCCAGAGGCCACATGTGGTCAAGGATAGCTGTGAATGTGGCCCAACACAAAACTGCAAACTTAACCTAAAACATTTTGAGTTGTCTGGTTGTGTGTGTGTGTGTGTGTGTGTGTGTGTGTGTGTGTGTGTGTGACTTTTGTGTATGATTTGACTGTGCAGTTCTCAAACATGAACATTGTATATAATAAGTTATATCATCATATTGTAGTATCAAAAAGTTGGCCATGCAGCAAGTTGAGAGCCCTTGGTATGGCCCATCATGCCATATTGTATTGACTACTGCTTTTCTTATTAGAGTTCCAAGTGCCCAAACTAACATTTGCTATTTGGAAAAGCTAGCCTCACCATTTGTGAAACAGATATCCAGGTGAATTATTGATACCTTCTGAGTTCATGAATTCTTTTGTAAAAATGAAGGTGATAAGTCTACCTACAGATTTTATGCCTGACATGCTGACCTAGCCCTGGAATGTAGACCGGAAAAAATCAGAATGAGAAGATCAAAGTTCTCAAAAACATGAAGCGGGCACTGAGACATGTCTCCTTGGAAGATGGCCAACCAAAAGGCCTGCAAGCAGGGAGCAGTGTTGGATTAGAGAAGCACAGAGGTGGCTGACAGCTGACTCCTCCCCTTTTCTATAGTCTGTAGACTGATTGACTGACCCCAGGCTAGCACTACCACACAGTTGTTCACAGTGGACTCACACCTGGGTGCCCACTCTTTGGTTTTCTCAGGTGCTGCCCACCCTCTCCTTCTCTACACCCTTGCCAGCTTTAGGTCCTGAGGTGGCCAATAGGATGCTGAGATGAGGGAGACCATTCTGTATCCAGGTGAGAAAGAGTGAACCCTCACTTTTTCAAAACCTTCTCTGAGAGATTTTTAGCTTGTTATATTTATGTAGCAATGGGAAAATGGTTAACTGTGTAAATTTTCTGTATTTTCCATGGACGGTTATTTATGGAGGGGGGCGTTTTTAACTCAAGTGCTAGAAATGTTAAATCATCATAATAAATTCATGCTATTCAGACTTTCTTACATTGTAATAATTTTTTTCTGAGCATGAATGAGGAGATCCATGAGTCCTTTAATATGCCATTATGTATTTCTTCTCAGAATGACACAGCTTACTACATCAAGCTGGGGAAGAACAGAAGGAGATTTACTGTCTCGGGGGTGGGAGAAGTTGAAGGATGCTGTGTGAGAAGACCGACTTGGAGCAGTGATCACCAAAAGAACTCTGGTCCCTTTGGGCTTCTCCTGGGGTGGAAGGAACAGCCACAGCCTGGGTCTGTTTGGCATTTCAGCCCCACCCCTTCTCACCTGAGCTTGGGAAGGTTCACTGAGCAGAGAAATGGGATCAGGGATGCCGTGGCCTTACATCTTCTGTCCAGGGACAGATATCATAGTGAGGCTGGGGTAGAAATGAAAAACACATCTGCTCATGATGACAAATTCTTATCCAAAGCATTAGGCTGGTAGACAGCCATCTTACTAGAACATTCTTTCTCATCTCACTAGAACATTCTTTCTCCCTCGTCTTCCCTCCTCACCTGCAATCTCATGAATCCAATCTCTGGATTCATGGCCATTCTCAAACTCTCAAGGAATCTGTTATAAAAAAAAAAAACTCAGATATCACTAGTCTTGGGTGAACTCTGAAGTACTTTGTCTTGGGAAAGTGCATCACTCTGGATGCCTAGCAGCACACAGTACAGTGGAGCAGAAGGTCAAGGTGAACTGAAGTGCTGTTTTCCTCAAGGTCAGTGCAGATAGAAGTCTGGATAGCAGCCCTTGCCTAGCTTTCCTAGGCAAAAGAGTGGTGTGTTTAAAGATGTGGAGTCTGGAGATCCAAGGTAAACGTGATACTTAGTGTTGTCAACTTGGCAGGACCAATCATCTGGGAGACAGGCCTCCAGGCACACTTTGATGAATTATCTAGGTTATGTTAGCCCCTGAGAACACTATGGATATTATCTTTTTCAGGAAGACTCACCCACTATGGGTGGCACCATTCCCTGACAGGGATCCTGGAGTGTATAAGGGCAACTGAGCAACAGTACCCATGCATCTCTCTCTACTTCCCAGCTGTTTCAAGCTTCTAACTGCTCTGCCTTGGACTGTAAGCTAAAATAAACCTATTCCTCCTTAAGTTGCTTTTATCAGAGTGTTTCATCGTAGCACCATTAGAAAAAGAGAGTGAGCAAACTCACAAACAGCCTTCAATGCTCAGCCTACGCTGAGCAAGGCCCATGGGAAGGGACTTGGGAGGTCCAACCCTCTGTAGCCGTGTATTGTCTCCCTGGTGCTCCGTTAGCATCCTCGGCTCAATTCCTGTCTGTGTGACAGTGTTCAAGTCCCTAGACCAGTCCAAATTGAGTGTCTCAGCCTGTATAGTGTAGACGACATACACATTCACACCTGCCTTTGCCTTTGCCTTGCTCAAATCAGGGACCCGATGAAAGGTTGTTCACATACCTACTGGGATGCACACTAGGTATTTTCACAATTTATCTGAAGGCTGGCAGGTGACAGCAGACCTCTCTGAACCATGGAGAGCTAGGGACTCCATGACTGCCAGCAAGAACTGACCTGTCAATTCCCAATCATTGCTGCTTCCCGTGGCATGTCCTGCCTCAGGCAGGGCTTCCAGCTCCTTCCTGGCCCCAGCAGAGTAACCTAGCGCCCCAATTTTAGAGTGCTGCATACCTATTTTTCTCCAGTCTGGGACTTTATTACACACCTGGCTTTGCAGACCTCGGCCTAGATGAATGGCAGCAGCAGGCAAAGCTGAGAGCTGGTCCAAGACTGGGATTCCTGAGCTGTAGAGGCTTCTACTGGTGCAGGGACTCATGAAGTTGGCCTGGCCTAGCTGCCTTGAGAGGCATGTGTCATAGGTTTTTCAGGTTAGAGTCCATGACTCCCAGGCAAAATATGCCTTCCAGTTCCTGAGAGACCGACCACTCACTCTCTCAGGCAGTGAAGTTTTCAGGCTACTTTGTGTTTCTCTGTATGTTTCCTCATAAGTCAAGGAACCATGGAAGCTTGACAGGACAATTGGTGTTCGACACTAAGCTTGTGTACCCTGTAAAGTTTGCAAATGTCATTGTATCGTAGCAACTACAACTGTATTGATCCTGAAAAATTGCCACTATAATCTGTATATTCTGTTTCTGATAAAGGTATAAAAAGTCTGATGGCTCTCGATAAAATTGCCACAGCTTAAGTTTTGCTGTGGACCCGCCCAGCCTGCCTGATTCAGTTCCTTGTGCCATCACATCAAGTGACCTTGGCCCTGTTAGTAAGTGTGGACACTTACATACTGGGATGCTGTAGATGACTCTTCCCACACACACACACACATGTGCACTGTCCTTTCACACCTGTCCTCTCTATTCAGAACAGAATAAAGAGAGCTGGGGAGGTAGTTAAGTAAGGTTGCTTGCTTTGTAAGCAGAAGGACCAGAGTTCAATCCCCAAAGCCCCAAAAAGCTAAGTGTTATGGTGCACACCTGTAATCCCAGCACTGGGGAGGCAGAAACAAAGGGCTTACTAACCACCCAGATTAGCCTATTTGGCAAATTTCTGGCCACTGAGAGATAGTGCCTCAATAGAAGGTGGACAGTGCCTGCAGAATAATACCTGAGTCAACACACCACACCACACACACACACACACACACACACACACACACACACACACACACACTGGAATCCCTGGTGATACTGCTTTCTGTCTGAGTAGTTGTGATCATTTGAATGTATTTGGTCCCAATAGCTCAGAGGGAGTGGCATTATGAGGAGGTGTGGCCTTGTTGGAGGAGGCTGGATGACACACACCTCTAATACAGACCTTGAGGTTGGAGGGCACACCTTTAATCTGGGCCACACCTTCTGTTGGAAGTGTGTCACTGTGGGTTGGGCTTTGAGGTCTTTTTCTCAAGCTTCACTCAGTGTGACAGTCAGTTGACTTCCTGTTGCCTGCAAGATGTAGGACACTCAGCTATTTCTCCAGCACCATGCCTGCCTGCATGCCACTGTGCTCCCCTCCATGATGGACTGAACCTCGGAACTGTAAGCAAGCCCTCTCAATTAAATGTTTTCTTTATAAGAGTTGCTGTGAGCTCGGCAGTGATGGCACATGGACTTTAATCCCAGCATTCAGGAGGCAGAGGCAGGCGGATCTCTGTGAGTTTGAGGCCAACCTGAACTACAGAGTGAGTTCCAGGAAAGGCGCCAAAGCCACACAGAGAAACCCTGTCTCAAAAAAAAAAAAAAAAAAGAGTTGCTGTGGTGTCTCCTCACAGCAATAGTAAACTCTAAGAAAGACAGTATTCAGGCTGCTTGAGGAAAGGTGGAATGGACAGGGAACTGCTATTGGCCACAGTTGTTGGCTTTTATTTTTTCAATATTTTTTCTTTATTTTTAATGGCCTGTTATCCATATGCAGTACAATGTGGGCTTAACGTTTGGAGATTAAATAGGAGCCACCCAACTATTTTGTGCTAAGCTTAGAATACAGAAAACTTCTAGAAGTGATTCAAAGAATTCCTGTATAGCCTTCACCCACAGTCTTCAGAGTTCACACTGTTGCTCATTTGCTTGGTCACTCACTCAGACACACACACAACCATACCATTATTGTTTTCAAATATACTTGAGGGTAAGCTGAAGATCCACTACCCTCTGTCTCCCAAGTAGTCCCAAAAAACAAGGGCAGCTTCTTCATAACTGAGGTGATCAAAATCAGGATATGGGCAATATACCATCATCTAATATAATGCACAGACCTCGTTCAGCTGATATTCCTTACAAAAACCAGTCCCATGAGCACATTCTGGCCAAGGTGCTAATCCAGAATCATGAATTGTGATGAGCTGCCACATTTCTTTAGGGGAGTATAAACCATTTATTTAATAGAGTATTCCCAATGTGGGCTCATCTGACATTTCCTGATAGTTTGAGTCAGATTATACATTTTTGCAAGAAAAAGCGGTGCCATGTCCTCAGGATGTGGAACAGGAGGCTCCTGACAGCTTCATCGCAACCCATGAGACATGAGCCAGGATCATCTGGGTAAGGTGATGTTGGCCAGGTTTCTCTGCTGTGAAAGGACTTCTCTTTTGTCATTTATCACTATCTTGGTGGAGGAGGCTCTTTTGAGACCATGTACTTGTTGTTTCTCAAAGTTTTATCAGTGGAATCCATAATCCAGCAAAATTTCCACACCTCCCAATGAAAACCTGTCTCCCACGTTGGGCCCCTGCCTTCCATTCCACCAGCCCAGTGCTAGAGACTGAGAGCAGAGTGTTTGCTTCTTGTCCTCAAAGTATTCCCTGGGGTGAGAGCTACAAACCCCAAGCCAGGCAAGCCCAGCCAAGGGATGCTCCTCTGAGGGAAATAGGAGGTCCTCTGAAACAATTGTACTTGAAGGGACAAGAAGAATTTGAATGGTCAGAAGTCTGGAGAAGCACGACAATCTGTATCCATAAACCAATCTTCAGGGTCCCAGTAGGGTGCTGGGACAGTGGCCATCACTCAGGAGCTCCCAGCACCCCAGGGAGATTGGTACCTCTAGATTTACTTCTGATCTCTATTCAGAATGGGGCCAGGTGAGCAGGGAGGCATTGCTGAGAGTGTGCAGGGCAGGGCATGAGGCCATGGAAGGACTCCTCCAACCCTGCCACTTCTTATACAGGCAGTAAACGCTCTGTACCAGGCCTGGAGCCAATGCTGATGTACTTGCTTGCTAAATGGGAGGATATCTCCAGCCCAGCAAGCAGTCTTCTGCCTAGAGCTGAGGGCAGAATAAAGGGATGGAAGGAATACTGTGTGAGCCTCTCTTTCTGGGGATGCATGCCATATGTAGGGATGGGCTGTGAGCACCTACAGTATGCTCCACCTCTGCACTTGCTCCTGTCCACTGCCCCTTCTAGCACTTGGCAGAGAGCTTCAGATACCCTGGAGTTGGGACAAACCTTGAGACCCAAGAGACTCACTCACTCCTTAGAGAAGGAAACTGATGTGCAGAGATTTGCACCTCCCTGGGAAAGCCTGAGTCCACTTGTGTGGCCTGTAGTTAGACTGTGTACCTTTGAGGTTTGATAACCCAGCCAAGAGGCTTCTGAGCCTCAAGTCACATGTGTGTTCTGAACAGGGAAATCTGTCCATCATAATGGCAACACTAAGAGAGAGATTTGCTGTCAGGAAGACCTGGATTCAGTCCCAGCTCAGCTATGCACTCACTCTGAGCCCTCCACACTCCACTGAAACTTACCTGTATTGTGAGGTGTTGGGAATAACTAGGGTGGTGTCATGATGACTAAGCGCACCAGTTTAAACAAGGTCCTATGCCTTTTCAGCATAGTCCCTACCCTGTCCCTAGGGTATTTTGTAGTTATTCAGGTTCGATGTCCTCTGTTCTTCCATGCCTTCCACCCTTGGTCATCTTAGCACCCACTCGTCCTCCAGCACTTGGATCAGGTGCCTCCTCCCCAGTCTAGGCTGCTTGCCTCCCCTCTTCTAGCTACCTGGCCTCATGCAGTTGTCTTCTGACTGTCTAGGAATGAGGAACAAGGGCAGCCTGTTTTAGTCCGGGTTCCAACTGCTTTCATGCAGTGTATGACTTAGGGCAAGTTACCTACCTTGTCCAAGTTTCGGGTTGTTTCCATCAAGGAAAGCGACATCACCTTACAGATTGACCTCCAGGATTACAGATGAAAACCAGCATCTCTGTAAGGTACTGGAAGGTTTGTTCATTGCCTTGACCTCTTCCCTCTAATCCTGAGCCCAGTGGTATGTGCACTATGAATGGTTGGACACATTAGGGGGAAAATGCTGTCCCCCTGTGAGTTTTACTTAAAAGTAGAGCTATGGAGGTCAAGTCTAACCCAAAGAGAAAGGCCTGATGATTGAAGCTGAGGCCCTGTGCAGGGCTGCACTGGTGTGAAGTGAGGCTTAGGCAAGTGTGTGGGGCCTTCCCAGTGGGACCTCGTGTTAGTTTATAAGGCTACACATCCTGCCTACACTGGTAGAAACGACCCACAATGGCCTCATTCCTGAGGACTCTCTCTGATGTTCAAGAGGAAAGCAGGGAGTAGAAAACCAAGATGACAGCTAGTTCCTGGTCCCCTGGATCTCATGTCACCCCAAAGTCCATGCCCCCCCCAAACATGGGTCCCAGGAAGAGATGGGGAGGAGCCATGACAAAAATTAGTCACAATGGAGATCCTGAAGACAAGAGGCCTTAGCTGGAGAAGCAAGAGGCTTCAGAAGTGGTTAGTGATGTAGGAATCAGTCTATATTCAATCTTAAGAATACTTTAAGGGTTTTTCCTGAGTTCAGCATCCTGGGAAACAGCTGACATAGTATAAAGTGCTTTCACTTTTCCAGTAGCTGCAGAAAATGTTAGTAAATATAACATTTATTTTGATTTAATTTCCTCTTGTTAATAACAAATAAGGAAGCTAACTTGGATTTGAGGCTTCTCTCTCTCTCTCTCTCTCTCTCTCTCTCTCTCTCCCTTTCTTTCTCTCTCTGTCCCTCCGTCCCTGTCACCACCAGGGACACACTGGCCTCGTGGGGGCACCACTTTCTCCCCTCCAGAACTCCAGATGCAGCATGAGTTCATCGTGAGAAAGAAGCACAGCGGTTATTTTAGATGTAGCCGTTTTATAAGCAAACTGGAGATCTGCAGGAAGTAGGTGGTGAGAAGGGAGGAAAGGAAGACACGGCGCAAGGGTGTAGGGTGCAAAGAATATGCTACCAGGAAAGACTGACAGCCAGAGGGAGACAGGGGACCTGACAACAGCCCTTCAGCTCCAGGCAACCTTTTAAAGGGACTTACCTTTTTTAGCCACATTTTTTCCTCAAGAATAGTGACAATAGTCGTAGAATTATTATGGAGAATAGATGAGAATCTAATTAAATAGCTCTCACCACCACAACATCTAGCACAGGGCAAGCACCCCACAAGTGATAGTTACACCCATGTCTCAGAGAGTGGAGTCTCATTCAAATCCCTGATCGTACCACTGCTAAGGCAAATCACTGCCTAGTTCTGTCCATCCTCTCTAGAAACAAGACATGGTGTGACATCATATGCCTGTAATCCCGGAAGGCTGAGGTAAGTTCAGGGCCAGCCTGAACTACTTGGTGAGACTGTGGGGGGAGGGGAGTGAGCTGAGGTACTACCATCAACCCACCAGGCATCTAACTAAAGACCCATATACACTGGAAAAACCTCAGTGGAGGACAGAAGGAGCCAGAGTCAGGCTGGAAGGCCCGATTGCGCCCTTTCCCCATCAAATTAGCTTGCAGCATGAGGCCATCTGAAGCAGAGGGAAGGCTGCAACAGATAGGAGCAGTCACAGCAGCCTCAGGGATGCTCATGGAGTAAGGAAAGAGCAGAGGATGCAGGGGTGTCAGGTGTCAGCTAACTGGGGACCCTGAATGAGAGTAGCAGCAGCCAGGTGTATATGCACCCAGCATGATAAAGATTGTCCCGGGGTGGTGTGGGCTGGCTGAGCTTTCCAAAAACTAACATAAGTGGCATGGTGTCAATTTTAAGCTCTGGGTGGAATGCCAGCAGTCAGTGGAATATAATTAAGGGAAGGTGAGGAGAGGACTGTAGCCCAAACTACACTCATTCTGAGCATGTATTCAGTCAAAGATTGTGTGTGTGTGTGTGTGTGTGTGTGTGTGTGTGTGTGTGTGTTTGTGTGTGTTTGTCCACTTCTCAGTACTTTAGGGGTGGTATTATCCCCATTTAAAGAAATCAAGGCTCACAAACATTGACCAACTTTTCAAAGTGGCACAGAAGGAGCTGGAGGGAACTGGGAGTGGGATCCTGATGAGTCACAGCACAAGCCTTCACACTCTCAGCTCTCAGACACTGGTCTCTCCACCTTCTCTTAATAGCGCAACTCCTGGTTGGATCACCATCACTATCTGCAGAAGTGAGGTCAAGCAGAATTACCTGAAGGGCTTCATAGAAAGGCTACCAGGAGAAAGGATCTGGGGTCAAAAGAGGAGTCTGGGGGAGCAGGAGCTAGCTAGCTAGGCCTGGAGCAGCTGGGAGTGTTGGGGACCAGAGGCAGGAGCCAGAGTGGCAAGAATTTGAAGGGAGGAGAGGAGGTGGTTTATGGTGATGGATGGGAGTTTAAAGCAAAGAACTGAAGGCCAGAAACCCAGTGGAGGGGTGTTTTGGCTATGCAGCTTACTCCACATGTGCCATTAGCACTACTTCAAAGACATTTTCAGAACATCTACCTCTTTGGAACAAGCCCCAGTGATCTATAATTTGTCCTTGCAGGCAGAGTGACTCAACAGTGATGACAAATCTAACTGCCAGAAGTTAATAGTCTATTGAAGGTGATACATCAGTGGCAGCTAATAATTTGTGTTTGAGGAGAGATTCTATTTTGGGAAATGGCCAAGTGGCATTCGCGGTCAAGTCTGATGCTGTTGCCTTGGGCTAAGCTGAGCTGGGTCCCTGAGCTCAATGCTCACATATCCCTTTATCCACCTTACCGGGCAGGCAGGCAAGCAAGCAGGCAGGTAGATTCTAGATTCAGCCTGATTCACACACCAGCCCTACCAGCCTATACTAGAAGGATCTGTAGAGGAGTTGCCAAGCTCCCCAGACACTAATAGCACTCACTGGGAGATGGAGACAGTGCAGCAGAGAGGCTCTGGCTTGTCTGTGACCCGTTCTACCAGTGCTCTGAATGTGGAAGGGATAAGGAAGAATGGGACAAAGCCAACTCTTTAGAACAGCTGAAAGGAGACAGGAAAGAAGTCAATGAAAGGCCTCAGTGTTATTTTTCATATTGGCAGCATTGAGAAGGGGAATGTGAAAAAGACTTGGACTTCAAAAGGGGTAGTGGAAGAGCTGGAAGAACTTTGCAAGACCTTCTTGGGCATGCCCAGTCACTGAAAAGGTCCTGGGGATAGATCCAGGGTCATGCTTGAAGACAGCGCCACCCTACAGGATGGCCATAGAGAGACCATATTGGTCAACTTCCTCCCTTCTGTTAGACCTCGGTGCAGTGTAAGCAATGCTTAGGGGAGAAGTGAAGTATGTAGTGATGAAGCTCCTTGTATCTGCCACCTGTGTCAAAGTGACTCATAAACTAATAGGTGAGGCAACTAGGGGCTGGGCACACAGGCTGCATGATGCAGCCAACCTTGCTTGGAGTTATGCTCTAAATAAAAGGGTTATAGTAATGAACAGATTGTCTCTTGCAAACAGGGGCTTTATAAAATGACACCCTGCACTGCAGGGGGTGCGTATCAGTAGTGGAGGGGTATAAGCTAGAGGACATAAAAGAGAAATTGGTGTAAACTTGACTTGGGCTATCTTGACTATGCAGATCAAAAGTGTTTTGCTATTAAGGATGTGTGAGCCATGGGGCCCATAGCTCCCTGTAATCTCATGGAACATAACATTCAGCAAGCTTTCAAGGGCTCTGTACCTTGCCTCAGAGGTTAATAGATTGCATTTTGTGCTCAATATGCTGAACACACAGTAGTTGCTTGGTGTGCAGTCTTGCCATTCAGGGTTTATTTTATACAACTGGTACATTCATGATGCTCTGGTGATGGCATCTCTCTATTCAGCCATGTGTTGTAGAGACAGAAATGGCTGACAAGCATCTCAGCCAATCTGTCTCTGGTGACAACTCCAAGGGTCCCCACAGCCTGCCATCTCTGTGGCAGGCTATTGTCCAAGACACAAGAGTGACATTGGGTGATGAATACAAAGGAGAAGATGGTGTGGTAAGTGCCCTCGGGCCTGAGAGTGACCGGGAGCTGAAGTTGACTCTCTCTAGCTGGTATGATGTATTTAGGTTCTTAATATCCTACAGAAACCATAGTTTAACATAGTTCAAGCCTCAAAACCTATAAACCCTCTCTCATTGCCCAGAGAATGTTTTAGAAAATACTGTTCTACCCCTCACAGGGGTATTACAATCTCAGACATGCAGCTACTGGAAGGTAACTCTTCCAAGAAGTCTGACTTCCTGGGATGGGCAGAGCTGGCTTTCTCTTGAGTTCAGATCCTGTTGGAAGACCTGGGCATGGGAATTAATTTAGGGATAGTAGTCTACTCTCTCATAGAACCATCCCACAGTGGAGTCACAGCTTTAAATCCCTGTCCATGTTTGCTGATACATGAGGTCTTTAGGTGACACTTCTGGGAACTGAATGAGACACATGGGACGGGGCCTTGGCACCAGTAGGAGATGTGGGAAAAGGGGTGGTGGTCCATGGGTGCCAGAGAGTTCTCTGCAGCTCTTCTTATCACCGCCCTTGCCACCCCTCTTTGGAGAAGCCAAGCAGGAGTGAAGCAATGCCCCACACTCCAAAATGATGGATGGCCTCCTGCTCCCCAAGGCTCAATTTCCCTCCTGCAGAACTTCAACTATACAACTTCCCTACCCCTAACTATGAATTGTGATGAACTCTTGGATCCTGTTCATCCCTAGACCAGAGTTCAGGGTTGAATGCTGAGAACTAGGCGAGAAAGGGGTAAGAGCACTGAGAAAGTACTTTTCATGAAGGACCTGAGAAAAACGTGGCTGGCATTCCTCTGTCCAAGCTATCACTCAGGAGTCCCACTCCTGGTCTCCAGTAAACCCTGTTTCTTGTCCTTTCCCATTTAGGACATTACTCACCTGCTCCCAAGGCATCCAAGACATTCTATGTCTAAGTGTGGGCAGACAGCACTCAAAAGAGGGTTCCCAGAGTGGAACTCCAGCTCATCTCCCTATACACTCTCCCCAGGACATGAACTCCAAGGGCATCATCCATGCTCCTGTTTTCTCCATCCAGGCAAACTGTCCTTGCAGGTGCAGGGTCTAGAGCAAAAGGCTCTGTGGCCAAGTTGGGATTGTGTCCCTCCCCTCACTGGAGACATAACATCACCTTGGCAGACTCTAAGTCCATCCTCAGGTCAGACAGGTCGGCTTTCCATTGGTCAAGGGGAAATGAGGACCGTGATGTTTATGCCTAGGCACTGTGACCATTCTCCCCCAGGAAGCCCAAACCATGGATTTGCAATGGAGACTTTCTCAAATATAACAGTTGAAGTTTTCTTCGGATGAACAGGCCTGCCTTTTATTGTTCCCACACACTGCTGGGGTCACAGTGAGGACCTGTATGGCAGATCCCAGGAAAAGAAAGGTCCTGGACAGACCTTGACACCTTGAAACACAACTGGAAAGAACCTGAGAGGCACAGAGCAGTAAGAACTCTTTTGAGTTGTTGTTGTTTTTTTTTAAACTGTGCTTTATTTAGGGCTAAGCTGGAGAAAGCGTCATCCAATAGTTACAGAAGGTTACAAGGAGTTTTCGGGAGTCAGTGTGAAAAGAGCAGTTGTACTGAACTGCAGCTGATTTTTTTTTTTTTTTACAACATCTGGACATCCTAAAAGGAGGAGTCAAGAGAAAGAAAAAGAAAACTAAATGAAGTAAAACAACAACATAACAGACAGAAAGAAAAGGGAGGAGGCCTGAGAACAACCAGAATTTCGTCGTTCTAAAGGAAAAAAAAATGGTAGTTCCGAGACCCCTCTGGCCTCCAGATGGACATCAATGAGAAGTTCTTGAGGCAGAATGCACAGCAAGTCTTCCCAAGGGTGCAAATAAATTATAATAAATATGTTATACTTTAAAATATATGTGTTCTTAAATAATTCAGTGTTTTTTCTGATTCTGAGTTTTTTTAAGCAATGTCTTTAACTGCTCTAAAGTCATTTACCAAAGATAAATATCGTGCTTTCATTAAATAGTTTTCCTTGTTTTTCTCTATCATTACAATTAAAAGTCCTACAAAATATGCAAATTTATTTACAGAAAAACAGAGCCGGCATCATTTAAACATCCCTGTTTTTCAAAATTCCTTGTAAACAGTTTCAGAAATTCTTCAAAGATTGTTTGTTTTTCTCTCTCTTGTTTAAGGTTTTGTGTGTGTGTGTGTTGTCTAGTTGTTTGAAGATGAAAAGTTCCCAGTTCTCCCTGACCTGGAAAGTCTCCGAACAAGCACAGAAGGCGTGTGAAGCAGAGGTGAGGAGGGCGGAGAGAGCGCGCACGCGCGCGGCTCCCGGGCGGGCGGGCGAAGCGAGAGGCGGCAGGACGCTTCCGGAGAGACGCTTCCTTGCGGAGGGGCGCTTCCGGCTGGAGCCCGCAGGTCTGGACAGTCCGGCCTGGCCCTTGGGGACCCAGTCCGACAGCACTCGCGGGGAGACGGGATCGATGCTCAGTCTAAACTCTACAGAAGTACAGTCCTACAACATCTGGGATTTTAGCATAACGCTAACTTCTATAAGGTTTTTTTTTTCCTTTTTTTATTTTTTATTTTTTTGCTTTCCTCTAATTTTTTTTCTTCTATGATATAGGTATTTTAAACTTTTCCTTTTAAAATTCTGTACAACTATTATGATTTTAAGAGGGGGAAGAGTTAGAAGCATTTACAGACTTTTCACAACAATTACCTTGCCTTCGAAGTCCCCTGGTTCCCCTTGTGTTCTCACTCTTCATGGTTAATGATTTAATATCTTTGTTGCTTTCCCCAAATATCCACCAGTGTGTTTATCTTAACAGCTCCATCCGGACATATAATACAGAAAACCATAGGAAAGTTTCAGAGACTTCAATGGGGGTAATCAAAGCGCCTCTCGAAGTATCAAAGAACTAGTATCTTGCTGTTTTAAAAGCGTTGAAGCAATATTTTTTCCTGTTTTTTTTTCATTTTTTAATTTTTTTGTTTTTTTTTTTTATTATTTTTTATTACATTTTTTCATAGAATCGCTCTAAGCTGTTTCAAGAACAGCCAAGGAGGCAGGAAGGAGTTTGGTCTCCATTCCACCTCTAATTGACAGAGCTACACATCTGCAATAAAAAGTTTGGTCCTTTGGTCCCTAAATAGCTAAAGGAATGACAGAGATGCTCAGTGGCGGCCCCCCAGCCGCCTGCTGGGGACCAGGCCCCCGCTGCTGCACGCTTGCCCCTGCCTGCTTCAGGCGCCCGCGGGCTGGAAAAGCCCCAGGATCGGTGGGCAGCTGCAGTGTCTCCTCCTAGTGCCCAGCCCTTCAGCTTCCCCATCTGGGCTCACGTTATTTTGTTTTAAAGTTGCGGGGTTTTGTTTGTTTGTTTTGTCTCATTTTTCTTCGTCGTCGTCATCTTTATGTCGTGTGTATTTTTCCCCAAACACGTGCCCTCTGCACTCCATAGACGATATACTTTCCTTGAAGAAATGTTACAGTCACACAGAGTGTCTGGAGTCTTCAGCTTGATTGGTATTGGCTGATATGTCAAAGGTGTCATCCAACAGTTCTCATTTATAAATAGAGAGAGAAAGAGGTTTGTTTTTAATGTAGCCCGTTCAGCATCCTGCCCTAAAATGAAGAAAATCAGGGCTGATTAAGCCAAGTGTGAAAACACAGAATGCATCCAAACACCAATAGGATCCTGCCTTTGGGGAAGATGGGATTTCTGGGGGATGGTGGGTGGGAAGGAAGAGAGACCAGTATGAGAATTAGTCATGATCATGATACAGCCAAAAGAAATTCATTCTTCTAGATTCAGACTGAGAAACCACTGGGCAGTCTAGTGATGATGGTTAGAGCTGGGACTTAGAGTTGGAAGAGAATTCTTGATTTGGCTTCCTTAAGAAGGGTTCTGGATTGAGGGACTGCTAGATCTAAGGGAAGAATTTGGGACGGTGGGATATAAATTTGGAATTAGACTTGTCCCAAGGGACCTAGCCCAGATACCATATGTATACAGAAGCCTAGCAAACAAGACAGCAGAATTGTGGCAGGCCAGACCAACCCCCCCCCCCAGCTTGAGGAAAACAAGGAAGACAGAGTGAGCTGCTTCTCAAATTTTGCCAAATCCTTGCCCAGTTTCTAACCAACGACTCCTTCCCCAAGGTCAGTAACTATTTGCGAGGCTGCGTGTATATATATGTATATCTGGATATATGTGTAGAATATATTCACCTGCACATATGTGTATATACATGGATATGTGTGTGTGAATGCATTTGTGCACACACATATGCACATACACAATACTTTCTCATACATGCCAGGGAATTTAGAGGAAAGTCAGAACTTCCAGGGATTGGACAGGAGAACCTAAAAAATGTCAAAATAGATTTAATTATCAAACTTAAACAAATTAGCTGAAACAGTTCTTGGATTCTGTTTCCAATGGTGGTTTTTGTTTTGTTTTGCTTTTAAGGAAAAAAAAAATCATGATCTGACTAGAACCAGAAGGCGAATGCTTAATCATTGTGAATTAACAAATGAGACTCATCTCCATTCTAGCAAGCAGCTTCCACTTATACATGGGGGTGACTGGTTACATCAAGAAAATTATAACTGCAAAGCCCCCACTGGAGGGACAGGTCATGCGTGTATCAATCCATGCTGGCAGGTTTTCACACTGTTGATTCAACAAACAGCAAACCGTACACAGCAGTCTAAACAATTACAACACCAAAGAAAATAATAATAAAATTAAAAAACACTTGTCAAGGACCCTTTTTCAGTTGTAAATAAAAAGTTGCATTTTGCTTTTGTTGCTACTGTTTCTTCCAGACCAACCAAAAATGCCCTCCCGTGACCCCCCCCACCCCGCCCTCCCCACATTCAATTTAGCAGCAGTGGCTACAATACAAACCTTACAATTTTTACCAGGCTCTCTCTCAGAGACTCTGGTTTTGGACTCTAGCTTTTTGGCTTAGAATTTTTTTTTCTTTATCATTTTGTTACTATAGATATTTTGGTTTTGATATTTCCTTTTAAGGTGAGATTTAAAATAGACTAGCTCGAAAAAGACCAAACCTAGGAAAGTGTCAATTGAAAAAGGCCCCCAAATTTCTAGAAAAAAATAAAATCACAATATTTTCAAGTGCAAGTAAATCAACCACGCAGAAATATTTTAAGATGTTTTCCTTATTTTTAAGAAAAAAAAAGAATGGTTTATACAGTTAAACGATCCCATGTTTGATAATTGAGGAATTTGTCTTTTAGTTTTACTAATTTTTTTGTTTTGTTTTGTTCTTTCATTTTGGTTTTTTTTTTTTCTTTCTCTATGTGACATCTAGAGAAGCATTTAAAAAAAAAAAAAACGCTGAACAAGAAAAACCAAACAACAGAAAATAAAACCACTGCAAGCACCGAGAACGAAAAAACGAAAAAGAGCACAACAAAAGAGACCGTGGCAGCACAAGGGTTAAGAGAATGCACGTGTGATCATGACTGGCCAATCATCCACGGGTACGACATCCAAGGAAAAAAAACGCTCCAATCACAGCACCTCCACGAAACTTGACGGCAAGTGTCATGCAACCGATTCTTGGCCTTGTTACATGACGCCATCATGTCACACTGTGAACTTCGAGTTGATGTGAACTTACGGATGGGGGACTTTTCTCCACTTTCATGTCATTACGTGAACTTTAATCCTAGCTCAGCGCGAGACTGTGGTGGATTTGACTGGCCCTGGTTGGGTTGTTGGAATTTGGTCGAATGACAAAAGAAGAAAAGATTTATATATATATATTTATATATGGAGAGAGAGAGAGGGGGGACAAGAGAGTGTGGGGAGAGGGTAGGGAGGGGTAGGGCGAGCGGGATTAGAGAGGGGGAGGGGCAGGGAGAGGGCTGAGGGTAAAAGAAGGGGGAGGAAGAAGTTAAAACAAAAGGAAAAGGAAAAAAAAATATTTATACAGCACCAGACCACAGCATCAGTCTAAAAGCTTGGATGAGAAAACAGCATTCAAATCATAGGGGAACCGAAGGGAACTCAGAGGATGGAAGAAGCCAGCAGACGGACAAGGTGAGCACATCAACACACACATATACACACACAGCTACTTATGCAGACACATGGCACACTGTGAGCAGGAGCAGAACCTAACACGGGGCCCCTAAGGGCACCCATCATGCGTCGGGAAGAGGAAGGGGTACAGGCAGTTTGGTGAGGGGGCCAGAAAAAAAAAATCAGCCCCTCACACCACCGTAGCCAGCAAGCAGGTGTCAGGGAGCAAGCTCTGTTAACACCTTCGGTTCTTTCTCCCCCACGTGTCGAGCTCTCCTCACCTGAGGGCCTGCAGGGGAGCCAGTGTGCCCTGAGAGGCTGTGCACCTGGGACAGCTGAGTCTCCCGAGGCACTCTGCCACCTGTGTAGTCCACCTAGGCAGCACCCTCCCACCTGAGGAGCCCCACCCTCGGAAAGGGTGTCCTGGTCCACCTCTACCCTTCTTTCTTTGCTCTGGCAAACCAACGTCTTTGGTTTAGAGGTGTAGAGTAAATGATATCAAAATCCCTGATGCCCTGTTACATCCTGAGCACTGCCCATTCTTTCGTGAGCACCTCCTACTCTGACTTGCTCACCAGCTGCCCAAGCCAAGGTTGCTCCTGTGCTGGGAAGGCTTCAGAGAGGCCTGCAGCTCTGGCCTGAGAAAGGGGCCTGTAGAGAGCTGCAGCGCGGGGCTGCAGAAGGCAATGTGCTGCCCTTGCCCCTTGTTGCTCGTTCCTTGGCTCTGTGGACCCTTCCTCCATTCTTCTGCCCCTTGCCTTCTCCACACTATCACCGGCAGCTTTCCAGGCTGTCCCATCTCCCTAGCTAGAACCCCCGGGTTAAGAAAAACTGCTTTCACGTTGCTCACTTCTGGGATACCCTGTATCTAGGGTTCCTGCTCCAACTCCCCTCCTGAGGTTAGCTGTGAGCTTGCTCCCTGCTCCCTGTTTCTCTGTAGCACGCAGCCCTGTGCCAAGACCTGCACATTCTCAGTTTGTCTCCAGGGTCTTCCACCCACCAGCCCCTGTGCACTATACTTCCAATCTCTGTCTTGGTTTGCTTAAAAGTAGAAGGGAAGCCTAGACTCTCCCAATGTTGCTGTAGATAAACTCCATTTGCCAAGCAGCTGGGCCCACACATGGCCTCCAGCTCAACCTTCCTTAGAGCACTCCCCAGCCACCCTGGCTGTCAACTCACGCTGGGTTCTTTGCTTTTCCAGCATCAGACCTTGCTTTCACGTGCCCACTACATCCTGATTGCCACCCTCTTCTGCATTTCCAACCCCTCACAGAAGCTCTCTCTGCTGGGCTGCCTGGTTAGAGGGTCCTTTTGGCATAAGAACTAAGGAGTACATTGCCATCGGGTGTCAGCTCTGAAAACTGCAGTGAGAAGATACGCTGGTTCTACAGCCCAAGCTCCCTAAGAGTCTGCTCTTCCTTTCTCCCTAGCTTCAGTCCAGCTGTCCCTTGGTGCCAGACACTGTCTTTTACATGTGGACTCAGACCTGAATATATACAGCTGCTCATGTGGACTCAGACCTGAATATATACAGCTGCTCTTCTCAAAACTCCATCAGGGAACTCTCTTATACAAGCCTCATCTCTCCTACACTAGGCCACAGACACACAGTACAGTCTCTCATGTATCCATCCCCCAAGGAGGGGTACCTCACAGAGCACAGGCCTGGAGGTGGTAATTGGGTCCTGACCAGCATAGGTCAAACTAAGATCAAGTCTGTAATGTTCTGGTTCACCAAGTTGGTGAATTGGTCCAGTTAGGACCAATTCAGATACACCATCTAAAATAGCTTGACTCTAGCCACAGATGACCCAGACATCAAGCTATAGTCCAGCCTTGCACAGGTCGGGCACACACCAGGCCCAAATAGCCAATGGAGACAGGAAACCAGCAAGGGAGGAGAGCCCTGCTGTCCCCAACCTCGACCCCACCCTATTGGGGCCTCAGTTTGTGGAACCAAACCTAGCCATGTTGCCCAGCTACCTTGCTTGAATCGCTCTTCCCCAGACATGTCTCTCAGCGGCTCTGACTTGGCCTTGGACCACCAAGCCTGCTTGTACATCTCATCTTACTACTACAGAGTGACCACCTAGCCCGAGTCACCTCCTCACCACCTAGCTGCTCCCAGCTTTACCTGCTCCCTCAAGCCTCAACTCAGGCTTCCTTGTCCTAACCACGAATAGCTCCAGCTTACACCTCACCATTTATAAACACCGTCCACTGACTTATGACAGTACACTCTTTGAGTGGCCTCTGTGTGTGCTGTTCCCTCAACTGCCTTGACTAGCTCCACCTTCCCAGAGAACCCTCCTCCTACAGCTTCCATGCTCTTGGTTGCAAAGTCGCTAAATACTATCTGAATGAAAACTAAAAGGCAACTTGATCATAGGAGTTATGTCCCATCACAGCTTAAGACCGTGTATCCTAGGGAGGAGGCAATCAGACGGCTGGTTCCAAAGAGCCATATAGCTTGCTTTCTGAAGTTCAAGGTGCTGTGGGTAGCAGAGCTGTGATGAGGGCAGTAGTTCTCTATCCTCCTGGCTTCAAATTTTGGCTCCATTGCTCACTGGCTGATGGCAAGTCACTTAATCCCTCTGTGCTCACTTGTGGAGTAGGAATCCTGGTACTTCCCCCCTGATAGGGAGTCACAGCTGGTAGCTCCATGTTACCAACTGTTACCTGTCAGAGCGATGCCTGGCATATGAAAGTCTGTGGTGGTCATCGTCATGGCCTTTGTATTTACTGGTGGAAGAGCTCCTCCCAAGTCTGAGTGCCAGCTGGATCTATCCACCCTATGGTCCACTTCTTCCTTCACGTCCCACACAGCACACTTGCCTTTTCCCACTCTTCATCTAGGAATTTCTGACTTAGAGGTTCTAGCCTTGCTTAGGCCATAAGGGTAGGACAGAAGCTGCTAGCAAAAATACCCACAGGCTTCTGCAAATCCTCTGATCAACTTCAAAAAATCATGGCTTCATTAGGGAGGAAACAGAAGCCTGGCATGCATCTTAAAGTACTCTCTCCAGAAAGAGCTTCGTGACCCAGTCGTTCCTCTCTGGGAGCACACCCACCTGCTGGCTGCATCTCGTGCCTGTGTGTGCATTACTCTGTGATGCAACCCACTCATCTCTAGATCTTCAGCGCCAGGTCTAATGCCCAGCACAAAATGGTGCTCAGATTCTGTAAACTAACATGCCTCATGTACGTGTAAGGCAGACACTGGCAGGGCTGCGAGTGAGGAGCCCTGACTCAGCTTTGCTCTCTTAGGCTGACAGAGTGTTGGCTAACATTGACCCCGAGAGAAAGGGTCCCCTGCTACAGCTGTTGCAGAAGGATCTTCTGCTGGTGCCTGTACCCCCTGCAGGGAAGCGTGACATGACAGGAGAGACTGGGAATCTGGAGACTCCCTCCCACACTCCTGACCCTGAACCTCCACTTAAACGTTTTAACTCCCACATACCTAATCTTTCTTACAGACTCCGTTCTTCTATCACTAGGGAAGAATTGCGAGTGTCTCCCCTTTCCACACCTTCTAATGTGTCAGGAGTAGCATCTTTGGCTCTACCTTCAAATTATATCTAAGCATTCACACTGTCTGCCCTGCCCTGGACTAAGGTCAATACAGCTGATCTTAGCTGCAGCCCTTACAGCCTAGCATCAACATAGCAGCAGGCTACCCCAGCTCCTCCAACAGCTCCCCAACATCCCTTCCTTCCCACTTCAGAGGAGGGCCAAGTCCACACAGTGGCCTGCAGGGTCTCTCCCACCTCTCAGCCCTCCCTGCAACACCCCCAGCCCCTGCCTGCTCCTTAGACATGCTGCCCCTGATCTCACCCCAAAGGAAGACCACTCGTCCCCAGATGCTCCCTCCATCACCTTCTCATCTGCTCCAATACCAACTCAGGCTGGCCTGACAATTCTGACTATATTACTTCAGTTCAGCTACCATTCCCATACCTACCAATACTAGGCAATCTATCTCCAACTTCCCCATGTACCCAACACAGTGCCTGAGGCACAGTGCTGCTGATTAAAAGGGGGGAGGGGTGGGTGGAACAACCTGAGCCAGAAGAGGCCAAATGTGGCCTTCATCTCTGGTCTGTGACTAAGCTGGGGATTACTGGGGTGGGTAGCATCAAGGGAACTGATAGAGGTGGACTTGATAGCCTGGAGCATTCCCTCCATTCCTTTCCCAGTAATCTGCTCTGCCCAGGAGAACACTTAACCCAAAAAGGACTGGCTAAACTGCCTCTAGCTGCCAGGCAGGGTTCCCTCTCCCAACATTGCACCCTCCCGGCCTCAGCTGTGTGTGTCCTCTTGCTGTGTTTCTTGCTAAAGTTCCTTTGAAAAATCCCTGACCCTCCTGTCCTGGCTGAGCTAGGGCAGCTACAGGGTAGAGTAGTCAAGGAGCAAGCTGCCAGCAAACCTGGGCATGCAAGAGCCAGGAGTCTGGGAGAAGGCTAAACCCGAGGGTCTTTCTCACTGTTGGGCCTGAGCTTGCTATCTGCCCATCTAGGGTCCCTGTCTAACAGGACCACAATGGGAGCCTGAAGGCGCAGGCCCAAGGCTCTGCTCACCTTCTCAGAGGTTCCTTGCTTCTGCCCCTCGTGGCTGGAAAGCAGAGGGGATTCTGCCAGGATGACCTTAGTCCTATGCCTATGATGTAGGCCTTGAGCCAGGTGCAGGTTGATCAAGGCGCATCGGGTCCAAGGCACAGGTGAGGGCGGGGCGCAGGAAGGCCCGAGGAGGCGACGGGTCCATCCAAACCTCCCGTCCCTAGGCCCTGCCACCCCTGGTTACCTGTGCGAGTCCTGGTCTCCCCCGGGGGACGCTCCCGCCGGCGCTCAGTACGGGCGATTGGCGTCTTTGGGCCGCTTCAGCTGCACCTTGAGCCTCTTCATGCCTATCTGGAAGCCGTTCATGGCCTGGATGGCGGTCTGCGCGCTGGCCGGGTTGTCGAAGCTCACGAAGCCTGGCGAGACACGAGGGACCAGGGCCTGGGTTTCCACGGGGCCGCCCGGGGCCGCTGCGGGCAGGAGGGCAGGGGAGGGGCGGGGCTCGAGGCTCCGCCCCCGGCCCGGCCCGGCCTCAGCCCCGCCCCTCCGCCCGCAGGCCCCTCCCGGCCTGGCGCCCCGGCCCGGGCTCAGCTGCTCCTCGGCTCCCGGTGACGCCGGCGGCGCCCGCCCGCCCCCACCCCGGCCGGCCCGCCACCTCGGCCCTCTCCTCCCGCGGGAGAGGGCGGACACACCTGCGGGCGGAGGAGCTTATTGCACACTGTCCTCCCTGACAGGAGGGGGCCTGGCAGCGGGAGGGCACGGGGTGCCGGCCTGGGGAGAGAGAGGAGTGCGAGGGCCGGGAGGGAGGAACGTCGGGGAAGCCACTCCACCGCCCGGTCACCCCCCCCCAACCCCGCTTCACCCCTGGGGCTGTGCGCAGCCCTCACCGCTGTGGGAAGCTCGCTGGCTAAGCACACACCATGTGACTTGTCCTGCACCAGCCTTTCCTAGGGATGAGGAGCGCCTTCCACTACTGTTCTGCTCTGTGTTTCACTTGTGACCAACACCCGCAGATAGGCCAGACTGTGGCTTAGGTCTGGAAGTCGCCTCTGAACGCATTTCCTCATATAGACACCTTGTACTCAGTTCCCTATCTGGCCTGTAAGAAAGGGGTTTCTGTGGTCCACTGGGCCAAGCCGCTAGGGACCAGAATAAGGGGCATTAAGTGAAAGTATGCCACAAACACTCCAGAAAACCCTCCAGAGCTTTGTTTAATTCTGTTCCAGAGGGTTATCTTCTGTAAAAAAACGGACATAGGTCCTATGAAACACATGAAGCCCAGCTTGGCTGAGATGGCCAGGTTATACACAGAACATGGTTGTTGTCTCCAGATGGCTGTGAGATAGGCTTTTTTTTTTTTTTAAAGCATTGTGGGGCCAGAAAGCATGCAAAGTAGCTGCTTTCCTGGATGTTTGCTGTGTGCCTTGGGCCTGAACTGACTTCATCCTGAGATATATATCTAGACCCTTGCTTTCCTGACCTTTTCTCTCTCACCTTCCTGCCCACTGCTTTTCCCTTCCCACTCTCTCCCAGACACTGTCTACATCTGGCTCTTCTCTTTTCCTCTTTGCCTTGCTCAGTTTATTCATGCAGCCATGTGTCATGAAAGATGAAGGGAAGGGTGGCATGTGTCTCACGTGTGCACGTGTGCATGCATAAGTGATAAAGTCAGGCTCAGAGCAACAAAACCAGCATCAACATGTACACCAGATCAGGTGGCCATCAGCCTCCATTCCGCATTCCCTCCAGCCATCTTCCTCTGACCTGCGTGTCTGATGACTAAAGTCAGGTGCTCAGCAGACTAGAGTGGCTTTTGGAAGTCTAAGTCTGTTTTCACTGTGGTCCCCCCAAACTAACGAAGGAAGGGAGCGAAGCCAAGCCTCTGCCCCCCTACCTGACTGCACTCATTCTCCACTCCGACATGGGCACCTCTGGCCCCCACTCTAGTGGGACACTCAGGTTTGGTGGCTCTTTGTGGAGAAAGAAGGGCAAAGCTGAGAGAAGAGGGAGGACCTCAGAGCCGTCTGGGGGGAAGCCAAAAGGAGGGATGGCCACTTGGTGGACATTTGCAGAAAAGCAGCAGCCCAGCTTGCTGGAAAGGCAACTGCTTTCTGGGAGCCAAGGATCTGCGAGTGTTTCTGAGCTCAGGGGAACAGGCCCTCCCCATCGAGTTTCATCAAGTAACTAGCCACTGGCGCATCTGCAAGACTGGGCTCTGAGCACTGCACCCCATGTTTACTGCTTTCCTTTGCCAGAGGACCTCCTACCCTGCCCTCAAGAAGTTCCTGCCTCCCAAACACTGAAAAGCCTCAGAGGTAGGATGCATTCCTTCCAAGCTGGGGCATCTGTGCTATCCTTTCCTTGTGGAGTCCTGGAAGCCGTACTGACAGGTTACACAGCCTCTGAGGGGTGCATGTGAGCCCAGGACCACGATCACAGCCGCACACTTTTCATAAGAAAGGGGACTGTGGCCCTTACAGAAGGTCTGTTCTAGCCAAGTCTCTGTCTTGGCCATCTCATAGACCCTCACAGGCTCCTTTAGGGACACCTGCTGCACCCCTACTTCACGAACAAGGGCACTGAGGCTCAGAGCAGTCAATGACTTGCCCACGAGCAATCACTGGAGGTCTGGCAGTAAAGGTCTCTAGAGAAGGGGAGGAGGCATTTCCGTAGCAGTGAGCCAGGGGACCCAAGCAGCGTAAGGGGGAGCAGAGGGCTAGATAGAAAGACGTCTGAGAACAGAAGAAACTGAGTAGAGGTGTACAGACAGGGTCCCCCCCCCCAAAAAAAAAAGAAAAGAAAAGAAATCTTGGTCCTGGAGAGCACACGTGTTCTAAGGGACTAGGCAGTATTTTGGGGGTAGACACTGGGGAAATGACTTGAAAACTGGGTTGTGTCCAGAGGGGCAGACAATAAGGCAGACGTGTTGTGGCTGGAGGCTCCTAGTGGTGTTCTTCACGTAAGGTTTGTGGCGGAAATGACATTTGCAAAGGAAAGCCCAAAGGGAACTGACTTCCGGTTTGGTTTTACACACATCATCTTAATTCATAAAGAGACATGCCAGGCAGGTAGGGAGAGGCACAGCTATCTGCTTTTGTTTTTTTTTTTTTTTTTTTTCTCTTTGTTTTTCATAGCCAAGGAGAAATGAGATGCCGGGGCAACTCTATGTGGTTGGAGAAAAATCACAGGAGTTTCCTGTGCTCGCTGCCAGAGGGGAGGGCACCATGGTGCCAAGATCTTGACTCTCCTGGGGGACACACCCTGAATCCCAAGTTTTTTGTGATCCCATACTGGAAACTCTTCAATACTTAATGCTTTCTAGTGCTCTCCCTTGCCCCTGCCTATCCCTAAGTTCCCTGGCCAGCACAGGCTCCCACTCATACACCCAGAACCTGAGGGTCACCATGAAGGTTTGGCAGACTCAGCTCTGGCTCCGTGTATGGCACCCTGTGGGTTCTATACTCTTATTCCTTGCGGACTCATGAGTAGATAATTGCCCTCGAAGGATGCTCTGATGAGGGTAAATGAAAAGGAGAGAGATGGATCAAGAAGGAATTGAAAGATGTGTAAGCATGAGAGAGGATCCCATGTGATCTGGACCTTTCTGGATAAAGGTACCAAATTTATAGAACAAACAAAATGTGGCCAGCCAAAGACGCCTCACAGAATGGCAGAAGTCTAGTGCAGACCTCCCTCTCTAGTACTGTGAGCCCTCTCATCCCTCGAAGCCTCATTTCCTGTCCTTTTTCCCCTTTCATTCCAGCCAGATGCTCATTCTAGCCTCCTCCTGCTTGCCTTATTGCTTCATTGCTTGGTGCTGGGCATAGCTCACTGCTGCTAAGTAGCTGTGGCTTCTGGTGCGCTCAGAACTTAGACTTCCTGAGGGCAGTCTCCTCCTGGCTCCTCAACAATGCCCACTCTGGTGGCCTGAAGTGGGTGTAGGGGTGGGGTCCCTGCATGGCAGGAGAGGAGCAAGGAACGGGGCAGGCAGAGGAAAGGTGGATGGGCAGAGAGATGGAGAGAGGCTAAGGGGCAGGTAGGTAGGGCCTCCTTGGGCCGACTGCCCCCTGGATCATCCACCCTAGGGCTCAAACTGGACTCTCTGAGCATGAGAGGTCGTTGGGAAGATGAGTCTGGCTCTACATGGTATATACTCCCACCCCCACCCACAGTGACCCCTTCCCTTTCTTGGTGGCTGTAACTGGGCTTTGGGTCTAGAAAGGGATTTCTGGGACTGGGAGGTGGGAGCCAAGGGAGCGTGGGTAGGGAAAGCTGAGAAGCCAGAGGAAGAGCAGAACAGAAGAAAAGGACTGGGAGATGGAGGCTGGGCCCAGGAGCACCTGGGACAGTGTGAAGGAGCAGGAGGAGTCGGTGGGAGCAGCCCCCATCCTAGGTGAAGCTGAATGGTTTGTTATCTTTACCCACCAAAGCATTTACTTTGGTTAGTCGCCCGATCCACAAACACTTTCGAGGAGATGACATTACCGAAAGGGAGGAACATCTGCATCAGCTCAGCGTCCCCAAACTCCTGGGGCAGATGGTAGATGAGCAGGTTACAGCCCTCGGGCCCTGCAGTGAGGGGAGGGGGTGGGCAGGGAGGAGGGAACGGCAGGGTGGGAGGAGAGAGAGACAGAGGAAAGGTGAGTGAGCTAGGCAGTGCAGCAGGGAGGGAGGGAGGGGCAGGGCTAGGAGGCAGAGGCTCTTTCAAGATCCAGGAGCAACTCCCCCAAACGGGAGAGCGTACCAAGCCCCAAGTGTGAGCGCCAATCTCTACTTGGCCTTGGGCAAGTCACTGGACCTGCCTGTGCCTCGGTGGTCTTTCAGAAAAGGATCAATAGCTCTGGGGCTGGAAGGGCAGGCAGAGTCAATGAGCAAACGAGGGTGAATATGCCAAGGCCTGATCAGCTGTGTCCCTGGAAATGAGGTGCTGAGGAAGGAGTTCGGGGTCTGGGGGACAAATAACTAACTCTGGACGCTCCTTTGCCTTTCCCCCTGTCTTCCTCCCTCCTTCTGATTACCTCTCCACCACTGGCCCAGAGCCTGGAGATTTCCTTGCCCACCAAAGCCACCTGCTAAGCCGCTGACCTCTCCTGTCCCTGGCAGCCCCCCCCCCCAGAACCTCCGCCAGTGGGTGGCACACTGGGAACCAGCGGCAGATGTGCTTCCTTTTCACCTCCCAAACTTTGGGGGCCTTCCCCTCACCCTGTTGGCTC
The DNA here is from genome assembly GCF_004664715.2 of Peromyscus leucopus. NCBI lineage: Eukaryota > Metazoa > Chordata > Mammalia > Rodentia > Cricetidae > Peromyscus > Peromyscus leucopus. Next base: position 15,440,237 of record NC_051079.1, read on the forward strand.
CAACCATGCCATGTTCTTGCTAGTGGGTGCCAGCTGAACGTACCCTCTTGATGGTCCCCAGCAAGGCAGGACCCCCTTCGGGGCAGAAGTCACCCCCTGAGGACCAATCTAAGTTATACTCCTCTAGATCCTCTCTCCCAACTCCATCTCTCTGGGATTTCTTCTGGCTTTTCCCTTCTGGTGGCCAAGTCCATACTGGGCTGAGCTTTTTCTCCACATCCTGGAGATTTTCTTCCAACAAGAGGGTCACTCACTGTGACAGGGCCATTTGCTCTCTCTCTCATCCCTGTCTCCCTGTGACCCACCACACGCCTTCCCTCCTGTTCTCACTCATATTCTTCAAGGCTTCCTTGACGGCTGTACTCTACCCCATGCTGACAACTGCCTTGGAATTGGGACCCTCCTTTGAAATTTAGACTCCTCTATGAGCCTTCAGAGATCGGACGTTAGCTCAATTCTGTCTGCAAGGTGTGGATGAATGCCCTCCTGGGTCGCCCGAACTGGGATGTTAGGAGCCGCGCTCTTGTCTCCAGATTTAACAGTGGGATCCTGCCTCCCAACTCTTTTTGCATTGCTTCATCTACAGAATTCTGTCCAACCCAGAGCAATGGTGACATTCAGGTCTCAGAGTCAGAGAGTGTCTATCCCTGACTACACACAGCCCTCCGCTGCAGCCACCGTCATCCCAGAGATCCTTGTGCCATCTGTACAGCACGTGGCCTGGGGATAGGTTCAGGGATCTGCTAGTTGTCAGGCTCATCTCAAAGACTATGAGCGGGCAGGAGAGTCCTCCCTATCTATCATCACACTCTGATAGTCAGCCGTAGTCCTGTTGTAAGAGACTAGCTGCAATGGAGCTGAAGGAATTTGGCCTTTCCCATCCACACTTCATACAACCTGTGGGACCTGGCTTTGTCTGCTTCTGACCCACCTTGCTTCCTATCTCCTGGCCCCCAGGCTCACCCCATGCTTGGTAGCACCTTTGGTCCCTGGTGTCCCTTACCTACAGCATCCGCCTCTCCACTTCTGTGTGCTAGAGTCCTCCTCCTTCCAAACCCACAACCTGCTGCTAACCGCATAACCATAATATGCCATAACCCCAACCATGTATGCAGCATCCACAGCTCCTGTTAGTTTCTGCATTCATGCCCCTGTCCTGCCTGCCTTCTGCTTCCCTGAGAAGCCTGGACGTCATGGCTGGGAGAAAGGGATGGGACCACGGACTATTTCTGCCCCAAGGCAAGGATGGTGAGGGCTGTCACACAGGGCCGAGTATAGGGAGCAGGCTATGGCTACGTTTTCAGAGTTGGAAAAGGTATGAGAAGAAGGTCAGAGCCAGAAGCACAGGGTAGCATAAAGTGGGAATTGGGGGCAACGGGGCAGGAAGCAGAAGGGGACCTGAATTTAAGGGCAGTAAGTGAGGGCTGTCATATGCTGGGTTAGGATGGCACTAAGCTGCAGTGTGTGTGTGTGTGTGTGTGTGTGTGTGTGTGTGTGTGTGTGCGCGCGCGCACGTGCATGTGCAAGCGTGCATGCATGGAAGCATGTAACAAATTTTAGGGATTCGTAGGCCTTTAAGAAGGAGTGATGAAGTGATATGACTAAAGAGAGAGGTAAGCAAGTAACGAAAGTTGGGCCGTTGGGCATGGCTCTCTGCTCTAGGTCTAGATTAGCAACACTGGGACTCCTGGTCCATCCCTGTGGCTCTGACCTAATGGAGGAGTGTCCGGGCTGCAGGAAGGTAGGCCCTAGGGCCACAACCCCAGGGAGGGCTCCTTGGGTAAAACAGGCCTTGAGGGACTGCTCCTCTTGACCAGCTCACTGATAGGGCCCTAGCTGGTACTCAGCCATTACAGGACATGGGGTAAGGAACGGGAAGGGCCCACAGACTCCTGGGGTCCTGGGTATGGGTAAATGTGATGATGTGGTCCTCAGGAGCTGTCTGATGCATGGGGACATACCCTCTGAGGCTTTGGAGGAGGTGGTAACTGGGTGGAGAAGGGCTGTGTGTAGACATTGGCTGCACGGGGTACAGGAGAGCAGACCTAAGCGAGTGCAATCCACAGATCTCTCTAAGGAATAGTCCTCTGGTATGACTGTGTCAGTGTTGGAGTGGAGGGACCTGTGTGGAGTCATCTAAACAGGAGGTGGTCAGTCTGGGAGTCAGACCCAGAGGGGTGTAGTTTGAAAGGGATTCGGATCAGTATGTAATCCAAGTCCTCTGGGAGTAACCTGAACCCCAGATCACCAGTGCAGTCTGCCTCAAGGGCAACATGCCTGACATTCAGAAACCACAAGAACCTGCCATGTGGACTTTGGGGACAGACTTGGTGGCCTTGTTACAGGTCACTCTTTCCAGGGGGTGAAGAAGATGGGGTCTTGTTGGTGTTCCTGATTCTCAAGCTCAGCTTTCTGTGACAGGGCCCCTGGGACGGTTGTTTATATAGTTTCCTATCTTGCTGCTTCCACGGCTCTTTGGGCACTGGGAGGGAAACTGATGAGCGCCTTCATGAAATCTCTGCCAAGGCTCCGGTCTTGCCTGTCCTGCTCTGCCCACGCTCTGACCCCTGCAACACCAACTTCCAGGGCATCCTTCTTCACCAGACCTGCACCGATACCATCGCACACCTCATTCTACCTGTGCGGGGAGCCTGTCTGGGAACGCCACCTTTCTCTCCTGATCGCCGGAGCATGTATCCTGTACAGGATAAATTAGCCTCCTATGCCTGGCCCTCCAGTCATGAACGTTCATTTCTCCCTGCCCTCCACACTGGTCAAGTCTTACCCCTCAGCGAAGGCGGGTGGACTCTACCTCCTGAAGCACCTCACTTCCCTGACCACCTCAGGCTCGCCACCATCTCCTTCTCAGTGGCCCCAGCTGCAAAGGCTGCCCCATTGCGGGAGCCTCACATATCAGCTCCGTTTTCCCTCCTTGGGGACACAGCAGATGGGCGGGCCCCAGAAGATCACCACAGCGGATGGACCTATGTGTTCTCAGTAAAGCTGACAACTCCCAGGAGCAGGGACAGGGCCTCCACCAGCGAATACACTCTTACCTTCTTGCTAGGTCTTGTGTAAGAGTGAGCGAAGGAAAGGAAAATAATCTCCCCGTTCTCAAGGGATGGTTTTTAAAGACCAGTGTATTTGCGTGGGAGCTGTGTCAGACCACTGGTAAATGACAGTGGAGAGTAGGGAAGGTACCTTGGGCATGGCTTGCTAGATCCAGGGGCATGGTGTCCTGTTAGCTGCCCCTGGGCCAGGCTACTTTGACTCGAGAGCTTCTCATAAGATGCGCACCTCCCTTGTATGAATAGGAGCGTACCTCTTCTCCTAGCCCAGCAGCTCTCCCACCCACCTCCACGTACACATCTGACCAAGGTCCTGTCAGAGGCCTGGGGAGGCCAGAGGCCCAGGTAAGCAGCCTCTTCAGGGAATGGGGAAAGGGGGGGGCAGGCTGGGACTCACCTTCTCTCTGTTGCTGGGGAATCATTGGCGGTGGCTGAGGAAAGGCCTGGCTTATCTGACCATAGGCAGCAGGGTAGGCAGCTGCTGGGGAGCCGGGGAGAAAGTCAAGAGATGGCAACAGGGTGCAGAGAGACACAGACAGGGCGGGAGGCCAGAATAAAGAGAGAGATTTCAGAGTCAGTTAGCCAGAGCCACCAGCCACAGGGTGTACAGCAGCTCAGGCAGTTCAGAGAAAGAAGCGCTCAGTTTGTGATACCTATGGAGGGGAAGTGTCAGTATGACAATCAGAGATCCCTCTCCGCCCCCCCTCTCTCTGTGTGTGTGTCCAGGGACAGGCAGGTCTAACCTGGAACAGTGGACAATCAGCTGACCTACTACTTCTGCTCAACTGATACCTGGTGGGAAGTAAGGAGCTTCCCGATGAAGTATGGATTTTGTTCCCCAGGAGTATGCCTGCTGGTCCCTGTGTTTGATTGGGAAAGCTTTGGTCAGAGGGAGGGCAGAAGGGATGTCTCTCTTGGCAGCCCAGCCTGGCTCCCACAGCTGCAGAGCCTGAGGTTAGAGCTGGAAAGGGTCCAATCACAACACCTCTTCTTGACTCGAGTTGAGCAAGGACAGCTTCCCCTGAGGTCCCATCTTGTGAGGTAGTCCTATCACCCACAGGGGGATACCACTAGATCCCCAAAGCCAGCGAAGAAGTGCCCTAGCCCGGCCAGACGGTGGGCACAGGCTGGGTAGGGGATGGCAAGGGTGTGTGGCCAAGTGGTGGGACAAAGGGAGAGGCTTGGCTGGCAGCTTGGATGGGTTCTATGACACCTGGCCTGCTGGCCTCAGGCCGCCTCTTCCTGCTTGCCTGTCCATTTTGCTGCCTCTCCTCTGGGCTCCATCTTACTTGCCTGGATAGGAGAAGCTGCTTCCCCTCCACAGTCCCTCCTCCTCTCATACCCTGGTCTCTGCTTCCTGGGCCAGAGACCATGAACCGCACAGAGCGGCAACCAACGTAGCTACGTGGCATGGGATTACCAGGTGCATTGGCCCTGGCAGTCAGTGAGTGCCACAGGGACAGGAAATCAAATGTGTCACTGCCGATCATCGGTAAAACTTTCCTCTGCCTCACCAACTCAGGGAGTTCTGGCCCCCCCTCCACCCCTACGTGAGGGCACCATGTAGAGAATCTGAGGTGAAAGACAGCCTGGGTGATGATGGAAGAGAGCATCTCTGCCAGCTCCACCCACCCTCCTTCCATCTAGAGCGCCCCCCAGTGCTCCCTCCCCCACCCCATGCCGGGCTGGAGAGGGAAGGGACGGTATGTGGGGAGATGGGTACAGCTGGTGAAAGAGCCAGGAGGCTGCGCGGATACTAACGTCCTGCATACTGCTGCACTCCGGCGTAGGCCTGCTGCAGGGGATCCGCTGCGGTGGGGCTCTGTGCTGCAGGAAGACAAGAAATCAGAGGTCAGCGAAGTCCGCCCAAGCTAGCCCCTGACCCCACCCCGTCCAAAGGGATACCAGTGTGGCTTTGCTGCCCTCTCTGGTCACCATAGGCTGGCCCCAAAGCAGGGCATCGGGAGACAGGCACCTTGAGAGCGGGGTCTTGTTGGGGTTCTCTCTGTTCTGTACCCAAACCCTAAGCAGGTACTGAGTCGTCCATTCGAGCTGAGAAGGGCATAGTGAAGCTGGCCTGGGATGGGGCTGAGATCAGTTCATGCAGAAGCTTGGGAAGGCTGGGGAGAGATGCCAGACCATGAGGACCTGGGTGGGGAGACATGAAGGCCCTGGCCCTGGAGAGGCACCGAGGACCCAAGGGTGCTCAGGTTGGGGGCCTTTTGTTTACAGATCCTCAGGAGAAAGTAGGAGCAGTGAGTGAAAGAACAGCTTACAGATCCCATGTGAGGGCTCACCCTGACACTCTGTCGCTGTGCTGGGGGGATTTTTGTTATCGGAACACAAGCTAGAGTCATCTGGGAAGAAGAACCTCCATCAGAGGCTTTCAGGCAAGTCTGTAGGGCATTTTCTTGATTAATGGTCGATGGAGGAGGACCCAGCTCACGGAGGGCAGTGCCACCCTTTGGAAAGCGGTCCTCAGTTGCATAAGAAAGTAGGCTGATCAAGCCGTGGGGAGGAAGCCAATAAACAGCAGTACTCTATGGCTTCTGCTTCAGTTCCTGCCCTAGGTTCCTGCCTTGGCTCCTCTCAACGGACTGTGGCTCATGAGACATAGCCAAATCAACCCTTTCCATCCCACATTGCTTTTTATCATGGTCATCATCACAGCAATAGAGAGCAAAGTGAATCGCTTCCCTTGGGTCTGCCAGTAGGGCTTGGAGAAAGATACCTCCCAGAGAAATTGAGGAGCCAGAAGAAGAGAAGCAACTTGAATGGAATCTTTACCAGGACCCTCAGGGAAACTGGACTGGCAAAAGTCTTACTTTGCCTCTGGACTTTGTTGGTGCCAAGGAGATCTCAGGAGAAGAATTAAGTATGGACCAGCAATAGGTGCAACCCTAGGTTACTATGGCCAGTGATGATTGACATGAGGAGTGGGCTGGCCCAGGGAGATAGACGTCCACACACAGGGAGGATCCAGCCACTGTGTTTGGAATGTACTGGATTACCCTAGGTGGCAGGGGAAAAGGCCCTGGGCTCATGTCTCTTTTGACCCAGACCAGGCAAGCTAACTGCCTGTCAAACTTCAATGCCTCTCACAGGGAGAACGCCCACTTCATTATGAGCTCTTGTCCACGAGGCTTTGGGTAAAACCCCACATGGGAAACAGCACCTAGGGATCAGAGGAGCCTCTAGAATAGCCTGGAACAAAGGTCCCTAGGGACAGGCAGATGACAGATATAATACCCCCTAGGAACTGAGGGCTGCACAACCCCCCACAGATGGGGCTTTGCCTATCAGGAGGGAGCTAAAGAGGGGTCATAAGAGCTATTTCGCGCCTGGGGCTGTCCCAGCCCAACACCCACTCCCTACATTTCCCCATGGTGGAGACAGACTAGAGCCAAGAACTCCAAACTGCGATGCCTGGCAGCGCTAACTCCTGCTCCCTCTTGCCCGTCTCCTTTGCTTTCTTCTGAGCTCTCAGAGTGCCAGCCCATATCTGGTTTGTCATCTTGGTCTTTCCGATGCTTGCTCACCCATACAGCACTTTTATGCATGTAAGAAACGGTGCCCTTTTCTAGCAGAACGAGAGACCAATGCGCAAAACAACCTCTATAATGCAGAGGCCGTGCCCAGCATAGTGCAAGGGGCGTGGCAAACAGCGCATTGGGAAGAAAGTATAAATAATTCTCGGTGCTTTTCAGAGCCAGTCCTCTGAGGGTGGTGCATGGCTCTTAGGACCACACTGAGCAGTGGCAGTGCAGCACTCAGGGAGGCAGAGGCAGGCAGATCTCTGTGAGTTCCAGGCCAGCCCGGTCTACAGAGTGAGCTCCAGGACAGCCAGAGCTACACAGAGAAACCCTGACTCAAACAACAACAACAACAAAAAAAAGACCACACACGCATTATGTACTTCCAACATGGTCGTGAGCAAGATGGGAGAACAGAGACACTACTGGGGCTAAGCATTGGAGAGCAGCACGCAGAGACCCCTCTCTGCTTTTCTGCCTAACGACCTCATTAGTAACTGCCAAAGAGTGAACATTTTGAAGGATCTCGCTCATTACAGTGCCTCCAAACTCTGCATTTAAAGATGGTAAATTAATTTTTTTTTAATGTACGACTTCTCTCCTTCCCTTCCCTTTCTCCCTCCTCTGGTTCTGTCAAGGAATTGTTTATGGGGTATGGCAGATTGTTACAAATAAGGGAAAGAAATGTCTCCAAGCTCAATCAGAGAGATGGCTCACAGATGCCAGTGAGGGTGGGGAAGGAACTGGAGATCCAGATGGGCTTAGAGGCAGAGAAGAGTAGAGGAAGAAGATGTCCAGATGTGCCAGGGGTGGCATCTCCCAGCTGACAGGCCTGAGATTAGCAGAGATACTCTGCCTCGAGCATGCCAAGCCCCCCTTCTACCATCTGTACCAGGCAGGAGTCCCCATGCGTAAACAGCACCCCGGATCCCCTGGGCTCTAACAAGCCCTTCTCCAGACCTCTACAAACTGAAGGTTGCACTCTAGGGCAAGCACTGGAATCAAGGCCAACTCCATGTCCAGAGCTAGGCAGTTCTTCTCTCCTGAGTTCCTCCAGCATGGAGATTACATTCTACTCTTGCTACAACTTTTTTATACTACAGTTGCCCCTTAGACTGTGAAACAGAACATCCAAGTTTCTAGATTTTGTCAAGGCCCATAGTGGATTCTAATGAGCAGGAATCTGCCTTGCCTAGACCTAGTTGGGTCTACCACAGATGGGCCTCATCCTTACTGGGCCTACCTCCTGAAAACCCTGCTCCCTCCACGTAGGCCTTTCCTGCCTCTGGGTCTCTAGGACAGCTCACCTTAGCTTCACCCCTACTGTTAAAGTCAGGCAAGCTCCTCCTCACCAGGAATGCTCCTGGGGTTCTCTAGTCTTCACTTGAGTGTTTGGCCATCTTGAATCAGAGACCATGCCCTCTTGATCAGACTTAAGTGTGCTGTTTAAAGATGGAGTAGGAAGATAAATATTGTGCTCTCAACTCAACTTTGACCTCTTAGGGGACAATCCAATGCCCTGGAAACCTAGAATCTAGCAAAGACTGGGCTCTCATGACCCCTTTCTCTGATATCCAGAAAGGAGGACAATATTTTGCACATTTCTACTATGTTGCCACTTACTCGTCTAGGACTCTGACCCTACTTCCCCGTTCTGATATCTGTCCTCCTTCACATGAGAAGGAAGAAGTGCTTCAGGACAACTGCACGTTCTTGTTGGCAACCAGAAATGGGCCTCCTTATCTTCAGTTTCACCTCCTGAACACAGACCCAGGAGCTGTCCGGCTGGAGCTGTCTGGAGTGCTGACCTATTTGTGTGTGTGTGTGTGTGTGTGTGTGTGTGTGTGTGTGTGTGTGTGTGTGCACCAAAAGACCGGACTGGGATGTAATGGCTAGACTGTTAGTCATAATAACTCCAGTTCCTTCCCCCAATGAATCCTTCGTTATTTATCACTAAATGTGGTTATTCTTTTAGCTTCTTCCCTTCTAGTTATTACAGTTCAAGTTCACAATCAATGTGCAGTTGCTGGCCTCTTTTCTCTACCTGGGTTGTACAATTCCTTCCAGTGTCTTTTTTTTTCCCCAGCACATAGTCCCTGGGATGGAATTCTTTCTTATGGATCAGAAGGCACTCCCCATGTTAAGATTTTGGTCCTTTCTCTCTCCTTACAGGTTCCCTGAAACAGGAAGATGGCTGGCCCTCTCTGATCACATTCGTTGTTCCACCAAGGAACAGGCAGAGGGCTGGAGGTGTGCATGCCTTCTTCTAACTGTGAGTGAGAAGTGGGAAGGAAGGGCCACTGGACATGCTTACCTGGGTATGGGTGGATGCCATTGGCAAACACAGCTTCCGCAGCAGGCTGCCCATTGGCCTGTGGGGGGAGGCCGGTGAAGCCATTCACCCCGATGGGGGATGGGATGCTAGGCACAGCTGGTGCAGTGATGCCTGGAGGGGTGCTGCCACCTGGTTTGGGGGACATAGAGGGATGGGGGAAGAGGTAAGGCAAGGACAGCAAAGGTGAGGAAGGCTAAGCCATAGAGCTCTACCTTGCTATCTCCCAGAGCCTGGGGACAGACATAGATCTCACACAGCCACCCTATCTTGTTGGTAAACTATGCCTTGGCTTAATTTCTTGAATGTAACACATTCATTTATCCCAGATTGTTCATCATTCAAGGTAGAGCCCCCACCCCATGAAGATTTCTCTAATCACTGATGGCTACCCTTAAGTCTAGAGCACAGAGACTATTCTCGGTGACCTTGACTCTCACCACACTTGGCTCTTTGTGATTTTTCAGTGGCTCTTGCCCACTCCAGCTAAGTCAGGATTGGATGATCCTTTTGGGGGTCTATGAGAGGCTTATCTGCCCCTCCAAGCAGTATTGCTATTCAACTGGAAGAGAATTCTAGACTCTTACTCTCAGGGAGAAAGGACAATTTAGAGTCCAATCTCCGCCCTCTTTGGCTTCCTCCAGCAGAAGCAATAGTGGTGGTCATGGTGGTGATGAATAAGTTAGGACCTGATGACAATACCGTGCGTCTTCCATATTCCAGGTGGTGGACACCAAGATGGAGGACTGTTAGTGTCCTGAGGCCCCCAAAGGGTGGAAAGAGCCTTCCTATTGTAGCTGAGGCTGACCCACTTCCCTGACCCTTTCACGTCCCTGAAGTTGGGGACAGAAGTAAGTAATAGTGTGATGCTATAGTTGAGCCCAGAGGTATTTCAGTCTTGTGTGGCTTTGAGTTGGGAAAGGAACGGCTGGACCTCGGGAAGACCACTACTGTGGTCTGGCACAGACAGCCAGAAAGCTTGGTAAAAGAGAGCCCACCATATCAGCCCATCCTTGGATTCAGAGCCTGGGCTTCTCAGTGTCGTCAATGTCGTCATTTAGAGCCAGATAGTTCCTGTTAGGGAGCTGACCTGTGTATTGTGAGGTATGCAGCAACACCTTTCTGGTGTCTACACACTAGACGATAGTTGGGCTCTCTTCTGAGTTGTGACAAACAAAAATGTCTGTGGACACTACCAGATAGCCTAGGGGTGGGAGGCAAAACTGTGCTGGACAAAAGCCAAGAGCCAACCCAAAACATGTTTTGTGAGAAGAGTTAATTTCAGTGCCCATCCGTGTATGACTCATATGGTTCTCTAGCTGGCTGCATAGTTTCTTGGAAAATGCCCGTTAGTCAAGGTTGGCTTAAAGAGGAAGGCCAAGGCAGCTGAACACTCAGGATTATGCTGGACTTCGACTGGAGATGTTTTCTGTCACTTTCTTTCCAGACACTGGTCGTTAATACAGATAAAGATGGATTATTTTCAGGCAAGGACAGACAACTGGAGAGAAACTATCTCACGCTGGAATCCTATTGTGGATTCCATGGGGCTCACATCTCATCTTCCCTTGGACGCCTACAGATTAGAACATTTCTGAGACAAACTACTGTGTGTTCTTACTATAGAATGAGCCCCTAGTCGCTGTAATGATGCCACAGCCTGGGCCCTGCTACTCTCTCCCCAGGCCAGGAACCTACTGGCTCACCTGAGGTTGGGGTCATAGGTGCAGCTGCCAGGCCATTCATGTTGAGGGCCGCCATCTGCTGCATCTGGGCGGCAGCGAAGGCAGCCATGGGATTCAGGTAGCCTCCTTGCGCAACCGAGGCCATGAGGGCTGCTTGCTGCTGCATCAGCTGGGGCAGAGGGAGTGGAAAAAATATCACATGCTTCCAGGGGGGGCAACCCTCCCACCAGGGACTGAGCTCCTGGAGACCAACTTCTGAGCCTCAGGGAGCTGGTACAATCTTTTGGCCACTACCCTTGAAAGCCCCGAGGCCTCCCCCTTGCCTGCCTTAATCTCCACTTCCCCGGGAACTGACTGCTTAAAACAAAGAACACTAAGACCTTTGGTAATCAGAATTGTGCAGGGTAAGGAAGGCAGCTGACTATGCATGCTAGCCAGTCTGTGTTAAGGTATGTTATTGTGGGGAATGGCACCCAGACTCCTCCACACCTGTTGAATGAGCTGTGTACAGATAATGGGGTAAGTTTCTGCTCAAATTGGTCACATGGAAGAGACAGGAGAAACATGACTAGACCCCCTAAATGTCATTACAAAGATGAGTGGGGACCGAGGAGGCTGCAGTCAGTGGTCAAAGCCAGATTCTGCTCAGGCCAGGCCATGAGTGGCGTTTGCAGGGTTAGAGCCAGAACCCTGGAGGGCCTTGGGGCAGAAGTCTGGAGGCCGAGGAGGGTGGTATTATTAGAGAGGATGCAACTGTGGAAGGAATAAATTGGTGGGCCAGAGGCAGAAGAGTGGGTGCTCCAGGCGTTGGGTCACTTCACACACCCCTGCCAGGAGTGATCAGAAGAACTGAGAAAACCCGTGTGAGTGGGGTTTGTATAATGAGGACCAACCGCCTCACTATTACCCCGTTGGTGCTTTCTAGCCTTCAGAATGATTTGGTGTGGGGGGGGTGGGGCAGGGTGACCCATCTAGGAACTCCTCCTTGAAAATCGGGACAGCAGCCCACCTCCTCCTGGCAACCACCCCCACCTGGATTCTCCTCTTAACTCCCGAGGCTATCCTCTCTGGACTTATGCCTGGCACTCTTCACTCTGGGGACAGAGCAATATGTTTGGGTAGGTATCCCTGTTCTCTGGGGCTAGAGGGGCAGTGAGCTCCAGAACAAATCCCCCTCCCACCCTTGCCCCCACTTACTGCCTGAGCGTAGGCACCGTAGGCCCCGAAGGGGATGGCCATAGGGTTGAACATGCCCATCTGGCCAGCCATCTGCTGCATCCGCCGCATCGTGCGCTCCTTGTCAGTGTCTGCAAACTTGACCACCAGGCTGGAGGAGGCTCCCTGCAGCCAGAACCAACGGCACATGAGATCCACTGCCCCAGCCTCCACCCCATTGTCCCTGCCCCGCCTCACCCCACCTCACCCCTGCACTGTCTGTGGGGTGCTATATGGAGGTCACCCAGGAGTGCCAAGTCTCAATCCCACCTTATCTGGGTTACCTCATTCTACCCTGATCTGAGAAAGAGTGGTAAAGGGTGATGAGACCCTGCATGCCCCCAGAGGGCTACACTCACAGGCATGGTCTGGCTGCCGTGCAGAGCATTGATGGCAGCTTGTGCCTCGGCATGGGAGGAGTACTTCACAAAGGCGCACCCTGCGGGAAAAGGACAGACTGAGCCATGGCCCTGAGGACCCAGAGAGACAGAGACAGAGAGACAGAGACAGAGGGAGAAGCAGAAAGAGACAGAGACAGATAGACTCACAGAGAGACAGAGACAGAGACAGACAGACAGAAAGACCAACAGAGACACAGAGAGGCAGACTGAGTCAGAGAGAGAGGTCTGAGACAGAGGCAAGGCGAGCAGAGAAGAGGCAGATGTGCCCCAGATGAACATAAAATGTGAAGGGGCGGAGACAGTGACAGGAGGGGGCACAGAGCAAAGACCCACGGCCTCCTCCCCTCTTGGTCTCCACGAGGACCACCTGGCGGCGCTAGCATCCTTCCCAGGCCTGTGCCCACACGCGCTTGCGAGTGCACACACAACCCCACACACACCCTTGCTGTTGCCGTCCGGCCCGCGCAGGATAGTGCACTCCTCGATGTTCCCGAAGGCCTCGAAGAGGCGGCGCACGTCGTCCTCGGATTGCTGCTTGTTGAGCATACCCACGAAGAGTTTTCTATCTTCTAGAACAAAATTAGGAGATGCTTACCGGGGCCAGAGGCGGAGCAGTGCGGGGGGGGGGGGGGGCCCGCCGGCAAAAGGGCGCGGCCAAAGAAGGAGGGCAACGGGGATAGGGGAGGAGCTTGGCGGGAGGGGGCGGAGCTCACAGCCAAACGGGGAGTGAGAGGGAGGAGCTTGGCGGGAGGAGGAGGAGGGACTCACTGCCAGAGCAAAAGCAACTAGGAGAGTGAGGGAGGAGCTCGGCGGGAAAGGATGAAGCTCACAGCCAGAGGTGGTGGCGAGGGTGCGGGTAGGGGTAAGGGGCTTGGCTGGAAGCAGCGAGGTTATAGCGTGTGCCGGATGGTGGCGGTGGGGAGTGGGAGGTGCGGGGAGCAGAGCGTCCAGAGCCAGTCGGCGTCAGCGAGGAGAGGGAAGTGGATGGCAACGACTCCCTGTCTTCTTCGGCTAGAAGACAGCTCTCTGAGACGCCTGGTCTCTGGTCTGACTTCTGGCACACGGGTCATCTCCCTTCCTTCCTCTAAACCCCATCTTCTCTGGTGCAAGAGTGCGTTGCAATGGGTAGCCATCCTGAAACCTTGGTTGGTGCCGTTTGCTCTGCACGCAGGGTCCTGGGCAGAGTCCTCTTCTAGGACAGCCTCTCGCCAATGCGCCTTGTACCTCCTCTCATTTGTCTCACTTACTGCTTTTGCCTGTGAGATTGGTATCTGTCTGGCTTTCCTCCCCAATATCCTATCTCCAAGTTGCTCCCTGGAGAAAAACGTTAGATCTTCTGCAGCACAGGTCCTTCAGTTTCAGGACCTGTGACAGTTGCCCTGTGCAAAGCAGAACACTCTCTTCCCTAGCCATCCCAGGTCCTCCTCCACCAACCTGGTGCATTCACTCAGGATGGATGGATTTTCACTCCTCACCTAACCTGCTGGTGATATGTTGTCAACTCCTGGGTCAATAACAAGCAGCCTCACCCTGTACCATATTTGGCTGCTTTACCTGCCTCTGGGTCATGGCAGGGCTGTAAGTTCCAGCCTCATTTCATCTTCAGGGTTACAGTGCCCCTGGCTCACCAACTGAAAAGCTCTGGAATGGGGATGGACATCCGAGACCAAGAATGAGAGAGAAAGAGTGTAAAGGGTACGGTGGAGAAGAGAGGGGAAATGGCAGGGAAAGGACTGGAAGCAAAGAACGGGGAGAATCCAGATGGGTAGAAAGAAGAGAGAAAGAGGAAGAATAGAGCCCTAGAGAGAGGAAGATGGGAGCCCTTGATCTTGCCTTGGAAAGCAGTCACCAACAAAGCGGAAGTGGAAAGGGAGTTTTCAGTACTTCAGTGGAGCACATGAGGCTGCCTCTGCCCCAACCAGGTGCCTTTTAAAGGCTCCAAGTTCATGGACACGACTTCCAAAAGACTAAGACTAAAAACCTGCAGCTTCCTAATACCTGGCCCTCCTGCTTAAACAATCCCTTCCTTCCCCTCAGAAAGAGGCACATGGTCCCTCCTCCGTGGAGTTGATTTAGCTGCTGGGACTCCGTCCCTTGTCTCACGCTCTCCTGATGTCTGAATGGATTCCTTTATTATCACTGTGACAGCTTTCTGATTCCATTAAAATTCCTCCACAGAGCCTTTCTAGTCAGCCTCTCCTTGTTGCCAATGTTGTTTCTCCCCCTAATTTGCTCCCCCCTCCCCCGAGTCCCCCTTGACTTCGTAGTTCTCTGGAGACCATTCTTACCATGTGGGTTGCCCCTTTGCTGACTGCCTTGATGATGCCAGGGACCCTTCAGCTAGCTCTCTTTTCCCCAAAGCTACAAGACAGCAAAACAGACCTGGCTCCAGACTCCTTCCTCTTGGGTGAAGCCTACACAGTGCAGATGTTCCTGTCTGGATCCTAAGTGCCATTGGCTCGCACTCTTCCTTTCCATTTGGATTTGGTTACTATGGAGTTGGTCCTAAGGCTCGTGTTTCAGATCAAGGACAAAAGCACTCTGGAATGGACCTCCTGAGCTGACCAAGCATGTCATACTCAGTTCCTTGCCCCCCACCATCACCACCACCACCCCGGCAGCTATGTAACTGACTACTTCAAGCCTCAGTTTTCTAGGTCTATAAAATGGGGACAATGTGGTCTTGCTGTAGGGACAGTGCCTGGTGAACAGTCATAACATGATTATTTGGAATTCTCTATGCCATAGGAAGAGGAAATGGAATGCTGTTTCTCCTTGATTTGCTCTGCCCTGATTTGGTCAAGAAAGTCACCTCTGCTCTGGGATGCAGTGAACTACAGCTAACGCCTCAACTACCCTCAGCTTCTAGATCCCAGGACCCTTGCTGTTACTCTTTAGGACTAGGAGTGCCAGTGTCTGTGGGTGTGCAGAAGTGCCTGGGGGCAGGAGAGTAGGATCCCAGAAGGCAGGTGCCAGTCCCAGAGAAGCAGCTCAGCTCTGAACCTGGATGACTTATCCTCAGGGGAGATAAGCTTGAGTTATCAGAGTACCCAGGTAAATGTTAGGTGAAGGTGTTTATAGCCACACTGGAAGGGCTAGGCCAGAGCATCCCATGCCTTTTGGCTCTCCTCTCTGACTATCCCCTCCAGCAGGGTTTATTGAGAACTTACTGTGTGCCTGGGAAACGAATCTGAGATGAACCTTGGGTGGCAGGGGTGTCCTAGATTTTTCTCTTTCAGTAGGTTGTAAGGTTGTACATGGTTCTGCAATCCCATGAGAATCCAAAGCTTTTGCATTATGGGTCCCAGAAACTCTGCCTTAGAGCCCCAAAGACTAATCATGTCTGGATTCCCAGTGGATGGTTATATCCAGCAGCTCTGGGCTACAAATCAGTAGGGGCTGGTTGGGAGAAAGGACATGACTATGTCTAGAAGGCTCCCAGGAAGAGGTGGGCTAGAGGTATGACCTGCGGCCCTACAAGCTGGAGAGTCCAAGCAAGGACTCGGAGCCTCTCCCATGTGATCCCATACCTACACTTGAGTATACACTGTCCTTTCCTTCCCTCTCCTCCCCCTCCCTCCCTCTCTCTCCCCACTCACTGCCAGGGCTTATATCTGAAGCATGCGCTGCTACCCCACCTTGTCTCACTCTGACTATCCTGAAATTCTTTTCGGGAGTGTTGCCAAGGATCTAGCTCTACCTACATGGAGGTCCCTTCTAGTTGTAGGACTTGGCAACAAGGGACCCTGGGACCCCGTTTCCCATCTGTCTCCTGTCTGCTCTCCCGCCCAACCAACAGACAACACCGCCCCAATCCTGGGAAAGCTTTCTTCTCTCAGAACCCCAATCTGACTCCGAGCTTTCTCCATCTATAAAATGCACCGGGCTACGCCTCCTGGGACACCGGTGGAGTGTGTCAAAAGGCAGCGGAGTCTGCCCGCAGGAATCTCTGGCCGTGCAGCGAGACGGAGACTCCTGCACTCGCTCTTCTGTCCCGGGAGCATTGCCACACCAAGAGGAAAGTCTTGGTGAAGACAGTTCTTCAATGGGAGTTTCAGGCTCTGGTTTGGCTTAGCTGGTCTACCCCCACCCCAGCCTCTCCTGGGGAGCATCTTGTTGGCCACACAGGGTCATTGACCCCAGAAGGGCAAGGGGTGGTGGCGACAGAGCCTCCTGAGTTGCCAAATGCAAGCATCTTGATGCTAATGCTCAAATTCCAGTTAAATTTTCAAAATTTGATTTGCTCGCTACCGCTACCATCAGCACTGAACATTTCCTGCTTAAGGGTAGATAGATGGCTGCTGGAACACTGGACCTTGATAGCCAGTGAGTGTCTTTTTTTTTTTTTTTCTGCTACAGGATTTTCTCATTCTCTTCCCTCCAGGTGCTGTTGGGATGGCATGCATGCTGGTGAGGCACAAGCTACGGAGAACCCTGGGGTCAAGGGGAGGAGGTGGGAATAAATGGTTTCAGGTTATGTGGCTGATGAGGAGACAAGGGGATGCCAAGGCATCACTGGGAATGAAGATAACAGGTCACACATCTCCAGTGAGGGAGCTGGAAGCTTCTCTCCTACCCACAGAGCTTTGGCCCAGGTGTGACAGGACAAGGCAAGAGCCCACCAATCCCTCTTCTGGGAAGAGCCTGGAGCACTGGAGCATCCCATGCTGGACCCTTCAGAGTCTCTTGGGTACTTGTTTACTGTGGAATTGTTCCCCGTTGAAGGTGCAGCTCCTGGGCAGAGCTTGGAGCACGGGGTAAACCCCTGAGGCCCCATGGGCATGAATTTAGGGGTGAATATCACTTATGAATCAATTGAAACCTTCCTGAAGTGGGGCACCGGGAGTCACAGCTGATAGGGCAGGAAGAGCTAAGCACTTCGATAGGAAATGAGACTCGTTCAAATCCTGCTTCTAGCACTTTCTAGCTATGTAACTTTAGACAAGGCATGTATTCTCCCTGGACAGAGCCAGGTGAGGATGGACTGAGCTGGACTTTATAAAACTCTTCAGACAAGGCAAAGTACAGAATAAATGTGCAACACATGCCTGTTCCTGTGACTATTAGCAGCCATAACTGCTGCTTACCCACAGGGGTGCTGGCTGATGGGTCAGATGTGGGGCACTGGACAGTCATGCCAGCCCAGACAACCCGAGGGGCCAGATTTTCCTTAAATCTTCCTGGTCACCTGGCAGTGTTTCCAGGACCACTGGGAGGCCCCCAGCATCCTTTAGGATACCTAACTGGATGGAGCCCAAACAAGGGACACCTCTACCTGCTCTGCCCTAGCTACACTGAGCATCTCTACATGACGTTTCCATTAGTTCCCTAAGACCATGTCAGCCAAGCACCTATGACTCCAAAGAGACAAATAGGGACCACACCAACTCACCTGAACTTGCATCTGTGTGTTCAGCTTTCAAGGTTCCCAGAATATACTGTTCCCAAGCCCAGAGGCCCCTGTGATCTCTTCCCTTTCCCCATGGTGGCCCTCTCACTGCCTCCAGAGACAGCACCCAGCCTATGCCCTGTCCTCTACATAGGAAGGCCATGGACCGGGATCGAGTCACCACTTCCTTCCTGGGTGGTTGCCTGCTGCTTAGGTGATGCAGCTAGTTCTGTTTCATTGGACCCACCAGGAAAGCAAACCCATCTTTGGGTCCCTCTGAAGTCATCAGCCAGGTTGGCTGTCCTCTTCACTTAGGTCTCAGGGGTCAGATGCCAGGCCTCAGAAGAGCTCTTGCAAGAAGTGACCCAAGAGAGAGCAGGATAATGCCCCCCTTCCGCTCTGCTCCAATCCCCCCTCTGTGACAGAACCAGAGCCAGTGTGACAGGCAGCTGGGCTGGGAACTGCCTCCTGAGGATGAAAGGCTTCCTGCCTGGGAAGAGGCTGAAGGAGACATCAAACCAGATCAAAGGCTGCTGGGCTGGGGACTGCAATCGAATGCAAATGAAGACCCTCACCCCTCTGGCCCCCATGGGCAAGGCAGTGCCAGGCCTTGATCTGACTGCTTCCCTCCAGGACTGGGCTGTTTGATGTTGGTGTGGGAGGAAGCAGAAGCGAGAGAAAGCATCCATTTCCCCTTCTCCTGCATTCCTTTAGCCAGATGTATCCTCTCTCCTCTTCCCCCCTTTAGATGGAGCCATCACTATTCAATGCTTTCTTACTCTCTCTGATATGAGCGCCAGACCCTGCTCTCCACTCTCCACCCAGCAGCTCGAGTGTCAGCTATAACCTAAGGTGGAGCCTGTCCTTCCTGTATTCCACACAATAGCTTCTATCTCTAGGAACTGTGCTGAGCCCTACCGACCCCAACTCCACTCGGCTTTTCCATGAGTGAATGACCATAGCTGCTCAATTGCCAGTACCTAGCAGGCCTGGCATGTAGTAGACACTGAGTGAACATTTGTTGATATGAATGAATGAATTCCCTGTGCAGTGAGTATTGGGGGTGGAGATGGAAGGGGACTGGATTGGTGCCAGGTGCCAGGGATGCAGGACTGACATCAGGAAAGCCTCCGAAAGTAAGCAATGAGTGTCCTCTGGAGATGAGTGGGCACCAGTCACGGTGAGAGCAGAGTCTAGAGGGATGAGCACTATGGGCTTGGGGAGGAGGGAGGGATCTAGAAGGTGGGAGCTGGATGCTGAAGGACTCATGGGGGTGGGGTTTGCATGCATGTGCATTCTCTCTGCCCCCTCCCCACAACATATCACACACACCCCTCCCTCCTTCTTGTCATTCCAACAACGGGTATCCAAGTATCTCTTCAAAGGCCTGAGTCCTGAGCCTTGTCTTTGGCACTGAAAAGCCTGAATCAGGCCTCAGACCCCATTCATTTCCCATCCTGTCTTCATCGTGTCCTGAATAGGCTCTGTCTGCCCCCCTAATCCACAGCACCGTTAGTCTTTAGTGGCTCACTGAACTCCCAGGCACACCCCGTCTCAATGTCTGTGCATGATGAAAGCCTGCAGGCCTGCCCTCCAGTGTCGCAGAGCTCCCAGTGCCCTAAGCACGCCTACTCTGACCCTGCTGCATCAGCAGAACCTTTCCATTTATCCAACCGGGGGCCAGATGCTGAAGCAAGTGCACTACAGGAATGGGAGACATTATTTACAGTGTACAGATGGGGAAATTGAGCCACATGAAAGGTAAGGATATTGCAGAATAGAATATTTGTTTAATTATGTAAAGATGTGTTGCTGTTTTACCTTGCCTGCCTAAGGCTCCTGATTGGTCTAATAAAAAGATGAACAGCCAATAGCTAGACAGAGGAGGGAGGGATAGGCAGGGCTGACAGGCAGAGAGAAAGGGGGAGCAGCCGGCCAGACATGGAGGGAAACGAGCCCTGGGGCTGATTAATAGATTAATAGAAATGGTTAGTTTAAGTTTAAAAGGCTAGCTAGAAACAAGCCTAAGGAAAGGCCAAGCATTCATAATTAGTGATGTCTCTGTGTCAAGGTTTGGGGGCTGGCGGTCCGGTCCAAGAAAGCCTGCTACAAAGGAACTATCTCCAAAACTCTGACTTAGACTTTGAAGAAGCAGGACTCATGTCTTGTGGCCTGAGTGGAGCTGCTGCTCTCAGGCTTCTACCGGTGTTCCTTGTGAAAGATGGGGCTGCATGGAGTTCTCACTCTGCCTTCCCAACATCTTTGCCCAGACTATCGACAAAATGCCCAATAAACACACTTTTTTTTTTTTTTGGTGAGGGCCAGGGCTCCAGCTCAGAGCCCAGAGGGCAGGTGAGTGGAAGGGCATTTATACCGTGCTGCTCAGTTCCCAGGGATTAGCCTCATGATCGTTGCTTGTTGTCAGGAGGCCACCTGAAGTCTCAAATTCCTATCTCAAGCCTTGTGCACCTCTCTGCCAAAAGTCCTTGTTACGAAATCTCCTGGGTGCCCAGGAGGTAAATCTCTGTTTTAGAGTCCACAGACCACCTGATCTGGGCCAGAAGGATCTTTTCTCCCAATCACACAGGAAGTCTAGGCTGCAGGCTCTACAGCCTGAGCCATCCTCTGTCCACAATCTCCCTCTCCTTCCTCGAATGTCTCCCTTGTTGCTTGGCATCTGTTCAGGCCAGAGGCACAGAGCCTGAGGCATATTTGGGGAGACAGTCCTAGAACTTGGGGCCTCTGATCACCTTCTAGAAGCGGGGAGCAGAAACGGTTCCTTCACTCTTGTGTTCTCAGAGGTGAGAGAGATTGGTTTAGGATTCTCAGCCGGGCCAGGTCCAAACCCCCGAGTTCTGTGCGCAGGTTCAGGGTAGGGTAGAGAGGGTGACTGAGATCACACCCACTTCCCTTGCAGCCCCTCTTCAAAAAGTGACCTTCCATCTGTGACTCGGGCATCATGGCTCCCAGCAGGAGCGCGGGACATGTGGTGGCTCTATCTAGAAGTCACCTTTTGCTGAGGCGGCGGTACGCAGTCGTCTCTCCAGGTAACTGATTATACATTTGATCTGCTACATTATCCTTCCCAGGCTGCAGCGCACAACAGACGGCCTGGTGTTCTGTGGGGACTTCTCAGCCGCCGAACCCTGTTGTCTAATGGGGTTTCCGCTGGCGTCTGGCACACTAGCCGGCATTTCACCCATCACGGGATAATTTATAGCATAATGGGGCCTCTTTCCCCCCTTTTATATCATGCTGGAGCATAAATTATGTCCAGTTTGTCCTCAGCTCTCAAGGAGACAGACAAAGCAGAGCTGTGTGCGTCCCAGCTAGGGGAAGGGGTTTCTGCAGGGGATGGCCAGTGGTGGGGTGGTCCACCGGAGAGGGCAGAGGCAGAGGGTAGGACACCAAGGACTAGAATGTAAAGCACCTTGCTGACCAGGCCATACCCAGCCAAAGAGCTGGGAAAGAAATTTCAGACCCGTTTGTCTGTACTAACTGCCAAGCGGGACCTGATGTTGAGTCTTGCTGCTGGGCAGGAATAAAGCCCAGGGCAGCTGTCACTGCCTGCAGATAACCTGGCCTGGCTATAGACTGACCTTCATGTGAGCCTCAGATCCTCCCAGCTGTGGTCTGGCTTCCCACAGCCTCAGAAAATAGGCATTCATAGATAGCGTCTTTGTCTCCATGAGCCATCTCTGCCCAAAGCACAGGGTGAGCCATGCCGGGGAGCAGGGTAAATGTCTGCCCTCTGGCCTTCTACCTATTTTTAATACTGAGGGTGGGCCATCCTAATGGGTGATGGAGAATGTAACAGCTTGCATCCTGGCTCACTGGAGTAGGCGTGGTGATATATAAACACCTGAGTCCTGGGCTTTGATCTACTACAAGTCACTGTTACCCTCTCTCAGGGAACCTAGAGGGCCTGTGCTTAAGTATACATTGTGTTAACTCATGACTGATAATGGAGTCTAGAGAGACACGGAGATGGATGGATGGTAGACATGATTAATAAAGGCTAGATATCCAGATTAAATGTTAGATGATAGATAGATACACAGATGAGAGAAAAATGATTGCTGAAAGTAGATAGATTTATGATGGATGGCACCTCAAGAGCAATAGGTAAATGTGGGTGGGTGGATGGATGGTTGAGAGGCTTCTTAGAAGTTCAGATAAAGGGTCTGAACATAAAGGTCAGAAAACTCATCACAGCCTCTATAATGGTGGAGTGTGAGCTCTTAAAGGAAGGATCCCTGGCTGGCTCCAGACCTGCCAGGAACCAACTTGCCTCTCTACTGCAGGCCCCGAGCCTCTGTATTTCCCAATGGGCTGTGTTTAGCACAGATTTCAAGTGAGTTGGTTATTTACAGACCCCTGAAAATTCACATGGTTCCCCTGAGTCTACTGGTGAGCCAAGGTCACCTCCTGAATCCTGGGTGCACCTGATGAGGACCTCCCTTCCTGGGGAAGAGGGACAGCTTCAGTCTAGGTATTTCATCCTCAAAGGCCAAGGCCATGGCCTCTAACCCCATGGGGCAGGTTGGCCTTTGGAGTGTGGTGGGCCTGATTTGGCCCTGTGATTAGATGGCAGGAGGTGGCCCATATGGTGTGTGCAGAGATACAGCCATTCATTCTCAGGGTCAGAGATCACGGCCTCAGAAGGAACAGTGGGAACTAATTCATCTTTTTGGCACCAAGCTCTGCACTAAGTACTCTGGCTTTATGAAGTGGGTGTCACTGTCACCCCATTTTACAGATATAGAAAGTGAGGTATAGAAGAGTTTAGCAGCTCTTCAGAGGCCCCAGGGCTAACAAGCAGCAAAATTGGGATTTGTATTTGGATAGTCTGGCTCTTGCACACTCATTCATGGCATGGAATGCAGCACCCTGCCCTGTCTGTTAGGCAGGGTGTCCATCAAGCTCTGATGGACTCAGGCAGGCACATGACTCTGGGAACTGCATAGCAAACATTCTGTCCAATGGTCAATGGAATCAGAAGGGGAAATGCTAGCTTGCTCCAGAAAATGAAGGATTCACCATTGGTGCATGGCTGGCATGGTTAACCACAGAGGGGCCTGCTCTTGCCATTCAAGGGGTTTTCTGAAGACTTCTGGTTGGTAGTCTTTGGTTATTATGAAGCTCATTTGATAGAAAGGAGATCTTACCTGTCCCCAAACCTGCATGCCAGCCCTGAGCTGCCCCAGACCCCATTTATTCACTGGTCACTCACAGTCATTAAGTCAACCAATTATGTACAAGACACTATTGAGAGATGCAAGACCTTGACCATGAGTAAATGATTTCCCAAATTAGGGCACGACTGGCCAGTTCTAGGAGGCCAGGACATGATGGAGGGCTAAGGTAAGATGAAGAAGGGCTGACAGAGGAGACTGAGATATCACAGGGCAGAGAGAGTTTGCCAGGATGCAGCATCTTCATGGCTGAAGGCCATGACCCTGAGAACTGGCCTATTTCCCCTTTCTGGGAGAAACTGGAGGAAGGAAAGAAATCTGGGGATGAGAAAAGAAAATGCAAAGAGGCTCAGCTCAGTTACAAGGAACTAGAAAGGTCTGGAAGAATAAGGCATGACCCTCCCCACTGACCATCTCAAAGGAAGTGACCCAGCATGATAACTGTTGTGAAGTCCACCTTGTATGAAACAGGTACTCTGGGAGGGAAGAGAGTGGGCGAAGCCTCTGGCTCACCAGCTCCCTCTTCTGCCGAAGCCAGGCATTTTCCAGTCCATTCTGTGCCCTGTTTCAGTGCTGCTGGGTCACTGCCCCATTTGATAGAGCAGTTAACTGAGGCTCAGAGAGACTATACAGTAGGCTGAAGCTCAGAGTGGTGCTGAGGAGGACCGAAGCTGGTGTTTGACAGCTGGACCTCCCCTTCCCTGCTCTGTGCTGCAGCATGCTACTCAAATGTGCATGCCTGTGAGTCCACCCTTGGCGTTCTACCCCTTCGGACTCAGAGTGATTTTGAAATGAGGTGGCTCTTGCTATTCCAGCAGGACTGATTTAGACAGAAAATACCTTTTCTGATGAAGGAGAGCAGGTAAACTTCCAGATCTGCATACAGTGTCTCAGAATGGGAAGGGAGCAGGCAGGGGAGTAGCCAGAGGGAGGACTAGGGGGTGGCTAGAGAAGGAGCTGGGGCAGCATTGAGACAGGAAGGCTGAAGAGGGCAGGCTGGGCTGGTGGGGAGGCCTCAATTACTCCTGGGGGGCAGTGGGGCCAGGGGCTGAATGGGCAATAAGAAATGGACTATTCTACCCAATCCCACACTAGGGTGAGGGAGGGGAGGTTGAAGAGGCTGATGGAGAAAGAGGAACTTGAGAGAACCAAGCTATGGCTCTCTGGATCCACTCTTGGCAAGAGAGAGTGCTCCCTGCCTGTTCTCACCCTCCTCAATTTCATGAGCACGGCACTTGGATAGACTAGGGTAGCTGTGTCACTTGAATTCAAGGTCTGAGGCATCTCAAGTTTTGTCTACCAACGGCATCTGAAATGCTCCTTTTATAGGTATGTGTGACTATTTTTCAGATGTATATAGATGCTGCTGTGATTTAAAAACATACAAATCCATTTAAAAGCACCATTGAACTCAAGGTAGCTGTTTGTCATTTCGTATTCTCTTGAACAATGGATACTCAAAGTATACCATCTGTTAAGGGGGGAGCTGATGAATTTTTTATGTTAAAACTGGCTTCTTCACCTTGAAAAGTCTAGGAATGCTGATCAAGAAGGGTGGAGGGATCCCCGAAGAGGAGCAAGCACAGCAACCGCACAAATCTCAGGAGGTTTCAGCTCACCTGAGAGACCACAGCTCCTTACCCAAAGGGCAGGGCACTGGGGCAGGGCCACCCCAGACCTGGGGCAAGTAAACTGCTTCTAGTGCTGCCGTCCTCGCACTATTCCCTGGCAAAGATTCTGTCCTCTGTGCCTGAACCCCAAGCTCACCCTGTGATGTGGCCAAAATGATACAACTGGGAGAACAAGGTATTGAGTTCTACACAAGACTCCCAGCAAACACCCGACTCAGCATCTCCGCGGCCATGGCATGGCATGGGTTCTCTGACGAGGCAGGGTGGGCGCGGGCCTGCCACAGGGCACCAGCTCTGAGAGCACAGTTGTAACAAAGAGTGATAGTAACCCACCGACTGAAGAGCAGGGGTTTGTTTGAGCCAGTTCCAATTGGGAAGGTGGTCAGGACCCACATAGACAGTACTGTCCTAACTCACAGCTTGGCTGATCAGCTTCTAAGAAGGAGAAATGGGCATGATCTTGGACTCAGTGACTATGGGCTAGGGACTTGTCATCAGCTGTGATGATCCCTGTGTTGAGGCAGGAATATGGGCGTGACTAGAGCAAAGGGCTGGCCTGATGATCTGGTCTGAGGTCACAACTACTTAGGGTCTATTTGGCTTACTGGGGGCTGTTCACAGCATGGTCACCTCCCCTCAAGCTCCTCTACCATATTACACTGAGAATATACCTCACAGTCTCCAGACCTACAGGTTCCTGATAGAAATCTCATTTTGGTCATCCAGACAGTACCCATAAACAGGTCTAGTTCTCATCAAAGTGACCATCCATTGTCCAGCACAGAAAGGCCTAATGCTCCCTGCTATGGTTTAACTGTTTGTGTCTTCCCACAGTTCATACAGAGAAGACCTTACATGAAAGGTGATGGTTTAGGGACCTTTCTTGGGTGACTAGGTCATGAAGGAAGAGCCCTTGAGAATGAAATTGATTCCTTTAGAATAAAAGCCTGAAGACTGAGGGTGCAGCTCAGTTAGTAGAGCACTTGTCTAGCATGCACAAGGCCTGGGCTTTGATCTCCAGCATCTCAGAAACCAGAGGTTGGCATGTGCCTGTTATCCTAGCATTTGGGAGGTGAAGGCTGGAGAATCGTATGTTCAAGGTCATTCCTGGCTACATCGTGAAGTGTGTTCAAGGCCAGTCTGGACTACACAAGACCTCTGAAAAAAAGCTTTGAGAGAGCTTGTGTGTTCCTTTTCTGTGAAGTTGGGCCATCAGACACTGAATCTGCTGGAGCCCTGGTCTTGTATTTCCCAGCCTCCAGAACTACGAGAGAAATGTCTGAGGTTGATGATCGAACTACCCAGATTCTGGTATTTTGTTAGAGCAGCTGGAACAGATTGAGATTCTCCCATTGAACATCTTGTCATTTCCATGACAGATATCATGTCAATACATATTTCTTTCTAGAAAAATTTAGTATGTGCCTCCAAAGCCTTACTCTAAAGGGATGCAGATTTATGGTGACATTATCAGGCTCTGTGATGGGGAAAGGATGTAAAATGGCTCAAGATGGGGAGACCACCCTGAGTCCCTCAAAATGCCTCATTGAAGTTCCTACCCATTGGCTGGTCTGAGTGTGGGGAGGATATTTCAAGAGACCCTCTTGCCTTACTTAAGACTTCCCTGATGCCGGAAGTGACCCACCCAGGCAAGTACTTAGCACATTCCCTGGGGGAGGGGGGAGGGGCTGAGGTTATTAGTGGTGCCTAATGATATTTGCATAGACTAACAGACTTAATGCAATCATGAATGCCACAATTCCAAGAAAATAATGAAGAAATCCATTACAAAGTCATAAAGCAACTAAGTCAATACAGTAATAACCTGATCCTGCGTTAACTATAATTTCATCTCCCGCTGAAGGCAATTTCACAATACTCACTGTTTCTGGACACTTTTATAAATTTCACCTTTGTTTGAGATAATTAATTAACAAAATAAAAAAATGCTTCTGGCATTTTATACAGTAAATTAGTCATTAGTCTAAACTGGCAGGCTGTAATAAAATTTATGAAGATGGATGTGCTGAGATTTCTAACTTTTCTTCACTTGGCCTGGAACTTTTTTGTTGGCAACGCTCTGGGGGCTGCCTGGTGGCCTAGCTTACATGTACACCAACAGGAACTCAGAAAACGTGGTTGAGATCCATCCACATGGGCTTGGTTTGTGGGACCCCTCTACAGTACCTACACCCTCCACCCCAGAGTCCTTCGGGTTCTGTGATTGTTCCTGGGCCATCATATTACAAAGAACCACACTGTATGCTCAAAGCAGCAGCAGCCACTTCTTCATAGAAGGGCTCATTAGGGCTGTGTTCTCTCAAAGACCGTAGAAGAGGCCCTTTCCCTGACTCTGCCTTGCTTGCCATGTGCCAGTAGTTCCTGGCTTCTTTCAGCATGTAGCTATATCATACCAATCTGTTTTCATTAGTGGCTTTCCCTCTCCCCTCTGTTGGTACCATATTTCCTCCTAAGGACACCAGCCTAACCGGAAATCCCCTAGCCCCCTACGACTTCATCTTACCTTGACTACATCTGCAAAGATTCTCCTTCTAACTAAGGCCATTTTCATGGTTTGTGAGTGGGCATGAATTTGGGGGATACTATTCAAGCCACTATATTCGCTAATGCCTGGATGAACACTGCCCTTACTCAACCACAAATAAAGGAATACTCTGAGCTACCGGTAACTGAAAGATGGCCTGCCTAGCAGGGGCTGGCACATGGTTTCCTGAGACATTGTAGAACTGGATGGAGAGGTTCTGTGGGCCCCCTAAAAGGGTCACCACCATCCATTCTTCTGTATATTCTTCCTAGAGAAAAGAATCATAGCTCCCATCAGCTTTGGAAGGGACCAGGATCCAAAAGTGTGCTGTCTGGTTACCATGTGAAATGTGGGGGTCAAGAGGAAGGGAAAATTACACAAACTTACTGACAGATACCTTCTGGATATGCAGTTGTTCAAAATGTCCCCAAATCTTTCTACTCTCTCCATCTCTGGAGTCCCGGGCATTAGGAAGGAAGCTGTAGAATCTACATTTCTGATGGGCAGGGGAGATGGTAAGGGACAGGCCAGGAACTCCTGTGGTTTGTCATCAGGAATGAGAACTTCATGGGGAGATGTCTTTGGACCTCAAATGTATTATCAGCATCCCACCGCTGAGACAGTGTGGGGCCTCGGGAATTTACTCTGCCCACTCCACAAAGTCCTTGATAAAAGTGCTCTACAGGAGGGTAGGGTACCAGAAACAAATCATGACCATGCATGACAGCAGGGACCTGCTTTCCTACCCTGAGTTACTGAGGCAACTCTGCCACCTGGCCCTACTAGGTGACATGATACAAGTTAGGCCCTATTCTTCCATGTAGCCAAGGGGCACCCATTTACCAAACAGACACAGTTCGCTGCTGTGAACCACTGTTGGTGAACCATGGTGTTTCCTAACTCCCCATCATGTGTCCCCAGTTGCTCTCAAGACAATTTTATTTTATTCTTCAGGATTCCTGGGCTGCCAGTTTTGGGACTCTAGCCTCTTTACTTGTGAAAACTTGGACCTTAGTCCATTTCTGGACCTCATGATACCTTAAATGTGACTCCGGGCCTATTTGATTTCTCCTCCTAGGGCCCTGCCTCAGAGTTTGTTCTGCCCTGGAGAGATGATACATCTGATCTTTTTGCCTTGTCTGGATCTTAATTATTATTATTTTTTAAAAACAACGTTTGCCTCCATCCTGAGGACCAGATCTAAGCTGGTAAAGATGCAACTCATAAATCAACTCCTCTGTTTTTTCCTAGACATCAATCATAGTTCAGTCTTCTAGCAGGTATAATTGGTGGATAACAGGTAGGAACACCTGGCCGTGGGATCTTGGGGGCCCACAGCTGAAACCTGGCATGGAGGAGCATCCAGAATGTTCATAAAACAGCCGGCCCAAAGATCTGCCAAGGCTCCCTCCTCCAGAGAGGACAGTCATGCCCCTCCCCCTCCCTGTCACATCCATTTCTCTGGGTACTCTCCACTGGAGCTCCGACCTCCTGCTGTCCCTGTCTCCTAAGCCTGAAGAGGATGAGGGTCATAGCCTTGGCACTTAGCACAGGGCCTGGCAGGTGGCTGTGTTGCCCGACGTTTTTGGAACAATTAGACGGATGATTGAAACGCTTCCTGGGAGTGGAGCACTGGAGAGATACAACCCAATTGGTAGAGTGCTTGCCTAGCATTTATGAAGCCCTGGGCTTAACAGTCAGCATCATGCAAACCAGGTGTGGTGGCACATGACTGTAAAAGTCTAGCATTTGGGAAGTGGAAACAAGAAGAAGAATAGATGTTTGAGGTCATCCTAGGGAGTTCAAGACCAGCTTGGACTACAAGAGAGAGACAGAGAGGGGAAGAGAAGGGGGAGGGGGGGGAGAGGGAGGGAGGGAGGGGGAGGGAGAGGGAGAGGGAGAGAGAGACAGACAGACAGAGAGAGAGAGAGAGAGAGAGAGAGAGCAAGCCTGCTTGTACTTCTTTGAACCCTACCTCCACTCCATCCCTCACAGCATCTTTCTTATAAGGCACCCACCTGTTTGATCTGGTCCTGCCTTGGAGTTTTAAATTTTCTGGTGTTCTCAACCTCAAGACAGCAAAGCTTTGCTTGATTTCTCCATTGTTTCATGGTTCCCTTCCCTGTGGCCCCAAAGGCCTAGCATCTGCAGCTGGGAAGCTCATGGGAGTCAAGGTCCCAGGGACCAGACAAGAAACCAAGGCAGGACCAGAGCTTACCC
The DNA here is from genome assembly GCF_004664715.2 of Peromyscus leucopus. Classification (NCBI taxonomy): domain Eukaryota; kingdom Metazoa; phylum Chordata; class Mammalia; order Rodentia; family Cricetidae; genus Peromyscus; species Peromyscus leucopus. Next base: position 15,469,451 of record NC_051079.1, read on the forward strand.
TTTTGAAGCTCTCCCGCCGTGTGGGGCTAACAGGGGTTAATGGGAAGGGACACTGACCAGAGACCTTGTGGCCTTCAGCGGCAGTGATGGAAGGCAGTGGCTGAGGCTGAGGCTGTCTCCAGTAGTGCAGGCCTCTGCTGCTGCTCCACCCCTCCAGTGTCTCTTAATGTGTGCGGTTAAGTATTTACAGATACGTTCCCATGGCAACCGAGGCCTCAACGTTACTCTCACAGTTCTGTTTTCTCAAATGTGTTTCTCTGCCTGATAGCATAGAGTTTTCTGGAAGCTGGCCAGGTTGTGAGTCATGTTCTCAGTCCTAGGCTCTAGCTATCCTCTCTGCCTCCCGCTTTGAAGGCCAACAACCTGACCCCACACACTTGTAAGGCCAACTCCTCTACCTCATAGGCCTACCAGGTGATTAGTTCCTGGGCCTGACACTCAGAACCCACCAGCCTCCCCCACTCACTTTCTGGATCCATCGCCAGCGTCCCTTCTCTAAAAAGCCACTCAGAGCTTCCTTAACACCCCCCTCCCCAGACAGATCTAAGCCTCTGGACCACCATGCTTCTGGAGAGAGGAGTCTTTCCTCTAGCCCCTGGCTCTTGGCTCCTATAAACCTGCTGTGGTTGATGCTCTCAGCATGCAGGTCACTGGACCCCATGCCCCATCCCTCTCTCTTGGCAGGGCATGTGAGTCCCTGTCCTGTGAACTCAGCCAGTCATCCTCCACCCTGGCTTTGGGTTAGGCACTGTTCAAGGTGAAGAGACAGGGAACAGAGAGTCCCTCAAGGCGTGGAGCTTATCTCTCAGTGGAGGAGGTGCGCACAATGATTAAGAAAAGATGGAGGCAATGGTATGCGAATAGAATAAAAACATGACAGATGGGTGGGCCTTGGTGAGAGGGATGCAGTTGCCTTGACAAGGGGAGTGGAAGTGACATCTGGGGGAGCAATGCTTTTTCCAAAGGGAACAGCCAGCACAGGGGACGGAACAGGAGGTTTGAGGGACACCCAGGAGGCCAGGAGGCAGGGCCAGGTGACCAAGGCATCACAGAGGCAGCAGAAGCAGGACAGATAAAGACTCTGAAGTCACATCTGAATGAAAATGACAAGATCTTGCTAGGGCTATTAGAGCACATGGAATGTAGAGTCCAGGTAGAGGACAGGAAGACTCCAGTGTTACCTTCTGTGACTCAAGCTGTAGGGAGCGTCAATCACTAGACATGTCCCCAAATGCCCCTTAGGACCACGCATGATCTTGTTCTTGCCCAGTCCTCCAGTGGATGCTGCCCCAGAAGGAGGAGACAGGACTCCCTCTAGTGAACCTCCTGGGCAAACTACTTGCATCCAGCTCCCAGCCAGCATTCCCGGGGAGAACTGCTTCTACCCTGAGCAGCTCTTCCCAAGCCATGTTCTCCCTCTATCTGCCCATGCTGGTGGGCTGCTTGGTACAGAGCAGGATAGTTGACCAGAAGGCTTCTCCCAGCCCAGCTCCACCCTCCCCCAGGAACTCACCTATTCTATGCCACTCTTCTATCCCACAAGCCCTGAGGGTTGCTTGAGGGCCCTTCTCTGTTGGATCCTACTAGAGGTCAGAAGGCACTGGCTGCTAATGATTCCTCCAATGGCTGTATCACTGTTATAGACTACCGAAGCCACTGTTTTCCACTGATGTTATAAACACAATGCTGATGGTGTGGTACGGGAAGGGTTGAGTCCTCTTGTTCCTGCACTTCATGGAGCCCAGGTGCCCCAGCCAAGCCCCGAAGAGACAGAGCCTGCCGCAGGTACCACTCTGCAGGAACTGGGGGCCCTGGCACGTTGCGGAGCCGGCAGGGAACTGAACATGTTCCCAGGAGCAAGAAGACACAGGACTAAGGTTGGCCAGGGCCGGGAAGGCCTTCAGGACTCTTGGGGTCCTTCAGAAAAGCACAGGACTTTCCAGGAACAATATATGGGATAGAGAATGGGTAGAAGGACTTTCTTTGTCTCTCCAGGTGAGGACAAGTCAGGCTGGAGGCTGGGGACAGAGGTACTGGTGAGTGGAGGTGTGAGCGGAGCCTCTGTCTGAGGAGACTGAACCAGTGGGGAGAAAGGGTAGACCTTGTTCTAATGTCGGCCAGTTGGCTCAGGTATTCCTGGGCCTCCGTCAAGACTTCCCCTGCAGTGGGGAGAGATTAATAGTGGAAATCCACAGAAGGAGGGCTCTTTCATCCACTACCCACCCCTCAGTTCCCCCCAAAAAGAAAACAGTTGTTGAAATTGAAAAATGGTGTTCGGTGGAGGGTTTAAAGACATTTTGAATTTAAAACATATTTTAAAGGTCATTTTAAGCAGTAATTATGTTCTAATGGTGGGACTCTTAGCAGAAGGCAAGAGTCCCTTGGTTACATTAGCCCAAATGTGAAGCAGCAAGAGCCTGGTTTCTAGAAGCCCTCAGAACCCAGTGGAGGGACATGGGGAGGGGGTAGTGGGGAGATAAGCTAGGTACAGCCTGTACTCCCGTCCACATCCTACACTGTGCCTCCTTTGGGTCCCGGGAATGATAAGCCACACGCTTAAGCTTGGCTCTGGCAGAGCGGGATCTTTCAAGACCCCCCTGGGGTCTGCCACACCAGTGACTGTGAGACTCACAGGGAGCAGAGCACGTAGGCTGTTCCTGTGTCTGTCTCTTCCAAACACTGTCTTTCATGGGTGTTTCCAGCAGCAGGCTCTTCAACTGTTGTGGGACAGCTGTGTCTGGGTGGGGGTGGGGAGGTGCCCCTGAGCTAGCACCAGGGCTTCAAGGCCCAGGTCTGTGCACTTCCGCAGCCTGTGGCCTACATTACTTTGGGACAGGATGAGGACACTGGCTATTTATTTGAAAGTCAACATTTTCTATGCTCCATCTCCAGCTAGCAGCCCCCCCCTCCCCAACCCAGTCCTCAGCCTGTTTTCTCCTTCTTGGTGCATGCCCTCTCTTGCTTTTGCAGAAGACCTCACTCATTTAGATGAACGCACACATGTGGAAAGGCTGACACTGAAAACCCACTGTGAACACCTACTGTTCCCCAGACTTGAGAGACTCTGGAAGAGCTGGCCATAGGTGAGCACCATGGGAGAGCCTTTAACAAGGGAGCCAGGGACGGCCGAAGCTTGCGGCTGAGTTTGTAGTACCACAGGTGTTGCATTTAATTTGGAGGGATTCATGACTGAGATACGGGGGTCGTTAACGGAAGGACAAGCTAAAGAAGGAATGACCAAACGCTTTGGGTAAAGAAATAAGCAGCAGCCTTCCAAACTGGAGGAGCCCCCACGCTTCCGCCGTGTCCTCAAAGGCAGCGAGACAAGAAACACAGAGTGCACGTGGGACAGGACTTTTGGTCCAACGCCACGCCCTACCCATCTAGTTGCCTGGTCTTTCGTTGAGCAAGAGCAGGGCCAGGAGCACACTCAAACTGACATCCATGGGCTCCTGAGCGAGTCTTCTGAGAGAGGACTGGGAGCAGGCAGGGGCTGGTGGCGCTGGGAAGCCAACCTCTGTGCGCTGGGGTGGGGGATGGATGTGCAGGGATGCGGCCTGGGACTCGGCCCAGGAGGCGGCTGCGGGTGGCGCGGGACCGAGGCAGGGGAAGGGGCAAAATATAAAAATATCCAGGCGTGGCGCAGCGCCGGGCCACAGCGTTATTAAACTAAAGCATCTTATAAATCTCGAGCCATTAATAACAGGCTGCCTCCACGTCGGGATAATTTATTCAAATTGCGGGTCCCGGGATGGAGGAGCAGATGTTTCCGAGCTGTTGGTGTCACTGAAAGAGTTCCAGGGGAGGAGGGGCGCGCTGCGTGCTGGGGGCAGGGGCTCAGCCCCGCCCCCTCGGTCCCTCTAAGGAATGTCTCCATCTTCCACCGCGCAGGCCACCAAATCCCTACGCTGGGGGAGGCAGGACCAAGTCCTTAAGGGACAGCCAACTTAGTTCAACAAATGCCAGACTAAAGAACCGTCTGGAGAAACAAGCAGGCAAGTCGCTGCATCTAGAATGCAATACCGCTCCCAACTGGACTAGGCGACCTGTGAGCACTGCCATCTTGGCTCCTTGAAATAACAGTTCTCAAAGGGGTGTTACATGAAGTAAGGTAGCCTGGGAGTCAGAAGGCTTGGCATTCTTTTGTGCATGATCAGGTTGCCTGAGGATGACCCAGAAGTGAACCCTAGAGTCTCATTCGCCTCCTCTGTACAACTGAGCAGTAATACATGGATGCTTTGCCTCCTGCTGGGAAAGACAGAGGGAAGCTGTCTTAGGGCTGCCCTTGGACTCAGACCAGCCCTCCGGGTCAAACCTGAGTCTTGTGGTGGAGCGGTGGCGGTGTATCAGGACCTCAGTCTGGGTCTGGGTTCTTGGACAGAATTCCAGGAAATATGTATCAGCCACTGACTATCTGTCTAGACCCAAGAGAGGTTAAATTCCTCAGATGAAAGTTCTCCGGCCAAATTTTGTCTCTCTGGCAAGGCAGCTCTCACTCCATGATGTCATTTCTGACCCTAACTCCTTCCTTTCTTAAATGTCTAATGTTGCGGGGGGGAAGGGAAGGAGACACAGCTCTGCCCAAGTCTTCATGCCTAGGAATCCCATCTCCACCGAGTCCACAGGAGTGACCTCACAGGGGACATGCTAATCTTTATTTCTTGCACCTTCCTCCATCATGGCAGGAAACCGAGGGAGGACCTGAGCAGCTCCCAGTGCCCTGGATTGTGCCTTGCAGTAGCTGAAGAGAAAGCCTTCCTCCTGTTTCTGCTCTGTGGCGGTGAAGGACTTTTAAGTGAGACCCTGCCCAGTCATGGAATGCTGCACCACCCCCTCGAAAGTCCAAGTCTTATACAGGAGAGTTCACACTCCAGAGGCTCCCAGCCTCCTCTGCTGTCACGCCCCGGGGAGTGATGGTCTCATCTCTTCCCTGAAGTCTAGCTTGATCCCCTGCCACCATCATGTGATGGGAGGAAGGGTCCCTACTTCCTCCCACCCGGTCCTGACAAGTAATGAAACTAACTCCTCAGGCAGGGTTCTGAGAAGGAAAAATTGCATAGGCAGACTCCGCCCTTAGCAGGACAACATCAGAAGCCAGTGTGAGGGAAAGGTCAGGATCTGGCTACCCTAGAGAGAGGGACTTCTGGGAGGACTGGTTGTTAGGAGCCTAGGGTGAGGCTGAAGGAGCCACCAAGACCTCCAGCAGGACAAGTGAGGGAGGTAAGAGCTTTGTGGTGGCTGCCCCCTTCCCCTACTGTTTCCTGTTAGCTTAGGCCGGGAGGGTCAGTGGTAGCTGTCAGCTCTGCACAGCTCCTGGCACATTGGACCTCCTCCACAGCTCAAGGTTCATTTCCAGTGAAGGAGAAAGTGCAGCCCACACTCGTGGGGCAATCAGCATGCTCTGTGATGAATGGAGCCTGTGTCACTCAGCGAAAATGAATATTTCTTTGCGATAATGGCCAGATGGTAGCAACTCTCCGATCCAAATTAAAACATGCATGATAAATGCCAGGAAAACAGAGGAAGACAAAACCCCAACCTGGAGTGAATTCTCTCTATAAATCTTCCCTCTGTGCCCCTCCCCCACCACAGTGGCCCTGCTAATAGCCATTAAATTATTAAGATGTGCTGCAAGGAGAATTCCAATGTCAGTGGCTCCAGCCCCCTGCCCACCCTACCTCAGTTTGTGGGGCCAGAGCAGATAGGAAGTCTGAAGTGTAGGCTGCTTGCCTGGCCCAGATAGGGAGGGTAGAGCATTTTCAGCCATGGGCACGAGACTGGCATCATGGAGCACGCACAGACTGACGCCCATCCCCAGACAAGCTCCGAGGAAGGCAAACATGCCTCTCTTTAAGCAGGGAACAGTCTCCATGGAGATGAGAAATTAACACCATGCCTGACTTCACGGTGCATGCAGAGGCCAGAAGAGGGTGTCAGAGCTGGGGACTCAGAGAGGCAACAGCTAGAGAAAACAGACCAGTAGGGCGGACCAAGGGAGGCTCGGACTGGTGGCATGGAGCTGGATAACTGGGATGGGTCAGGTGTGCGGCAAGGGTGGCTGTGTGCTGGGGGTTCCGAGGCAGCAGACACTAGGGGAGGGATGGCTTGGAACTGGATTTATGCTTTCTAGTGATGAAGGGCTCCTGAATCGCTGCCTTTATTCCCATAGTTCTTGCCTATCCTCATGACCGGAGCCTGCATGGATCTCTTATTCTGCTGGTACACTGGCCATCCTCCTTGTAGGTGGCCATTAGGTGGCCATCTTTCCATGGCTAGTTCCGGTGGGCTCAGACTTTCCCACAGAGCCCAGGCCTTCTCTTCTTCCTCCAGGAACCAGACCCCAACACTTTCTCTGGTATTCCTAGGCGTCTTTCCCAGGGCCATTTAGTTTCCTTGTTTTTCCCCCCGGGCCATGGGGCTTGCATCTCTTATCTCAGTGGCATCTCAGTCTAGAATCCGCTCTAACATGGAGAAGCCTCCATAAGGCCACTCAGGCTGCTCCAGTTGGTGTAGACCTCCCTCTGTCCATGGCACACACCTCACTGCTCATTCACGTCAACAGATCTCCTCACTCTAGCCTGTGAGCTTCTCCAGGGCCTAGAGCCCAGCAGAGGCTGGAAAATAGCTCCCTAGAGCTCCACATCTGTCTCGTGGTTCATAAGCTCTGCGGGATAAGGGATACCCTCTGGTGTGGAAACTCACTGCAACTGGCCATTTATACATAAACTTTAAGCATCCTGAGACACCAAAGCCAATTACCCAGGGATGGGTTGTGGTGTTCAGGGTGTTGAGATCATAGGCTATCCTTAGCATGGATTCCTGTTGATGTCTGCAAAACCTCTATTCCAGATGGGCAAGGCCCTGACAATTCAGGCTGCTTTCCTCCATGGAGTTTCCATGGGCTTTTACTGCCTGGTCCTCCCAGTTGGTTGCCACACTTATATGGCCACAGACAGGTTCTTCCTTCCATCAGTTGGATGGCACCTGAGCAGGTCCAGTCTTAGACCCTCTCTGAGGTCCCCTGCACCCCTGTTCCCCAAAAGCACTGGGCAAGGAGTAGGAGAAGCCATTGTAGACAGTGGTCCAGCCTCCTCTCGGTGGATAAGATGGTGGGCTTGGAGGCTGGGAGGACATGTTTTTCAGTGAGGGGTTGTGAGAAGTCCCAAAGCCCCATGAGAAATCAGCAAGATGTGGAGGTGACCAGAAGGATTGAGACAAGAAGGATTAATGACCACTCTCTGCCCCAAGGAGGTCAACTCTCCTCTCCTAGCCCTTGTTTCTCATTCCATAAATGGAGCCGCTGCTCAGTCAGGCACAGAGAGCTGCTACCAGGTGTGAGGCTCTCACTCTAGAAGCTCTGGATGACTCAGTGGCAGGACTGGAGCACCACTGTCTCTTTCCATCTTCTAGAGACCCAGCAGTTCCTGCTGCATGCATCGACAAAGCCCTGTGTCTCCAACCTGAGGCCAGGAAAGGCAGCCTCTATTAAATGACCAGAGACCAAAGCATAAGCGTGCACACCTACACTTGTGTGTACAAGGGCTGACTTGGAGCCTCCCATCTCTTCATTTTATCCTCTGGCCCAAGCCTGCAATCCTGTTTTAGCGCCATATTTTATACTCTGAGCTACTGCCCAGTCTTCTGGATCCAGACCCGTGGGAGAACGTGTCTCAAGGAAACAAGGTAGGGCTGACAAGATGGCCCGTTGGGGAAAGGCACCTGCTGCCAAGCTCGATGACCTCAGCTCAGTTCCCAGGATCCACAGGGTAGAAAGAGAGGACCCACTCCTGCTAGTTCACCTCTGAGTTTTACACACGCACATGCATGCACCGACACACATGTACAAACACCAAGTCCAGGTTCCTCTCGTTCCATTAAGTAGATGCACCTTTCCAACCAAACCCATTCTTCTACAGATTTAAAAATATCTGGAATGCCACCCACATACCTGCCATCCTTGTCTCCAATTTCATCCTTTGCCGTGACAGCCCATGTGCTCCCTATTACCTCATCAGCAGCACCTGTTGGAAGCCACGCCCCCTCCCCGGGTGGTATGCTTTCTATTTGCACTTGCTTCCTCGCATCTCTCCAGAGGTCCTCACCCTGTCACCGGCTCTTTTTTCCCCCATAGACCAGACTCTAAAAGCCACACGACAACAACTACAGCTACCCTGACGGGGCACGCCACAGCTCTACTATGCTCCATTTGCAAAAAGAAGTTCAGGGGACTGTTCTCATCTTTGCAGTAAGAGAGAGCATGTAGCTCTCGGAGTGGATAGCTTTGCAGGAAAGGCAGGGAGGCCAGAGTCAGAACCAGGATGGGAAGCTTGGGTCTACTTCTGCCCAGCTCCTTACATGGGTTCCTCACTCCACGTGGCTGAACAACCCCAGAACAGCCCTTGTACCATGTTACCCCCTAACTCTCAGGTCTGAGAGTGAGTCCCCTTACCTAAACCCCTCTGTTCAAAGCCCCTTGTGAAAATCAGGGTCCCACACCTTACCTAAACCCTCAAAGCCAGACACCCTTCATCCTGGCTCATGGTGAGTCCCTCACCCACTCGGGTTCAACTCATTTTCCCTTAGAGCGAGCTCAGCCTCATGCTCTCATCTCCGGTTCACACACTCTAGTCCCTCTTCCTGTCCAGCTCCCAGCTATGCCCATATTCTTGTCAAACTGTCTTGGTGAGTTGTAGCAGGAGCCCGAGAACACTGGGAATTTTGCTCCTACGCCGAGGACTGCCGAGGAAGCATTTCCTCTCTCTCCTTGTCCCCATCTTCCCTAGAAGTGGGAACACCCTCCTGTGAGCTCACACAGTGCAGGGAACAGGATACTCTCAGCGTGGCCATGGGATGGTTCACCAGAGGGGGCCTAGTCCTCTCTCTCTGTCATCCCTATTCCCAGGCTCACAGGCAGGAGGCCCTTTTAAATATCATCCAGAAGGCCATTTGCTATGATTAATACCCCATTTCCCCCAAAACCGTGGTTTGCTAAATTAGCTGGGGCCAGAGGGAATTTGTTGAGGAGCTTGAGTCTCAACTTTCTTAATGCTTAAAACCAAACCGAACAAAACCCAGAAACACCCACTTTAAAACCAAAATGCAGATCAAGCCTCACACCCTCCCCCAGCTGAAAACCTGGAGTCCATTTACATTCAGGAGGTTTGCAGTTAATTATATTTTCACACCTGTGGTGGGACTTACAGATGTATTTATAATGTGTGTCTGCCCCACTGGAGTGCCTTGGGGCCCCTCTAGGGACCCTTTCCCATGGAGTCACCTCCCCAGCCACATAGAGCTGTCTTCACAGGTCTATTTGGTGCGGCTGTATAAATTAGCGGAGGGTCCTCGGTTTTAAGAACTCCTTCTCCAGTGGGGAAGGGAAGGGGACAAAGATTTCTTTAAGTCAGAAAACTGGGTTTATGAGAATGAAAGCCACAAGGTGGAGTGAGCCTTGCCCTGTGGTTTAGGGAAACTAAGAACTGGAGGTGCTTGAGAGAAAATGAGAGGCCCTGTTGGCAGACACGTCACTGGACCTCTCGGTAGGGAAGCCACGCCTTGGCTGCACAGCCCGGCTTAGCCATAAGTTTGCTATCTCTTGGTCCTTCCAAATCTTTCTGCATGAATAGGGCATGACGGGCCCAGGCCTGGGCCTGCGGTCCTACATTCAAGATGAACGTTGCTGTGGCTCTTTTTCCTTCAACATTAGTCCAAAATGAACCTGAGACATGGGCTTTGGGGTAGGTTCAAAAGAAAACATGATACAAATTAAGACATTCCAGTGGTAACAGGGGGTCAAAACAGGCCTGAGACAGGAGACGTGGGGGGGGGGGGTTGCTGAGGAGGTGTTCTGCTGTGTGTGTGTGTGTGTGTGTGTGTGTGTGTGTGTGTGTGTGTGTGTAGTGGTGGTGATACGTATGTATGTGTGCATGTGGAGGCCTGGTTTAATCTAAGGTTTTGTTCCTCAGATGCTGTCCACACTGTTTTGTTTTGTTTTGTTTTGTTTTTTAAACATCTTTAGTTTAGTTTAATCTCAATTGGCCTTTTTTTCTTTTTTTTTATTTTGTTAATTTTTTGTGCTTGATTGGGGACAGGGCAGACTGGACATGTGTGGAGGTCAGTGACCAGCTAAAGGAGTCTCTTCTCTCTTTCTACCCGGCGGGTCATAAGGATTGAACTAAGGTGGCCAGCTTGGCCGCAGGGCCTTTTTCTCACTGAGCCATCTTGCTGACCACACCCTGTCTTTTTTTTTTTTTTTTTAAGACAGAGTCTCTCACTGGCCTGGAACCACCAAAGGCAGTGAGCCTCAGGGACCTGTCCCTGCCTGTCCACCATTTGCGGTCACACGCGTGTGCCACCTCAATCAGCTTTTTCACAGGGGTTCTGCAGATTGGACTTAGGCTGTCGTCACACTGTGCAGCCAGCACCTCGCCGACTGAGCTCTTGCCCCTTTCCACCTTCTTCTTCATAAAAAATGGGAGGGACTAGGTGAGGGGCAGACGCATGAGTGGTTCCTGGGCCTCTCCAGGCCTACATGGTCTGGTGTCCCGGCCAAACCTGAAGTTAGCTGTCCTATCTCCTTCAAGGGACCAGCTCGCAGGAGGGAGCATGCTACTGTCACAGTCCCCATGACCCAGGGAGTCCCCATTCTGAAACAAGTTCTGGTGGGCGGGCAAAGCACACACATGCTCACACACGAATATGCACAGATGGGGGCGTGTGCTGTCCAGTCCGGCTCCCAAGACCTGCTGTGGGGACTCAGAAGGTGCAGGGGCTGCTGAAGTGTGAACATTTTGGGCTCAAAAGTGTTGACAGCTCCTTTTGGCGGCTGCTGTGAGACCTCAGTCACCAGCCACATTCTGCTAGCTAGGGTTGGCTCGCTCATCCCTGCATCCTCTGGGCAGCTCCAAACCGGAGGCCGATGTGTGTGTGGAAACGGGGCAAAGCCCTGTGATCTGCGGACCCAGGCTGGCTTCAGGCTGGCGGCGTTTATTGCTTTCCTCTGCTCTGCAACCCGCCCACCTGCCTGGCCTGAGGGCTTCCTCCGCAGAACCCGGAGGGGCTTCTGTTCTGCCAGAAGCTTTTGTCCAGTGAGTCATGCATTGCTTCCAAAGATGGAAAAATGGACACGTTTTTTTTATGGTGCATTTCCACAAAACAGGGTCAGCCTGCAAGTCCATTTCATCAGAACACACTGTAAATGGCCTTTGGAGTGTAAGAGGATTGTATTGTTAGAAGAGCCCAGGAGTGGGAAATGCAGCATCTGGAGGTCAATAGTTATGGCCATAGGTCTCCCCCAGGCGTGTGCCTGGGCCAGAACCACTGCAGGAGCAGACAGCTGCCCTGCCTGGACTCATACCCCTCAGCTGGTCCCCCAAGGCCCCTGGGAACCCTTACACACCACACGTGGTCTGTCTGTTTAGAAATAGAATAATGCTTGGAGGAGAAATGAGGAACGTAATAGGATTTCAGAAGCCACAGGACCCGATGGGGCTACAGATGGTGGAGGGGCTGGGAGGAGGGAATGGGGCCTGGGTTTATGGTGGGGAACGTGGCCTCAGGGAGGGCCTGGGATCTGCATCACATGCATCGTGTCCAACCTCATTAGCTGGCCCAGCGGGACTCTGCTGCCACACCAGTGTGTCTGCCATGAGGAAAAGGATGCTCCGAAGATGCCATTGTGGACTGGGGGCAGCAAAAGGCTACAAGAACACAGCTAACGGACTTGGCCAGCGCCTGCTAGAGTGGGGTGGGGGCAAGGGCAATCCTAATGACCGCTGAGGGTGGGACTCACACCTGCTATAATCCTTCCCTTCCTTCTCTTCCCCTGCATAGTCCTAGCAGAGATAGAAGAGTCAGGGACACAGAAATGAGAGAGAGAGAGAGAGAGAGAGAGAGAGAGAGAGAGAGAGAGAGAGAGAGGTGGAGTCTACACATGAAGACTTGGGGAGCAGATTGAACTGGGATGTTTGGCTCCAGGCACTTTTGTAAGACTTGGGGAGGGAGAGGTTTCTCCACTTTCTAGAAGCTTCCTTGGGGGTGTGTCAGTAGCTGCTTACAGGGCTACCTCTCCATGTTTCATTTCTTTCCAGGCAGAGCTCAGGGCTCCTCCCCTCCTTAGTCTGCCTCAGGCCCTGCAGCTGGGGTAGGGGTGGGGTCAGAAAGCTCCCTCGTCCTGCCTCACTCCTCTGACCCACTTCTCTGAACTCCTCGGGTGTCCCTCTGGGTTCCCTCAGGCTACCATCTCAGTCTCCCTTCCCTGGCCTGGTGAAAATGCAGCCTGCCTAGTAGGGAGAGACTTGGCCTGCCCTTTTAATGTGGGCTTAACCTGTTCCAGCCAAAGGCCAGGTGACTGCTGATTTAATCTGGTCATGTCTTTAAGCAATTAGGCCTGATTCTGCCATAAGGAGTGACAACTTTTGGGGTCTATTTGCCTGTGAGCTCTCTCCAGAGTTAAGCATGGAGGACAGTGGGGCATGCCCTGGAAGACTGGAATCTTACTCAATACTCCTGCTGGAGGCCTTCCAAAGGCCAGCCCCGTCAGCTTGAGGCTTGGCGTCTGCGAACAGCGACCTGCTAAGAATTGGGCCCGTTAGCCCAAGGCTCGGATAGTCCCGGCCTTCACGTTGGTGTTCATGTGGCAGCGGGAGAATTGGGGAAGAACCCCGCTGCTGGTCCTGTCAGCCTAACTAAGCAATCCATCCGTACCAGAGCTCTGCAGGTAAAGAGGCCACCCTTGCACTCACCACTCCAATGACACCTGTCCATGCCCATTCCCAGAACCCCACGGGGCAATGGGACGCTTCTAGGAGCACAGGAAGTGGAATGGGAAGTGGAGCCTTGAAGTGCCTGAGCTCGGGGTCGCCTCTGTGTGGGCAGGGTGTGGGGAGGATCGCTCCTCCAGCCAGTCTCTTTAGTGACCTGGAAGGCAGCTGGGTGGAGATCCCAGAGGCACACGTATGTCCCGGGTTCTTAGTCTTTGGAATATTGAATGGCCCCGGGAGCAGAGCTGCAGGGGCTGAGATGAAGGAAGGATGCAGCCTGGGTAGGGCCCGGCCCCCATCACTCTGCTTCTGGGGTGATTCCTTTCCTGCCCCCTCGGGCTCCAACACACACTCCCAAGGGTCCTCTCCCCATCTGTTTCCTTCTCTCACACGTTTTTTCTTTTAAAAAAAAATTGTTGTGTGTGTGTGTGTGTGTGTGTGTGTGTCTGTCTGTCTGTCTCTCTCTCTCTCTCTCTCTCTCTGTGTCTCTGTGTGTGTGTCTGTCTGTATGTGTGTCTGTGTGTTTGTCTGTGTGTGTCTGTCTGTCTGTCTCTGTGTGTGTGTGTGTGTGTGTGTGTGTGTATCTCTCTCTCTCTCTGTGTGTGTGTGTGTGTGTCTGTCTGTCTGTCTCTCTGTGTGTGTGTGTCTGTCTGTCTGTCTGTCTGTCTCTCTCTCTCTCTCTCTCTGTGTGTATGGAGGCTGAGATCTTCCTCAGTTACTCTCTACCTTATTGTGTTATGCCGGCCTCTCGCTGAGCCTGAGCTCACCTCTTGGCTGGCCTGGCTGGCCTGCGAGGCTCCTATCTGTGTATACGTTGCCTCTCTTGCCCAGTGACAGGATCACAGGTCCCTAACATACGCTCAGCTCACCTACCCAGGTGCTGGAGGCTCAACCTCAGGTCCCCGGGACTGACACTGAACCCACTGAGCCCTCTCCTGTCCCTAACCCATGTCTTCTCACCCCTTCCTTCCTTCTTACCCACTCCACTCCCTCCCACCCCTCCCTCCCTCCCTTCCACGCCTCTCTCCTCTCCTTTATTCCTTTAAGCATTTTCACCTTCCTCTCCCTTCCCCACAAGAAATATTTAATGGTTATTAAATTATTTTAAACCAACTTTCTTTTAAGAAAAAAATAGCTTGGCGATAGTGCTGACTCAGGACCATCTCCCTGTTTAATATTGAATATGCAATTAATAGATAGATGTTTAGGTTTGGCTCTTCTCCCCCTCCCCCCTTCCCACCGCAGCAAGAATAAAAGAGCTGATTAATCTGGCTTGGGGCAAGTGTCAGAGCAGGAGATATATGGGAGAAAGGCGATGAGCTTAGCAGCTTGGAGTTGGAGAGCAATTGCCTCCCAGGCAAGGGATGGGTGAAGAGTATTAGAGCAGGCATTCAGCTGGGCTGGGGCTGAGGGGATGTCCCACACCGACACTGATTCCACAGAACCCGCCTGATCCCTCTGAGGCTTCTCTAGGTGAGGCCTTCCTTGGTCAGGCCACCCTGGTTTCTTCCCCAGCTCTGGGGAATCCCTTTCCTTCAAGTCTAGAAGTACCATTTCGTCATGTTGATTCCTCCAAGTCCTCTGGCTGTCCCTCTCTGTGGTAACAGCTGGCACTGACTGTCCAAGCAGCCTGTCTTCACTTGAAAGCTGCTCTCTATCATGTGGCCCCCTGGATATGGGGCGGTGAGGCCCTGCAGGTCTGGGTGACTTGCACCAAGGTCTCACGGGGCCTGCCTTCTAGAGACCATTTCTAGGAGAGACCCTGAACCCTGCCATGGGTCTCTTAAGCCCTGAGTGAGGCTGAGCAAGGGCATGATCCTACCTTTATCAAGGAGGAAGCCAGAGTGGGAAGAGCTTGCTCACTTAGGCCCTTTACACCTGAGTATATTTATTATACCTCAGGTACCAGGGTCCTTGAGTTGCTCAGTGAGCCCTGGCTGAGATATGTCCATGTCCTAAGACATGAGGTGGGTGTCTTTGACAGGCACCAGGCATCTGCTTGAGCCCTGGTGGGTAGGAGCTGAAGCTCGGGTCAGGAAGGCCCTGAGTCAGGTAAGCAGCTTGAAACAGAGGGCTCAAGGGGGTGTTCTGGGGGGGGAGCTGTAGGTCGCGGGGACCAGTGCCACCTTTAGTTACACTGGAGTCCCTTCGGGACAACTGACTCTTGAGTTCTAAGTATCTTTGGTCTATTCTATTTCCTTATAAGCTTTTAGGGATGAAGAAAGACGAAGAGAAGAGAAATCCCTTAATGGCTAGCCAAGCTAATGTGTAGTAAAAGCCAGGGGCAGAAGTCCCTGAGTCTGGAGAGGGAGTGGCCAAGGGGCACCTGAGCCAAATTCTACTGTGGTGGGAGGCTTGGCCGAAGAAGCCAGGAGACTTGGCAGGGGACAAAAGATAGCTGGGACTAAGCTGACACCCTGTTTCATCCCCATCCCCTCCCTCTTGCCTAATGGGCTCTGTTCCCAGACTTCTCCAACCCCTCTGTGCTGGCTACTTTTATGGGAACTTGACACAGGCTAGAGTTATTTGAGAGATAGGAACCTTAATTGAGAAAATGCCTCCATAAAATCAGGCTGCAGGCAGGACCACGGAGCATTTTCTTAATTAGTGATGACAGGGGAGGGTCCAGCCCATTTTAAGTGGGGCCACCTCTGGGCAGGTGGTCCTGGGTTCTATAAGAAAGCAGCCTGCGCAAGCCACAGAGAACACACCAGTTAGCAGCCCTCCATGGCTTCTGCATCATCTCCTGCCTCCAGGTTCCTGCCCTGTTTGAGTTCCTGCCCTGACTTCCTTCCTGACTGTGATGTGGAAGTGTACGCCAAATACACCCTGTCTTCCCCAACTTGCTTTTGATCGTGGTGTGTCATTGTAACAATAGTAACCTGAACTAACTCTCCCAGGCAGTTCTTGTTCTGGGGAAGAGCCTTCGCTACTGGTAGAAGGGCCGAGATCTCTCACTGCTGGCCGAGGCTGGAAGCAGGTGCCCCTTCCCCTTCCCCTGTCCTCTAGGGTTTCCTGCTCACGGGTGGCTACTCAGTTCATCACCTATTGAGTCTGTGGGTGCTTGGGTGGCCACCTACCATGGGTGGGTAGGACAGTGTCCTCTTAGCGGGGGTCCTGGGTCTGACCAGGGACCAAGTTTGTCCACATTCCTGAGGGCACTGCTCGGTGCTGAGGCCAGGTCGTTGAAAAGTTAGCGTGAAGTTGGGGGTCTAAAGTTAGACTCCATGAGGAGCAGAAAGGACAGCGTCCTCCTTTCCAAGACGGTCAGTCTGGACCCTAGCAGGGGCCTGCGGCTCCCTTCCCTCTCTTGGGCTGAGGTGTCTCCTTCTTTCTCTCAGGTGAGGCTGTGTGCTCAGTACCATGGGAAAGACAGTTGGCTGTGGAAGGAGTCCAAGCCTGGGTGAAAGAGGCTGACCTCTGATGCTGGAGGTGTTCTTTATCATTTTCTCTTCGTTTCTTTTCACATTATAGCATGGTTGAGTCCTATCTAGGGGGTACCTAGAGATCGGGCTGTGCCCAGGGTGGGCACAAGTCACCCTGGAGCCGAGGTGGGGAAGCAGTATTGCTGTAAAGGCACTGAATTTACAGGGGAATTGTTGCCTGGTAACAGAGATGTCCCTGGCTGGCCACATGTCTTATCTTCCCAGGGCTGAGGTTCTGTGGTTATCTATCTATCTATCTATCTATCTATCTGTCTGTCTGTCTGTCTGTCTGTCTGTCTGTCTGCCTGCCTGCCTGCCTATCTATCTATCTATCTATCTATCTATCTATCTATCTATCTATCTATCTCTTCATGTGTGTGCATGCATATGTGTGCATGGCATGAGCATTTGTGGGTAAAGCCATGTCCTTCTCCCTCCGTCCCCTTCCAGACATCTGTCTGCCAGCTTGGATCCACCTTTCCAATCTTTATCTCCCTGCTTGCCTTGTGTGGCCTGCACCTCCACCACAGCACCTCTCAGATGTGTTCCTTCCCAGCCTTGACTCCTCTTAGAACAAGATTGCAAACACTGGGTCTCTCCTAACCGGGCAGTGTTCAAATCCCATCGCGGTGGGATTTTCTTGGCAGCACGCAGGCAGGCACACTTTTTTTTTTTTTGCCTAACTAAGAGAACTCCTTTGCCTAACTCCTACATGGTTCCTTGTTTCTTTAGACAAGTCTTAAACCCTTCCCTCCCGCAAGCAGACCCCTGTCTCCTAGCGCCTCCCTATTGTCTTTCCACATCAGTCACCCAGAACAACAAAGTCCTGTCCCTAGCCTTCAGTCCCGAGGGGGAGCAGCAGGAAGAGGAAGAGGTAGGGAGTCGCTGCAGCCGGACAGGGTGGGAAGAAAGGAGGAGAGGGGGAGGAGTCAGAGACAAGTGGGGGCCCTCACGTGAAGGGGGCTGGCGCAGGCAGCTACTACCTCCTCGGCTCTCGCTGTCCGCAGGCTTCACCTGGATCGGCCGGTTCATCTGCAACAGAGTAGAGGGAACAGCGTGTTACAGGTAGCCTGGTACCAAAGTGCTCGAGGGCACAGATGCCAGCGTGCGGGACACGCCCCCACTGGGGACCCCCACACCTAGAGACAAGCAGGTACATTCCCCCCAAAGTTCCACCCGTCTTCGTCCACGACTTCATCCTCCAAAGCCCGGTACTGCGCGCCAGCGGGGTGAGTGGGTGGAGGAGGTCCTCTAGGTTGGGGAAGCTATAGGGCTTCACCTTCCTTGAATGGCTCTCAATAGCCTGATACTAGAATCTGGGGGGAGATAGCATGCTTATTTCTCCTCTCTTTACCCAGAAGGCCCTCCTGTACCCGAGCCACACCCGTGGTCCAGCCTTAGGTCCCTCAGGACAACTGCTTTGCCGAGCTGACTTCAGGCCCTGCCATCTTTCTAAGCCTGGCCTGAGAGACAGTGGTGGCGGAGGACTGGGTTCCCATATCTGTGTCTGGAGAGGAGCTCTAGACTGGGGTTCCCGAAGGCAGTCAGAGGGGTCGACCGAGGGTGGAGCAGACACCACCAGGTTTCTCGTGCTTGTGGATATGGTGTCAGGGCACTGGGGCACTACTGGACTGCCTGCGCGGGCCTCTCCCTGGAACTGGTGCGATACTACATTTGGCCACTAGGGGTCTCTGCACTCCAAGCATCTTGGCTCAAACAGCAGGTTACACCCCAGCTCCGAGGTACTAGGGTGGTCTCTCCAGCCTTGGGTTCCCGCTGTATTTCAGACAATAAAAATTACAGAAACCACACAATGAGACCTTCGTTATGTCTTCACCGTGTTTCTCCTGTATTGCTCCTCCATAATCCCTTTTTGCAGATGCATTTCTCTCACAAAGAACTGGCCCCAAGAGGCAAGGAGAGCGGCGACGAAAGCACCCCCATTTTAAAGACAGAGAAGCCGAGGCCAAGAGACAGTCACGTGCTTTTCCAGGCTCTCTTGTGGCAGGGTCTGCAAAGGCTGTTTCTGCACTTGCTTGCACTGCACCTTAAGACCTTGCTGCCAATTCCCCTCCCTTACCGGGCCTGGAGCAGCAGTCACAAGCTGCCTCCTGCCTTCCAGTCTAGGATTTGAAGTGAGTTTTGGCTGCCTCGAGACAACTGGGGGTTGCGGCGAGGATGTTTGTGACTCAGCAAGGTGAAGCCGAGGCCAGGGGAAGGGCAGAGCCATGCAAGGAAGGACAGAGGCAGCGCTCAGGCTTCGGAGCGAGGGCGGACAGGGAAGGAGATGCCGGAGCCAAGGCCAGCGAGACAGGCCTCAGGGGGCCAGGCTGTTCTGCTTTGCCGCCAGGTCGTGATAGAAAGCCCTGGAAGGGGGTGACAGACAGGTGCGTTGTATGAAAGCTCCAGCCCCTCCAGCCACAGGAGGAGTGTCATACTATAGCACACTGCCAGCGTGTGGAAGTGTGGCAGCGTACTTTTGGATCCCCAGCAAGACAGTTCGTTCCAAACTCTGAAGGAAAGGAGATGTCCTAGGGGGCCAGCCAGGAATCTCACTATGGGAGAGGGGATCCAGTGGAGAGTTTTGTCACTCCTGGCTTGCTGTTCGGAACTTAGCGTCTCACTGGGGATTGAACCTAAGGCTAGCCAGTGCTCTAACTCTGAGCTATAGCCACCCCTGACACTGTTCACTACCTATTCCCCCTCCCATCTGAGGACTTAACAGAGTTGGGCCCCGGGCACCCAGTTATGACCACTGTTTATTCTCACACCCATCTCTCCAGCCTTGGTACTTTCAGAGTGGATAGTTCTCTGAGGTCAGGAATATTAGCTATGCCTTCCTGGGAGGAACCTGGCTGGGACGCTCCCAGGAGAGGCAGGGCCAACACTGCCAGTGACTCAGTGACTAGCTTTCAGTTAGGGACCCCAGCCACTTGGGCAGGAAGGGCCAAATAGTTGGTGGAGATGGCAAAACGTCCAGGTAGTGAGGGCAGCTCGGGACAGATCCTTTGGTGCAGAAGCTGCTTCCGCTGTCTCCTGCATGCATGCCCCACCCCACATTTCCATATCTCCCTCCCTCAAGTTCATTCCTTGGGCCTGCAGTGCCCTGCTCCAATGTTCTGTCCTTCTTTAATGCTAACAGGGTCCCCACTGTGGACTGAGTTTTGCAACCTCCATTCATACAGTGAGGCTGTGGCGCTCAGTGTGACCGTATCGGGGAAACCCAGGAGCATCAAGGAGGCGACTACAGTTACACTGAGTAATAATGGCAGGTCCCACAGGGCCGCTGTCCTTACGAGACAAAGAGGAAACACAGGGACCTACGCACACAGACAAAGGCCGTGTGAGGACACAGCAAGGTGACCCTCTCCAAGGAAGAAAGACCTCACTCAAAACCAAATCTGCTCACGCCTTCTTCTAGAACTTCCAGCCCCCAGGGCAATGAGAAATACATTTTGGCGCTTCAAACCACCCAGCAGCCCCAGCAAATGAACAAATCTGGTCCATGAGATCTGGCCAAGGGAAGGAGCTTACAGGGAGTCCATCCTTTTCCATATAAAAGGCACACTTGAGGGTGGAAATCCACTTGCAAGGGGGGGGGGGCATAGGCTGCCCAGGACGCCATAGTCACTACATGCATTATACTGCTAGATTACGATAACTTCTAGAATACATGTGAAGAGAGTCACTTCAGTCAAAGACACAGAGCTTCAAAGAGATTAAGACACCAGCCCAGAGTCACAGAGACGGCAAATGGAAGCATTGGTGAGAACCCAGTGTTCCGGACAGCTGCTTCTGGGGTTGGAAGATGCTGGGAGCCCTGTGGGACGGGCTCAGGGGTGGTCTAAGGAGGATCGTAGCCAAGATGAAGAGCTGAGGAGAAGGGCTGTGATGGGGGAGACAGTCTGGCTGAGTAAGGCAGGCAGAGGTGTGAACAAGACCTTGTGTGTGAACAAAGCCTTGTCCTTAGCGGCAGTGTGTGAGTGTGGGGGTGGGGTGGGGGGAAGAGAGATGGCTCGGCCTCTGGGAGGAGGTTCCGAGTTCTAGGCTAGTATTCTTCAGAAGAGTCCTACAGTTTGCCAGGGTCTGGGACAGAACAATTTTCTGACATGATCGATCCTATTTTCCATGGCAACCGACAGGTGATAAAACTTTCTCCGTGTACATGGAGCCATCCACGCTAGACACCCTGGCCTCGTCAAGCCACTCTCTGGCCCTGTCTTTGGTACCTGACCACTCAGAATGCTCAGCCTTACACTCCTGAGTTAGGCTTGGCATATCTCCTTCCGAGAGTCCCTCATCCCATGCCAGGCCTGGACCATACCCCTAGACCTCCCCTGAAGTTTACTGCTGCCTCATTCACTCCTCATCGTCCCCTAGGTCTCTCCCCAACTTAACTGAGGGCTTCCTGGTGGCGGGAGTCTAGGTTCACCCTGTCCTGTCACTTGAACCTCGGCCACAGGCTGGGCACCCATGGGTTCTCCACACAGACCACTGGAGCGGAACTGGCTTGGCTCCCACTGAACTGGGCTTCCTGGAGCCATTTTGTCATTTCCATCGAAACCGAAGGGTGGTCAGTGTCCAGAGCTTGCCTCAAATGCTGCCCAGGGTGGCCCAGATAACAGACAGGCCCAGACTTTCTAATTTTTGCAGCAGAAGTCAAGTGTCAGACTGTGGTGTGGAGGTTTCCCAGCTCCAGCAGGCTTTCTGCAGGAAGGAGGCTGGGGCAGGAAGGAGGACTGCCCTCCCCCGCTCCTCATCTTGTGTAGGTCCAGCCTTATCACACCCCGGTTCGGCCTTAAGGAAGGAGGTGTGGACAGAGCAAGCTGGCCTGGGTGGAGGGTACCAAGTCAGACCACAGAGGTGGTGAGAGATGACAAGGCCAAGTGTGGCGGAAGGTTGGGCAAGAAGCCAGGAGGGCACCAATGGAAAAGGGGGCGGGGTATGGAGCGAAGGATGAACAAAGGAAGACCCGAAAGGGCAATGGCCACCTTGCACCCTCCCTGTAGCAAACATTATTTCTCAGGCCTAAACCAGGATCCCCGGACCCATTGGTCCTCACTTTTCTCCTTTCTCCCAGTCCTCTGTCATCCTTCCATCCATCCACACCTCCCAACAGTGTGGGGGGCCTGAGAAAGCCATCACGGGTGTCTTTTTCCTAAGGTGTGTTCTTCATTCTGGATCCTGCCCTCCCGGATGGGGTGGGGTGTCAGCTCAGCCAGGGGTGGTCTTCCCTGCCTCAGCAACAGCTGCCTAAGGAGCTAAAGGCTCCTGTGCCAGTCCTCTGTGGAGACTATTTGGGAACTGTGGTCTTTTTTTCTAGGCAGAGTCTCCTCAGAAGGAGCAAACTGATTAGGTCTGAGTGCGGTATTTCCCTGAGCTCTGCACAGGTGGCTGGGGCCGGAAAGGAGTGGCCCCTTCCTGTCCCTTGCCACACCCAGGTCCAGCCTCATCAACTTCTGATTCTGCTTTGGGGAGAGAGATGTGTATGGAGCGAGCTGGCCTCACCAGATCGGTATTGAGGGCCAGCTTTGCCCCTTACAACAGCAGAGGGTGGGCAGGCAGGTGGCTCCTTCCCAGTCCCTTCCCTCCGGCTCTGTCTCCCTGTCCCCCTGCCCCTCCCTCTGCCACTCTGTGCATCAACACATAGCCATGCATTAAACAAGACATTCCATTAATTTCTTCATCATCATAACGTACGCTGGGACATACCCTTTAAATATTCATTCAGCTATGAAAACTGGGCATTAAAATTTTAATAATGTCAAGCTCATTTGAACCAGGCTCCTTGGGGACGATTACGATACAATTAGAATAAATACGATGATTGAGCTGGTCAAAAGGCTTCACCTGTCCAGCATGGCTCTCTGCATAGGTAGAGACCTGTGGCTGATGGGCAGACAGACTGACAGACAGGCCAGGCTCTTTCCTGACTCCATCTCCCCTCCTACACCCCTGTGGCCTCCTCTCTGCTCTGTATGGCCACATTTGCTCCTCACGGGTCTCTGCCGCCTGATCCCTGAGAGCCAGGGTGCAGGGCCACCATCCGTCATCAGGAAGATGGCTCTGATTAGCACCCCTCTTCCAGTTCCTCCTGGTAAGTGCCAGGCTGCTCACTGGGTTCATGTGAGAGCGCGGTTTTATTTGTGCGAGCTTACTCTCCCCAACCTTTAAAGGGTTCTTGGGACTGCGGTGAACAGCATCTCTAGAGCGGAGCCAGCCTGGATATCCAGGGGTCTCTGAACAATCAACTGTGTCCTGTAAGCACAGTCCGCAGCAATGTGCTTCCCTGACGGCTGGTCTGGAGATCTGGGGTGAGGCTGAGCCTTCCTGCATTCCTCATTACCTTACAGCTG
Organism: Peromyscus leucopus; assembly: GCF_004664715.2. Lineage (NCBI taxonomy): Eukaryota > Metazoa > Chordata > Mammalia > Rodentia > Cricetidae > Peromyscus > Peromyscus leucopus. The sequence goes on from NC_051079.1 coordinate 15,491,993, forward strand.
TCAAAACCCAATTCTGGAGGTGACCTAGCATTGTCCTCTTGTGTACTCATCCAGCTTCTATTTCCCTGATGACAGGGAAATTATTTCTCATTAGGTCATGGGCCCTTCTTTAGAGGCTGGTACCTTCAGACCCAACCTCTTGACTGAGCATCCCTGCATGTACATGATCAGTCGTTTAACATATAACTGTTGGCTTTGAAGAACTCATTTTGTGTTGGGGATCAGGATGAAAGAAGAAGGTAGGAGAATACAGGAAGGGAGTGCCCATTATAGGACAGGCAGGACCAGCCTCTCCTGCTTCCCATGGCTGTGGGCAGAAATAGCTCTGTGGTGTAGGAAGAGGCATAGTTGGCCTGATTTCAAAGGGCTAACCCTCTGTGTTCCACTCTGGGTTCTTCCTCCCACTGGCAGTCCCTGAGCCCCAGGTGCTTCCTGGTTTGCAAGTGAAGACCCCCCAGGGGCAAGTGATCTTAATGTGTGGTATGCTGTCTCTGGGACATGGTCAGTACGGGGGGTAAAGGGCACAGACTGCTGGGATATGACCAGCCCTGTCACAGCACAGCCAGCCTGGGCTGCCATAAGATGAGCATGTTGCATCCTGATCCCTAGATCTTGCCCACTGCTGGTTAGCATAGATAACATCTATGATACACATGTGTAGGGATCAGTGCATGGAAGGAGACAGCCTTTTGCACAAGCAAAAATCCCAAACCGAAACCATGTCCCAGAGCATTGCTTAAAAGAAAAAAACACGAGTTCAAAGCTGAAATTCAAAGAATTCTAAGACAGTGACGCCCTAAATTCTAAGCATGTGTGTCTTCTGGGAGTAGGGCTACTACTCAGAGGTCTTTCTCTAAAAGATGCTCTTCAACCCCTGTCCTCCACCTCCTCACACAGGCTTTCGGAGATAGGATTACACCATGTAGCCCACCCTAGCCTCAAACTTGCAATCCTCCTGCTTCATCTCTCCAGTGTCCCTGTGCTTGTCAACTTCCGGCGCTTTTGAGAACAGAGACTAAGCATGGGCAGCCACTGACATGCGAGTCTGGTGCTGAGGATCCCTTTCTGGTCAGAGAATGAACTCTCCCATCAATTCTCGGGAAACAAAGGTGTGCGGCTCTCCATGCTGCCTTCCCTGAACTTTACCTTCACACAAATAAAATAGTTAACACATTAATGACAAAAAAGCCTTTGTCCAAAACTGCCAAGACGTCAAGACCTCATGTGGTGCCTGGTTAGAGTCACAGGCTCTGGCAAAGTTGAAGGGAAGACTGAGCCCTTGCCTGGGGATTTCCATTGCCCTGGTGAGGAAGGCTCTCAGGGGAAATAAAGGGGCTGTGGGCATCATTTGAAGTTTCCTGTAAAATATTACTGCTTTAATTGCCTCCTTAATAAATTGCATATGGTTCACTCCATAAGAGATGGGCTAGAGGTTCAAGGAGCATGTCCACCATCAGCAAGGCCTCACTGTGGACACCCTCAGTAGCACCCATAGCACCACCAAGCTGGCTGCCAGGCCCGGTACAGAATTCCAGGGCTGCTTGGGGTATAGGTGCTGTTGAACTCTTTTCTGATGGTTGGCTTCCTGTCTCTCCTGTGGGTCTTGGCCTCCCCTCTCTTGGTCCTGCAATATCTATCAGGTGTCTTTTCAAGTCTGCCCCTCCCCATCCTTTCTTTCATTGCTTTGTGGCATTGATGGAACATTCTGGTCCCAGGCTTGATGGCTTGTTTAATGTCTCTCTCCACTCTGTCAGGGAAGGCCCACAGCCACATTGTTGCTGATGCACATCCAGGCCCTAGTGATGGCCACAGAACAATGGATATGTGGGACACACTGAGGACTTGCAGCTCAGTCATTAAGGACTAGTGGGACAAGCATGAGGGCCCAAGAATGATCCCCAGAGCCTGTGTGAAAAAGCTGGGTGTGGCAGCATGTGCTTATAATCAATCTCAGTGATGGGGAAGTAGAGCCAGGAAGATTTCTGGGGCTCTCTGGCCAGCTAGCCTAACCTAATTGGTGAGTCCCAGGCCAGTGAGAGGCCCTGTCTCAAAAGCCTAAGCTGTGTTTGCTTCGGTATCACATACACTAGGACTGGGAAAAGGCAGAAAAGGAATATTACCATGGTCCCTGAAAAAGGATGACACGTGGATCCCTAAAGCAGTCCACACTTTGAAAGTACGAGGGGGACTTGATGAGGAGAAAGGTTCCAATGGGAAAGGGAAAGGAGGTGGAGGGAGAGATGAATAAAATCCATCTTATAAATATTTTAAACCGTCAAACAAAAACAAAGTAGACAGTGTCTTGTGGAATGATGCCTGCAGTTGATCTTGCTCCACACACACGTGGGCTTATGCATTCACAAGGGAGCACACACACACACACACACACACACACACACACACACACACACAGGACTTAACACACTCATCAAGTGGATGACCAAGTCCTCGCTCAAGTGGCATCATCATCCTAGTCCCTGGGTCTGGCAGAAGGACCTGGAGGTTGGATCATCTGCCTTCAGACCTGTTTCCAGACCAAAGAGAAAGGCCCTTTTAATCCTCTGCCCTCCGGCCGAGTGGCAGTGTTGTACCTTTGGATTAGGAAGGGTTTATTGAAGCAGTGAATGCCCTTTAGAGAGACAGCCAGCAGTACTGACCAGACAGAAGAGCAGGGTTATTGTTAAAATATGCAAATCTAGAGCCCATTGAAATACAAGCCCTCCAGACAAGATTTTTTTTTTTGTAATAAATCTTGCTTCTGTCCTCACTTCCTGATCCAAGGATGCCATCTGATGCTTGTTGGGTCAAGATACATCAGCCCTGTCAAGCTCTTCACCCCTTTTTACCCCTCTCTTCAGTTGATCTGCCAACTAAGGCCCCTGGCATATTCCTTGGGCCAAGTGCTTAAGGTACCCTCTAGGTCACTCCCAGAGACCCTGTTCTGTGTTCAAGCCCCTCCTTCATCCCTCACCTCCTCTTTATCACAAAGTAAGTCCCGAGGCTTTGCCTCCACTTCTTGCAAGCCTGTCATGATTGAGTACACGTGATTACACCTGTGACTTTGTGTGTGGTGTGTGCACATGTGTGTGCAGGTACGAATGGTGTGTAATGGCCAGAGGCCAATACAGGATATCTTCCTCCATTGCTCTCCACCTTATTTTGTGAGACAAGATTTCTCGCTGAACCTGGAGTTCAGTGATTAAGCTAGACTGGTTGACCAGTAAGCCCTGGGAATCCTCCTGGCCCTTCCTTCCCAGTGCTAGGATTACAAGTGCACTTCAGTGAGCCTGGCATTTTATGTGAGTACTGGAGATCAAACCCAGGTCTGCAGGCTTGCGTGGCGAACACTTTGCCGACTAAGCCATCTGCTCGGCCCTCACACCTGTTGCACTGTGCATCACTGACCCGGGATGCTTTGCTCTGCACTGTCAACGTGTTGGGTTTCAAGGAAGGACAGTTGCTCAAAAGCAGCAGAGCTTCTAATTGCCTTGGGGACATGGCTGGATCCTATCATAGGAATGGGCCCTCTGGCTGTGAGGAAGGACCTGTAAAGTCAGGCATATGGTGGGAGCTGGGCACCTGGACAGGACAAGGGTGAACTGTGGCAAGTCTCTCTTATGCTCCAGAATTTTCCATAACCATATAGTGGGCATTATATTCTTTGTTCTTTCCCGAATTCTCAGGGTGTGTGGGATTAGAGTTGGAGGGCACTGTGTGTGTGTGTGTGTGTGTGTGTGTGTGTGTGGTTAGCAGGGATAACAAAGAGCAGGAGGAGAAGCGTATGAGAGTAAGGAGATTCACTAAGGGTGAGGGGAGAGGCAGGCTGTACTTGCTAAGACTGGCGGGGCCTGAGCGATGCTGTGTGTTGGGTGTTCCCTGCTTGTTTGAGACAAGGCAGAATTCCACCAGGGCCTCTTCTAACAAGAGCATGGGGTGGGGTGAGCTCAAAGTGGCCTGAGAGATGCCAGACAGATGATTAGAGCAAGACCAGCACTGTTTTCTGGTATCCCGCCCCGACTCTCGCCCCGTGAGAAGATAGGAGTCCAGAATTGATGCCAGAAAGGTACTAGACAAACTGATCAATTATCCCATGTCCTTCTTGGTTCCCAAGTGACCCCGTGCCCCAGGCCAAACCTGGCAAGGGGACTAAGAATGTGTGTGGAGTGCAGGGCCCTTAGTCCAGGCAGCCCCCTCTGCAGCCTACGCATCCTTTTTGGTCCAGCCCTCCAAGCAGGCTGCCCGGCAGTTGCTATGCAACAGGCTTCTCTGTTCTACAGTGTCCAGCCAGTAGCAGCAGGCAGGACGGGGAGGCTGTTCTGCGGGTGGGCGGCTTATGCTGCCCACACTCCTTCCTTCTGTTCACCTTCCTCCTCCCCTGAGCCTTCTCCTCCCTGCTTCCCTGGACTTTGTGTTTAAAGTCTCCTGTTCTTTCACCTAAAGGGCTAGAAGGAAGGTCTCTCCCATCGTCCCTGTGCCCTGGACTGGTGCATCATTGGGTCCTGTGACAGGCCCAGCCCAAACCCATGGGTGCTTCCGGGACAGAGAAGACCTCCCAGTGGGTGTCTGGTATCCCTTGTCCCCTGAATGTCCACCATACAATGAGGAGGGGAGGAGTCTTTGTGTCTAGGCCAGGTGAAATAGAATTGCCACGATGGAGCCCATGGATCTCTGACCCTAAGGAAGCTGGGATTTCGTGGTCCCGCATCTCTGCCATGACTTCGGGTCCCCCAGTGCCGAGGATTCCTTGTCCATCTTAGCTTACTGTTCCCACCCATCCATCAGGGCTGCTCTGGCAGAGGTAGGAGGATCCTCACAGCCTTAGTTAAGCACCGCTGCCGTGGAAACCAAGCTAATTAGCTGCTGAGCCTGGCTGGGTCACTAACCCTCTTCAGGGTGGGGGTGCGCGATGGTTGAAAAACCAGTGGCTGGATAATTCTGGATGAAAGCAGCTCTGATTTCGTTGCCAGGCCCAGATTTCAGTCCTAGCTTATAAGTGTACTCGCTTGTGGAGACAGCAGGTGCTTAACCCCTTAAAGGCATACCTACCCTCCCAGAATGCAGGGGGATGGGGCTTTAATGAAGACCCTTAGCACGGTGTCCCACAGCCATCCTCCCCCTCCAGCCCTCTGGTGGCTCTCCCTGCCCCTCTGAGGAAAGGCTGAGGTTATGGTGGGAAGGCCGTGTATGACCAAGAAGCAGGGGCTTCTAAATACCAGAGACTTGTGGTACCTATTATCTGCCCCCTCCCAAGGGCCTGCCCTTTGCTCTTGTCCCTACCTGGTCTATGATCACCTGTGTCCATTTCCTCAATGCGTCACAACATTGGTTCATTCATTCACTCACTCATTCATTCATCCACCCAATGCTTATTGAGTACCTCAGTGGGCAGGACCTGTTCTATGGCCCCCCTCCACACCGGTGTTCACTGCTCCGTCTTTAGAAGAAAGAGGGCTGATAGAAGGTCACTCACTCTGTTCTTCTCGGGCCCCATTGTACACTGGGCTTGCTGATTTGGCTAGGCTGGCTGGCCAGTGCATTTTGGGGATCAACCTGCCTCTTCCTCCTGAATGCTGAGATTAGAAGCACATGCCATGATAGCCAACTTTTCAGTAAATGCTGGGGACTGAACTCAGGCCCTCATGTGGCAAGCACTTTATTGACTAAACCATATCCCCCATCCACCATCTATTTTTATTTTTATACCATACAGTTTTGCTACTATGGCTCTATTGTATAATTTGAGATTAATGTTTACTATTGTTGTTGAGATAGAGTCTGAAAAATGTAGCTTAGGCTGTCCTTGAGCTCACTATGTAGAGCAGGCTACCTTCAAAATCAGGACAGTCCTCCTGCTTCAGACCCCCAGATTGTTGGGCGTGAACCTCCATGCGTGTTTTTCTTTCCCTGTTTTTGTTTTTAAAGCAATTATGACTTGGACTTTATACGTCTGCCCATCACATGGCATCATGATGAAATCGCTAGACACATAGTCTTGCACTGGCAGGGACCAGCTAACTATGAGCTTGCAAAAGTCCTCTCGTTCTGACCGGTGGAGAACGGCCTGGGGAGGCGAGATTCCCACTGAGTGTGAACACGTGGGCGTCTTAGGGCCACGTGGGCTAACGTTAGTGATCAGTGGGGCCGGGCTCCTCTCCCAGGTGTGGGTCTGTCTCATCTCCCCTTACCCGCTGCTGCAGCTGATCTGCTGCCTCCCAAGGCGGTGCTCCTGGCTGAGCAGTTCTTCACACCTACGGTCTTAGTGTTTGCTTGTAAACATTCCACGATTCTCCTTCAACCAAACATCAGGTGCCTAGGACTGATGCCTGTCCTGCCTTCGCAGGGGCTTCTCTGCATCTACAACGGGCACTTTCCAGCCTATGATGCCACTGTGATTGCCTCTGAAGATTTAGACCCGGGTCTCCTGGACAAGCTAGCAGAGTAGACATAAAGAGGGAGTAGGATCCGGCCCAGGGACTGGCACAAAGACCCTTTTCTGTGTCACCCACCCCTTTCCCCACCTCCTTATTGGCTCACCTTACCTGAACTACAGAGTCCTCTGCCTGTTCCCTCACCCTTCTAGGTTTGTCCCCAACCAGGTTTCTTCCACTCCCTCCCCAAATCTGAACCCTCTTAATTCTCTCCCAAGGCTTCAGCCTCAGTATAGGCCTGGGGAGAAAGCCCACACCAAGTAAATGACAAATGAAGAGGAAATTGCTCTTAATCCCCACGCCACAATCTGGTGATGTCGGCCAAGCGCAAACCTGAGTCATCCTTTGAACAGCAGGCAGCGACATTTGCTTTTTGGAATTTGTTTTGTCTCTGGGCTTCAGATTTAATCATCCCCCCCCCTCTCCCTCTCTCCCTCCCTGCTTCCTCCCTCCCTCTGCCCCTGGTGCTCCAGTGTTCTGATGTGAGCCTGCACCCAGCTCGTCCTCGCCTGTTTTCCTGGCATTCATTAACACCGCTCTCCAGCCTCCAACAGGCTAAATGATGAATCAGGTTAAATTCCAGACAACAGCCGCACAGCACCATCAATTAGCCATCTCCGGGGCAGCTTCATTAATAAGCATCGATCACGGTCCTCCTTCTGGAACATGCCAGGGTCTCTGGGTCACGGGCACTGCCTGCAAGCATGTCAGGCTTGGGTGCAAGTATCATCAGTGTATGCATGTGAAAGCTGGAGTGTGGGGTGAGGGGCAGGTGATCACAGAAGGGTGGGTGGGCACCTGATGGGTGAGTGGACCTAAGTGGGTGTGGCAGTAGATTTGTGATTAATGTGCGTGTAAGTGTGTGTGTGTGTGTGTGTGTGTGTGTGTGTGTGTGTGTGTGTAGGTGACCCTATACAAGGTGTGGCATGGGATGTGTTTGCTGTACATGTGGCACATGGGTAGAGTGTGTATTCCAGGGAGAGGAGCTGTGCTCTCTCCTCATCTAACACCAAGTCTTTCTTCCAGCTCTCCCATGAATCCTCCTCGCTCCACCGCTGGCCAGTTCTGCCTGAACGCATGCAGGTGCCACTGGTCCCTTGCCTTGTCCTCTTCCTCTTCTTCTTCCTTAGAGATTCCTTCCATTTGGCTTGCAGTCCTGTGAGGTAACCCCAAACTCTACCTTGCCATTCGGACCCTGCTCCTGGTACATTCTGGATGCCAATCAGCTATTCTCCCTGGCATAATCTCTAGCCCAAAGCCAGACAGGTTCCCACAGCTCTCAGCCTTTGGGGCTCACTTTTTGCTGTTGGTACACATGGCCTCATCCTCCAAAACCTTCAGCTCTCTGAGATTAGAAACCAACTCTCTGCCTACATCACGCCACTCCTGCTTTGTCCCATATTTGCCACGGGCAGCAAACTTCTGAGATTGGAACAGCTGGAAGGCTCAGTGAACCCCTCTGCCCACAACTAGGGCCTGCCTCTTCAGGCTGCCCACTCTCGGCCTGTACCCCTCCCCCTGACGGTCACCCTTGAGGAACCAGCCTGAACACACTTCCTGAAGGCACGGGCATCCGAGTCTCCCTCTTGCCTGCTCTCCACTCTTTATTTCCTAGCGCTGGCCTCCCTCTCACCATGCTGACCACAGTCCAGCAGCCTGCGGCCGGCCACGCACATCCCCGTTACACTTCCCGAAGCCTGCTGGAAGGGGGTGATTAGAATCACCCTCGGAATCGCACATGGGACGGCGTGGTCCTAACGTGTGAGCATTCAGGTGGTGACAGAGATGTGACCTCTCATGGCAGCCTAGCAGATTGGCTTCTTAAAGGTTAATTAAGAACCTTCGGCTGGACAGCACGGCCATGGTGCGGCCAGTGACGGCGGATGCTGTGTCTCTCCAGACCATTAAACACTAATTAGGTTTGGAAAGTCTATTGAGCTCCCGAGGTCTTGTCAAGGCAGGGGCTGGCCCTGGGATGCCCTTTGAAATACCAGCACAATCACCTTGACCCCCAGCTCAGCGGCCGGGCTGCCCTGTAACCTCAGGTTTTGAGCCACATCCCCCGTCTCACTGTCTCTCTCTTACCTGGTCTTCCCTGGCCTACCCGCCCTCCTGATGCCTGCTTGCAGGCGGAGCAGTCTATCTGGGTCCTGCCTCCTTGTGTCCCTTCTTGCTCTCAAGATGTCACCTCTGTCCACCTTCTCCCATTAGAAATAGGCTTGGACTGGCATGGGGCTCTGGTAGAGGGGACAGGCTAATAGTGGTTGCAGAACTGGCCAGAACTGGTGTCCCATAGCACAGAATGTGTTGGGAGACTCCACATCCTAAGCTCCGTTCCACGCCTTCCTCTTGGACTTGCCTTCCTTTCAGCCCTATTGAAAGTGTCTTGAGATATCTGGCCCCGAGGATTCCCCTGGTGGAACACTGCTTTTTCCTTCAGCAAAGCCCCACCCACCAGAGCCCTGGCAACCCTCCGGGTACCTCTTTCCTGGAGCCTGTGTTATTCCCTGCTGTTGAATTCAGCAACTGTAGCCACAAGCTCGCTGCTCCTGATGGCACTCATTCAGGCAGCTGCCCACTACTGGAAGCCCTGCCTTGTGCTAAGAGACCTTGAAGGAGATGCCCTGGAAGGAGGTCCCATACCTTGTGGGGTTTTACCATCAATATAATCAATATCCATCTGAAAGTCATGTTCCCACTGTCCACTAGCCCTTATCTTTAGCTCAAACGAGTTGTCATGGAGCTCAGAGATTTTTGAAGCAGGGGGATAAAAATCTTCACACCAGATGTACAAAAAGATCACACGACTCCAGGGTTTTCCAGGCTGCTGGGCTAGGGTGTGAAATTCTTGGCTCAGTTCTGGAAAAGTTGGGAAGTGGGAATGAGATTGGCCTCAGGCCTCTCCGCAGAGTCTGCATGTCTTACCTGACCTCAGTTCTAGGAGCAACACATGTATCTGAGAACACGTATGACTACTGCAGTGGTCACGTGGTCACCACTGCCATGTAACCTCCTGTCACCACCATCATTGATGACTTCGCCACTGTTTTCTCAGTTACCGTAGTTACCATCATCAGCACCACACATTATGACCTGCAAGGAGTATGGCTTAACTAGCAGGGTAGCATTATTGGTAGGATGCTAGATGCTGGATGCTGGATAGCTGGAGTTCTGGGTGGAACTTTCTTGTAACTCTCCATCTTCCATGGCAGTTACCTTTACCCTTTATGCTAACCTGGTCCTGTAGAGAACACAGGCTATCCCAGCAATGGCTAGCAGCTTGCCTCATCCCAGTCACTGAGGCACCATACCCCTCTTCGCTGAGGACTTTGCTGGATGAATGGTTTCTGGAACAGTACAGGCCAAGTAGGTCAAGGCCCCAGCAAAGTGCTGGGCACCCAGGTTGGTATCATTTATCACTCGATCCTCTTCACTGCCCTTCTGGACAATACCCTGCACCCCTACGACTTCCAAGGAAGGCTGGAAAAGAGGTCGGTAGTGTACATCATTTAGTTTCCCCACCCATACTCCCATACTCCCCAGCTCTGGTGACAGGCAGGGCTGAAGTGAAGTGGGCCTGTGTGGGCCCAGGAGGCACAGCCCAATTTCATAAGCACGAAGTATTATGATTGCATTGATTTCCGTCATAAATCATATTTCCTATCTCCTGACTTTCTCTCCTGCGCCCCGACTTAAGCCTTGGTATTTTCTTTAGCTACTGCCACTGCCGAGACTAGAGATGATATTAGGATAATGATGATAAATTTTGCCCTAAGGCTAGGCCACTCCCTCTGTGTGGGGAGGGGGACTGTGTGTGTGTGTCCCTCAGATGGAACTTTTGGCTAGAAGGTGGCTTTCCTGAGAATCTTGGGGAGGGAGGGTGCTCACCTATGCCTGGATGTTTAGGTTTTTAACCACACAGGTACATGGGCACACATATATGTACATGCAAGTGTGCTTATGCTTATTCTCACACACCTGCAAAGGCTTCCTAGGCTTTTTGCTGGAATAGCTGGTGTATGAGCACATGGCAGGAGGGAACAGGCCTAAGGATCAAAGTTGGCACTGAGCTTTCAAGGAGCAGCTACATCCCAGCCTTGGTGGTCCTGGTGACTTAGGACCCTGTGCGTCCTGTATGCAATGTACCTCACACGCTATCATGTGTCATCTGATCTTAGCCCTGCTGTGCCTTGTTCTCCCTTAAGGACACAGCGGGTCCCTGTGACAGCTGACATGGGCCTTCTCACCTTCCAAACTCCCTCTGTGCTGCCAGGCCTGGGACATCTTGGTGGGTGTGGGCACATTTTCCTCTAAACCGTGGCTTCAGGAAGTCTTTCTGTAAGCACAGTCGACAGTTAGGTGAGGGCACAAGTTTGACTTCCAAATGCCATATTGGCCAGGAGATGAAGCTCATGGATGGTGCGCTGAACTCTTGGGTTTATGCCTTTCCAGATGACTTAGGCTCTGCTCTACCGAGCTGGGGTCACTTGAGGGGGTGACAAAGACATTTGGGATCCCAGGCACAGCACCGTGATACTCCCATGGGGCTCTGGGCTGGACCTCCATAGTGTGGAAGACCCTTTGGAACTACAGGTTCTCTGATACATGCACTGATCTTGGGACAGGGAGAAGGGTCAGTGGGGACATGGACAGATGGATGGCCTCTTATTCACTCATCTCTTCGACACATATTCCTGAGCTGAGTGTCTTCTCCCCACTTCCTGCCCCACAGGACTGAGGGCAGATGCCACTGCTTAGGCTCCTCTCTAGACTAGGGCCTGCTTGAGACCTGTGTAAAGTCTGTTGGAATTTTTCAGAGAGCCATCTGGAATAGTGTGTCCTTACTGATAGGGAAGACAGAAAAAGGGAGTCACAGACCCAGGGAAGACGAAATGGTCTAACCTACCACCCACAATCCAGGAAGCTGTCTCACGGCACCCTCCAGGGTGAATGCCTCCCATGATGAGTGCTCACATCAGGCTGAGGGATGAGCCACCCACACTATCCACAGCTCTGTGTTCCGCCCCCATGCTGTAAGTACAAGATATGCCTTGCTCTTCTGTAGACAATGACTTACAGCAGCTGTGGTGATGGGAGTCCTTTGGGAGGATGGGAAGGGCATCACCTTTGAGATTCCTGGCTTGGGTTTCATGGGGCATCGTAGGAATTGAGGCATCACTGAAAGAGTTGAAAGCAGAGATGCCTACCCTGCCAATCTCTTTCCTGTCCTTGCAGTTCTCTGTATCTGGCTGCTTAGATACATCCCTACAGTTCTGCCATTTTGCACCTGTACAGGAGTTTAAACTGGGGGGAATAACCACACACACACACACACACACACACACACACACACACACACACACACACACGGTGGGTGGGTGGGGGGAGGCTCTCCATCTTCCTAAGGCTTTCTGCTCCCTGACAGCAGTCCTGAGAGCCAACAAAGATAGTATTCAGGTTCAGCCTGCAGAGCACAGTGCTCAGAGAGCCTGTGAGTGCGGGGTCAGAAGGAATGATCCCGTGTTCTCTTTCCAATTGCTGCTGTGCTAATGGCAAGGGTCCCTGCTTCGGCAGAGTGGACAGGTTTCTGGGAGACAGGAGGAGCAGGGTGAGGTAGTGCATCTGGCCTGCCCTGGCTCTCTGTACTGCTTCCCCTACCCCATAATGTAGAAAGCACAGGCCAAGCAAGACGTCAGATCCCTACTGCTGGCTTCCGGCTGTATGACCATTCTCTCCCAACCTCATACCTTCTGGGAAATCATGGCTGTCAGGGAGGAGGTCAAGTAATAACTAATGCTGAGATAGTGTGTGTGTGTGTGTGTATGTGTGTGTGTGTGTGTGTGTGTGTGTGTGTGTGTGTGTTGTGAGTCATGTGGGACAGCCCAAACTGAGATTTTACCTGTCTTACTAACACAAGAAGCCCCTGGGTTCTAACATGGAGAGACTGGGGAAATAGCTCACCTCTGTCCACGTCCCTGTGGGTCTCCATGAATGCCAGGTTTACAAAAACAAGCAGACCAGTGAGATGTCTGCCTAACACCCCCATTTGTGCACAGAGGAGGAGATTTCTAAAGCATGTGGGTGTCTACTCTAGGTGGGAGCTTGAGGTGCTGTACTCGGGGGATTCACTCGTGCTGGAAGCAGATTGGGATGCTGAGAATTCGCAGATGTTGCCTGTGGTCGTGCCGTGCTGAGCTGAGAGCAGAGCTTTATACGTCTATGCTTTAAATATGCTTTTGTGAGAAGAGGCAGAATGTGTGAGTGGTAATGACCGCATCTGTTTGGGTATACCTGCTGGAATTCTCTTGTGAGGCCCAATGTGCATTTTAGCTGTGGAATACTCTCACGGATAGTCACTAGTTATTCCCTCTCCCTCTGTGTATGTGTGTATGTGTGTGTGCGTGTGCATGTGTGTGTGTGCGTGCATGCGTGTGTGTGTGTGTGTGTGTGTGTGTGTGTGTGTGTGTGTGTAAGGGAAGAAAGAGGGAATGTAACATCCCCAAAGCTCCAAGATCCTGGAAACTTAGGAGGTACTTCAAATGACCACCAGATGGCACCAATGTGCAGCTTAAGGGTTGAGACCTGCAGGTTTGTGGACTGGGCTGGGCTTTGTGTTCAACTCTGGCTGTGTGTGACTGGCTGTGGGGAGTGTGTCTACATGGGTGGGAGGCGTAGGAAGACACTATCTGATGAGTGCTGTGCATTCCTGCATACTTGGGGGAGGGGAGCTTGAGAGTGCACATGACCTGCTGGCCACACTTACCTGGGCACTGCCCAGACTCCATGCCCTACAAACCCAGGTTCTCTGGGACTGTGTGTGCAGACAAACTGGTGTGTGCAGGCATGCAGAGGCTGACTTCATCTTCTCTCTAGACTCCCTGAAGCTCACCTTTCACTCTTGCCAGGCTGCCCGCCTAACTGCTTGCTACCATCCTCACAATTATTTCCTTTTTGCTTTCTCTCCATCCTGCACCACACTGTGACTGATCTCTCACAATCAAGAGGCTCACCCACTCTTGAAGCACTCAGTTGGAGCCCTCTTTATGCTTCTGAGCATCAATCCATTGCCCCCGATTTTCCTCCTTCTTCAGCCGTCCCTTGCCCAGGACTGTCACATTCACACTGTTTTGCAGCCATCTCTTCAGCATGGCTCACTCAAAAATCTTCTAGAAATCAGGACCTGTCCTGATAGAGGCAACCATAGGGGCTGGACACTAGAGTGAGTACCAGATAAAAGTCAGGTGTCAGGGGACACCTTTCCCACTTGCCTGCCCACACAGGGTCCCAATGCGTTGGCCCACCGTGGCACATAGCCCTGGGACAGTACATGTGACATCCTGGAGATGCGGCAAGATGTATGGTTCACACACGGGAGTATAGAGACGGGGTGGGGGGTGAAGGAGGGAAATGTAGATGACAGGGGCTCCCTGAGGGTATTTGTTTCGTTGTGTGAAACAAGGTATCAAGTAGCCCAGGCTAGCCTCCACTCCCTTTGTAGTTGAGGATAGCCTTGAACACTTTGTGTGTACGTATGTGTATGCCTACGTGTGTGCATTTGTTTATATTTATGTGCACACATGAGTGTACATGCACATGTAGGCCAGAAATCAACCTTGGGTGTTGAAGGAACTCTTCCTTGGTTTTGAGATGGAGCTTCTCACTGGAACCTAAGGCTAGCCAGTTCAGCCAAGCTGGCACCTTAGTCAAAATTCTATTGCTGTGAAGAGACACCATGACAATGGCAACTATTATGAAAGAAAACATCTAATTGCGGCTTGCTTACGTTTAAGAGGTTTAGTCCATTATCCTCATGAAGGAGAGCATGGCACCATACAGGCAGACATGGTAGCTGAGAGTTCTACCTCTGGATCCACAGGCAGCAGGAAGAGAGACACTGGCCCTGGCTTGAGTTTTTGAAACCCCAAAGCCCACAGCCAGTGACCCACTTCCTCCAACAAGGCCACACCCACTCCAACAAGGCCACACCTCCTAATCCCTGTGAAGTAGTTCCACTCCCTAATTTAAATATATCACCATACATTTAAATGTTTGAGCCCATGAGGGTCGTTCCTACTCAAACCATCACAGCTGTCTGGCTGAAGAGCCCCAGGAGCCCCTGTTTCTGCCTCCCTCCCCCTATACTTCGATTACCAGCGTTTGCCACCACACTTTGCTTTTTATGTGGGTGCCTCGTGCTTCTGCAGAAAGCACTTTCCTGACTGAACTTTCTCCCCAGCCCCTGGCCTTGAATTCGATCCTCCTGTCTCTGCCTCCCAATTGCTGGGATTACAAGTAAGCACCACCAGGCCCAGCCCTCCCACCAATGGCCACCTATTTTTCAAGCAGATGTGGAAAGACGGCACTAGCCTTGGCTGTAGCAGAAGGGATTTCAGAAGAACTGGTCCTTGCCAAACTGAGGGAAGTTTCCCCTGTAAGCCGTGAAGCCATGCTCTCTGGAGTGTTCAAAGAAGCCACAGTGACTGTGTGCACATATACAGCGGCAGGTCCTCTTGAACCTGGGCTCCAAGGGGAGAGGAGATGCCCTGGGGCCAGCCTCGCCTGCTGGTGTCCTCTAGATTCTAGACTGTCATTTCTCCAGACATGCATCTTGAAGATGCAGAGGGGCCTGTCCTTCCTGCCCCCAATGGTACCCTAACCTCAATCCATTCCACTTGCTTGGGTTTGGTTGTTCAAGACCCGTGGGAGCATAGTGTGTGGGATGGGGGAGGGGCTGAGCGTGGGGGTGGGGGTGGGGTGGAGAAAAAGGGTGGAGTTTGAGGCATCATTCCTTGTTCCTTGGGCTGCCAGAGGTGGGAGGGGGCAGAGTGAGGCATGCATGCTCTGGTGCTTGCTTGCTGGGGCAGTGAAGGTGGGTAAGCGTCTGAGAGTGTGCTAGTGAGGTGCTTTCAGGCACCTTTGATGGAGATGGGTGGAGAAGAAGGACAGGGCTTGTGAAGGTGGATTAAGTCCGAGGGAGCAGTCCCACCCCCAGACCCCATTAATGCGTCAGGGCCTCAGAAGGTTCACTGGGGTCTTACTGTACACATGGCTGGAAAGCCAAGTCCGAGTCTAGCATACAGCCCGGGTACACTGCAGTCTCCTAGGTCTCCCAGGCACCCACCCTCCCTGGCTAAGTGGTGACAGCAACCACGCAGCTAAGATTTATCCATGGCCCTTCTGTGCAAGATGCTGACATGCTGCTATGCTCATCAATCAGGGGAACGCTAGGCCAATTATTCATTTATTAATAAGGGCTTTTCAGGCCCATCCCCCACCTCTGTGCTGGGCTCTCTGAGTGTCTGCTTTCATCTGGAAAATCTCCCAGGGAGCACCTGATTGCAGTCCTTGGCCCTTGCCTGTCCCCTTCTCACATAATGGCCCAGAGGCAGGCTGCATGTCTCTGCTAGAGGTCAGTCCACCAGGCTCTCAACCTCTTGACATTTCAACACAGTGTCTTCCACAACATTCATACTTGGGAGCAATCAAATTACAAAAATTAGTAAATAAACACCTCTCTCTTTCTCTCTCTCTCCCTTCTCTCTCTTTCAATGCCCCCTCTCTCTCCTCTCTCTTCTCTCTCTCTCTCTCCTCTCTCTCTCTCTCCCCCTCTCTCTCTCCTCTCTCTCTCTGTCTCTCTCTCCCTTCTCTCTCTCTGTCTCTCTCTGTCTCTCTCTGTCTCTCTCTCTCTCTCTCTCTCTCTCTCTCTCTCTCTCTCTCTCTCTCTCATGTTCTATGTAACTTTATGATCTTTGTATTGGCAGCACTCATTGCTGTCCCAGACTCCATGAAGGCCACAGGTTGGACTCCACTATTCCAAGCCCTGCTTCTTGGCTGCCTTCTCCTCGGCGCACCAAGGAGGCCAGCCTGCCTGCACCTGTCAGCCCCGGGGATCCACCTGCCTCCCACCTCCCCAGTACTGGAATTACATTCACAACCACATTTGGCTTTTTTCCCGTGAGTTCTGAGGATTGAACGAAGATCATCTTGCTGTGTATAGCAAGTGCTTTACCTGCTGCACCATCTATCAGGCCTTCTTCAAGGAAGGTTCAGGAACACATAGCCTCTAAAGTGAGGCACAGCCCTTCCCTGTGACTCTGGAGGTGTCACACAGGGCTCCCTGGAGGTGCTTGGTGATTCACTGTCCCAGAAGTGAGGAAGAATAGAGAGGGGACATTCCTGAACATGGTCTCAGGGACTTCAAGAGGTCCAGTCATTAGGATGCAGTCATTTTGAGGGAACTGGGCCTGCACAGCACATGCCTTGCTGTCCTGGGGCCTTTTTCTTTGGGTGGGAACAGCAAGGGAACAGGATGTGACAGTGTGCTCACAGACATGAGGGAGCCTTGAAAGAAGACACTTATGCTACTGAGGGGTGACAAGAAACAGGAGAGAAATGCTGGACAGTACATGACTCACACTTCATAGAAGCACACAGTTGGAAAGCTCCCAGACAAGAGTAGTTTCTGTTCATTCTGTTTCCTTCAGGGTCAGGGAAAGGTTGTACCCTCCTGACCTGAACCTGAGTCCAGTAAGGGCTGTCACCCTTCTCCACTGGGTCTGTCTGTGGAATCTGAAGGAAGCACGTGGAAGTGGTTGGGGGAACCAGGAAGCTAGGGAGCCTGTCAGTCCTGAGATGCAGATGCCAGCCATAGTTGGTCCTTTCTGGTGGGATTATGGGGGAGAGAAGGGATCACGAGACATTTAAAATGACCCATAAGTGGACTTCAGCCATCACAGGAATTGCAATGGCTTTAAGGAATAATTTCTCTTTCGACTCCAAAGACAAAATGGGAAGGAACATTCCTCCACTCTCCGAACACAAAGGCAGAATAAGAGACAGACCCGCCAATGTGCTGTGTGCTGAGTATGTACCCGGGCGAGGCACAGGCCCACCTTTAACAAACATGACCGTGCAGGGCAGGCAAGCCGAACAGCATCCTGGACCGGGCCATCAGACTCACAAAGCAGCAAGGGATGAAGGATTTGTTTTGGGGTGACAGACATGATGGATTCCTGAAGGACACACAGGGGCGTGTCCTTCTGCCGGCAGTGAGATGCTGAGAAGGACATGTGTCCATCAAGGCGGGGCGCTGGGAGAACAAACTTTGTGGTAGGAGGAGGTGGGGGTCAGAGGCCCCGCATGGAGGCTCGTGGGCAGAGCTCACGGACAGGAGATACGGGTGGAAGGAAGCGAGCAGAGAACGGGCTGCGGCAGCTGGGGCATTGAGTCCAAGTGGACTCAGCTCTGCAGAGGTGCATCGTCCCTGGAATATGCTTGGTACCACCGCCACCGTCTAGCAGCCTCTGCAGGGAAGGGGAGAAGTCAGCAAAGAGGGAAAGCAAGCCCTTAAGTTAGGACGTGGAGCAGGGCGGTGGTGGCGCACACCTTCAATCCCAGCACTCCAGAGGCAGGTGGATCACTGCGTTTGAGGTTGGCTTGGTCTACAGAGCAAGTTCCAGGACAGTCAGGGCTACACAGAGAAGCCCTGTCTCGAAAAACCAAAATAAAAGAACTTAGGATTTGGAATTTAGGAAAGGGACACAGGGCCAGACCTAGGGGCATTAGCATCCTATTGTGTGAATGAAGGGCCTTGACCAACAAGGGACAGGACAGATGTTCAAGTGGCTGACTGACAAACAAGGACACTGAGAACAGTCTGGGTGCTGTAACATCACTCCAGAGACAAGACCAAGACTGTCCCTGTGAACATGATGTGATCGTGACAGGAACCTCTCACTTGGGCAGAGAAAGCTGTGACGACCTGTGCTCCAAGGACTTCCTGAGACTCCATGTTTCTGAGCAGTTAGCCACTCAAGTGCTTCCTTGTCAGAGCATCAGACTGCTCGTCTGAGCCACCTAACTGCTGGAGTGACTGTTTACCGTCCCCACCTGCTCAAAACCCTTCCTAGCCATTACGGGCAGTTCTAAAGCAGTGTGACATGGATTTCATTAGATCCCAGCCAGGTCTCCATACTGCAGGACCCAGCTGCCACCAGACCCTCTTCTAAATCTCCTCTCCCTTCCATCACTTTGTGAGGACCACCACCACGGCACGTGCTCTTCTACGGAATGCTTCAGGCTAGATCACGCTGAAGTTAGATGCCCTCTCGAGGTTTCTGCTGACATTCAGAGTCTAGAAGACCACTCTGAACATCTGGTTCTGAGTGTAGGCCTCTTCCACCCAAGACCCGTGACCTGGGATCCCCAGTTCCAAGGTTCACGATACATGCCACTTGGTACATCTCCCCTGAAGTCCCGAGTCAGGACTCGTAATAGCAGCAGCAGGTCCGGACCTCTGACCTGATGCCACCTTCCATCTCTGGGGTGCCCCCACCCAGAGACTTCTGTACTGACTTCAAGGTGACACCAGTCTTCCTGTGGGTCACACTCACACCCACTTCCCCTCTTCTTTCGGAGTTTTATTTTTGGCCAGGTAATTAGCTTAGCTCTTCTCATTAATATTATACTTTTAAAAGAATGGGTGCTAGTCAAGGGAGAAGGGGCAGGGAGGGAGGGACTTGCACATGCCAGTAATTGTCTTGACAGCCAGAGAGGAATCCATGGTACACTGACAGTCTCCTTTAAGTGGCCCAATTAGCATAAGAAACAGCTCACCAAAAGTTCTGAAGGCATCATGTTGATTAATGCAATTTATCTTGCAAACCAGTGGCAGACAGCTGAGTCGCTGCTGATGATTATTCTATACATTTGTACACATTATGTGCATGTAGCTTCCTCTCACAGAGAGGGCTTCTCACCTTTACTTCCAGCCTGTGCCCTCAGGCCCAGGGTCCAGAATACCCAGGGGTGATTCTACTAGGCCTCAGCCTAGGTCTTAACGAGGTCCTGCACGGCCTCAGTTCCAATTTCCTGCTCCCATGAGTTGTCCTTGATATGTAGGCAGGGGCTGGATTTACCCTGATACTGAGCTAGCATTAATAACAACAACAACAATAGCCAGCAAGGATAATGTAACCTGCTCAGGTCAAGCAGCTCCAGGCAGCCATAGAAGTGGCCAACAGAGAAACCTGTAGAATGAAGATGGGGGTCTACTATTTTCTGCACCCACGGTCCCCAGCTACCATTTAAACAAGGCAGATGTGTGATGGGATGCTAACAGCATCCTCCTCCCTCCATCTTAGACATCTCATTCTGGAAGCCGTGAACTGTTACTCTGTGTATTGTGAAACTAGGAGGCCAGGCTTTGGCCTTCGAAGTGTCTCTTCACTTGGACAAGGCAGGGACAAGGATAGGAAAAGAAGAATAGGAAAGGAAGAATAGCAAAGGAAGCCGACAAGCAGGATGGTTCTGAAGGCTGTAACTTCCATTTCTCTCTCACCAGGCCTGAGCTTACAACCATATTCTTCCATATTTCCTCCTTTCTCCACTTACAAATTATGAAGTATTTATGATTTATGTTTGTGTATCAGGGTATGTGTGCTTGCTCCAGTGTGTATGTGGAGGTCAGAGGACAATTTGCAGGAGTTGGTTCTGTCCTTCTACCGTGTGGGTTCTGAGGATCAAACTCGAGTTGTCCATCTTGACAGCAGGTCTCTCCATTTTTGCAGAAAGGAAGTACACTGTACACAGTGCAGGTGGTCTGGCCTATGAGCAGGTGCTCGTCTCTCAGACACTATGAAAATAGCCAAACTCAAGACAGAATCTGGAAGTGAACACCGGAGGCAGAGGAGAGTAAGGCAGAAGCTTCCCTCTCTAAGGTGGGTGAGGAGCCTCAAGAGTGAATGAAGGCTCCAAGGAATATCAGGAAAGATGAGGTGGAGATGTGGAAGGGGGACCAGGCAGATGAAGACCAGGTCGTCAGTGTAAACATGGTACACAGGTGCAGAAGGACACCAGCCACTGCTGGAGGACATTAGTGCAGGCTATTGGTACATGACATTGCCACTCTCTGAACCAATCCCAGCAGAGGCTGAGATTTACAAGGGTGGTTAAGACAGGACCCTTTCTTGAAGGGCTTAGGGACCAATGTTAAGCTTGATTGAGCGTCAGAGCCAAAACTTCTGAATTCAATCTAGACAGAGTAATTCCTAAGGACAGCAGTAGAGAATTGGGCTAGCCCTCAAGGAAGAGTATGAGGCAATTGGATGAGGTGTGTCCTCGGTGGGCCTTGGGGTGAGGGTGGTCTTGGGATGTGGTGCTGGGAGGACCGGTAAGGTCAGGGAGGCAGATGGCAGTGGCTATGATCCATAGCATCTCAGACCTGTGTTGCAAGGGGGACCAAGAGCTGCCCAGGGTGGTCTTGCCAGCCGATGTAGTGGTGCTGTTGGCAGTGATGAGAACATGGGGAGGTGGTTAGCTTGCCTTCCACTCCTCAGCTCAGAGTGTAGGCAGACGTGACACTCTGAGAGCAGAGGCTAGACACTGACTCTCAGGAGGAAGGTCAGAGGCAGCAGTATGAGTTTTTCATTTTTTTCTTAAGATATAGACTCCAGGGTTGGAACAAGCCCCAGGTGAGCATTTGCTTTATTCCAGGCTGGGTGCCAGAAGCCAGGCTCCCTCCCGGCCAGCTGTGCAAGGAAGTACTATTGTCCGCATTTACAGACCATCAAACTAAGTCTTATTGAGTGGCCAACAAAGGTCATGAAGAATGAGAACGAGCTTCGTCTTGCCCTGCTGCTGCGGCACCTCAAGGAGAAATGAGGCGCCGCAGAACCAATGGCATGTGCGGTGTGTGCATCCGGAGGTTGGTAATGCAGGGCATCGGGCATCACTGCCTTAACCACGTACGTGAGAGAACTCAGTGAGCATGGGCTGGGATGGTTTTCCCACAGGCTCCTGCTTGGCTCCATTCAAACATCAACTCTGGTGTTTTGAAGTAGAGGTAGAGATGTGTATTCGCTCACCAACTCAGGGACAGCATGGTCCCACCCCAGCTCTCTGACCCCTTGCCTTGGTGTTGGATGCTCCCTGGGGTGAGCAGAGGCCTAGGGCAGGGCCCAGGAGGGAGAGGGCCTGCTCCATTCCCCAGCAGGCTTCTGCCCAGCCTCCTCCCCCTCCAGGCTCCCGGATGCACCCGCCTGCACAGGCTCTAAGCACCACCATGCTGCTCAAAGCATCTCATTGGATTAGGGTGAGGAGGGAGCCAGGACAACGGTGCCTCGGCCTCAGGGATGCCTCGGCCTCAGGGGTGCCTCGTCCTGTGGAGAAGGATGGATCAAGAGGGCAGAAACTTTGGTTCTTAGCAGCTCTTTCTCCACATGTCAGGGACAGGACTCCTTGGGTTAGAAAGTGGGTCATGTATGTGTTAGTGTGCTTGTGTGTTCGTGTATGTTTGGGCAAGTGTGTTTGTGCTCTTGTACTTGTGTGTGGAGGGTGTGCCCCCACACACAGTTTGTGTTTGGGTAGAATTGTGTCTGGGTAGGGGTTGTACACAACTCTCTGAGAGGGACAATGTGTGCCTGCTGGATGGTATAAGACGTGTGTGTACATGTCCTTCCTTCCTTCCTTCCTTCCTTCCTTCCTTCCTTCCTTCCTTCCTTCCTTCCTTCCTTCCTTCCTTCCTTTTGTTTTTTTCAGACACACTCTCACCATCTAGCCCTGGCTAGCTTGGAACTCTATGTAGGCCAGGCTGGCCTCAAACTCATAGTAATCTACTTGCCTCTGCTTCCAGAACACTAGGATTAAAGGCATGCACCACCACACATGACTTTGCAGGTACATTTTTAAGAGTGTGCCGTGGGTCCCCCTGCCTGCAGGCCTGAATATATATCATATACACGTGAGTGTGCATGGACAGACGTCCCTGTGAGACGTCTGGCTCGGTCTCTGATGTAGGTGACGGAGTATGACTTGTGTGTGCAAACATGTGCTGTGGCACAGTCTGCGACCAACAAACTGAAAACAGGCCTGGCAGGTCAGATGGGCATGATCGAAGTGGGCAGGTCAATCCCTGTAGACTGCCTGGTGGAGGTGGTACCTGAGGCTTCTACTCATCTCCTCTTCTCCCTAAGCCACGATTATCTTCCAGGGCTTCCACAGCTAGAGGCTGTCACTCAGCAGAGTCAGGTGAATCCTGCACAGAGAACCTGAGTTGGGGTTTTTGAGTGCTCTACAAGGCCTTTCTGCTGAGCCTAGGGGTCTTCTCAGTAGAGACTAAGGTACCCAGGAGCCCAGCTCAGGCTTGGCCCCGGGGGTCTGTCGGGAAATGGTGCCCTGCCTCACTAAGACCCTCATTCTGTTTCTAAAGGCAGCTCTGGGGCCCAGGAGAAGTCTCCCACCTCCTCTTTCCTACCCCAGGTTTACTGACCAATGGACAAAGCCCCCATGGGGCTATCAACGCTACTCTGCCGACTTTCTGCTTTTGAGTAGGAAAACATAGCGTGGCACTCATCCACTTTAAAAATGAAAAACAGAGAACACGAAACTTGATCTAATAAAGACAGCAAGTAATAAGATATTCTTTTGTTCTATGTGGTGGTAATTGAAGGGAGAGTGACAAGGAGGGGAGACCCCATATATAGAGACCTGGGAGGCCCAGGTGGGGTTCAGAAAGG